>NW_024342471.1:674542-984871 GCF_902729225.1 Pteropus medius
ACACGGAATACTTGCTCGTATTTATTTTTCATTTATTCTATGGAATTATTTTTTATTTCCCTTTGAAGAGTCATATTTTTAATTTCTAAGATTACTTTCTTATTCTCTGGATGTTTTTCATCCAATGTGTTATTTAATTTTTTCTGTCTTTTTATCATGAATATTTCTCAGTCATATATTTTCCACTCTTCTACTATTTCCAACAAACATCTCACATATGCCAGGTTTTTTGTTTTTGTTTTTGTTTTTGTTCATATAGTTTGTTCCATAGAGGAATAATTCTGCATCTGCTAAGCTATAGTTGTGGTAAATTGTGTAACTGGTGCAGGTTTGCCTGTTTCAACTAGGTGGTGAAAAGGACTTATATTTAAACTTGTGGTCTCTTCTTATTAATTGTAAAGACTATATTAGTATCATTTTAAAATGTATCTTTCATTTCTATCTCCTGTTTCATTCACTATTCTTATTTTTTCTTATTTACTACTAATTTTACATCACCTGTCATATTTCATATATCTTTGAAATCTACTGTTAGTCCTTCTCAGAATATACTATGCTAAAAATTTATCACAGTGAAGAAATAGAGTGAACTAGCCAGCTATTATTTCCATTTGCATTTTCATACCCAACAGACCTTGTATTGGTATTTAATTTAGAAGATTAAAACTAAATACCAATAGCAAAGAGTCAGTATATGTTGCATACATATAAAATAAATTTTCAAAAATTTGATCAAGATAATTTTAATCAATACATTATTTCTGAATATATCTTATTTCCTGAAATATTTCTTGACATCAGCCTCTACTCACCTTTCCTGTGTTGAAGATATTTGGCATTACATTTTGTATAGAGATAACAATTTCTTTTGGCTTTAGAGAGAATTGTCTCTCAATTTTTATATATGAAAATAAAGCCAATTAGTCATGATACCCATTTTTGCAATATTAAAAGAATTTAGTTAACCTACAGTATGGAAATGTCTTAATTGGCATATGTATCACTTATCTTTTGCCACAATAATGTTGCACAGCAAACAAAACCCTAAATTAGTGACTTAAAACAGCAACCATTTATTATTTCACAAGTATTTGGGTCAGCTGGGTGGTCTGATGATGTGGACTCATCTCTGTTAACCTTGTCGGGGTTCATTCATGACTCTGCAATCACTGGGAGGTTGGCTAGGACCGGTAACAGATATGGCAGATAGTAATTGAAGAAAAAGTCACATATTTATGTTTGTGTATATTTTATTTAAATGACAAAAATGGAATAATTTTTTTAACCATATTTAAAATATGAAAACATATAGAAATGGACCTTGTCTGGAATAATAGAGAAGTGAGGGAGGAAAATCAGGAGAAAAATAACAACATAAATAATGCAAAAGTATGAATAAAGCATGAACTCCCTATTATTTATCTTCTCTAAACTCCTACCAATGCAAAAACATAACGAATTTGACTAACTTGTTTTTATATTCCTTCAGTTTCTCCATTATGGCTTTTATTTTCTACAGAGATGTCAACGACAAATATAAAAAAACAACAGAAGAGGAAGGAGTCCAAAAAAAATGTTGGGAGTTTCTGGCCTCAGACAATAGTTGGCTGACAATTCAAATTTATGCTGTAGAGGACTCCTCAGAAAAAGTAAAATAAAATTTAAAATAAACCCCCCCAAATCCTATGGATTCATTGGTCAGTGAAAACTAATATAAAACAGTGTCGATATCTAAGTAGTATATGTATCTGTTTTTGTTGCCAGCATTTTTACATGTAGTAGAAATGAGGCCAAGTTTTAATTAGGATGAATTAGTTGTGAAGCTTGTTTGAGGCTTGTCCTAATCTTTATTCTGCCCTGTCTTATTTATTTTATTAGTTGTATATTACTACTGATGCAAAGACACATGAAAGGAAATAGAACAGATTTTTTAATCAGCCGTAATATAAGTTGCTTAGCCATGAAACCTGCAAAACCTACATTTCCTCCATCCTCTTCCAAAGCCCTTCAAGGAGCAATAAAGCAGTGCCTGGTCATTAACTGAGTAAAAAGATCACATTTTCTTTCATCTTCAAACAAAGTGGAAAAAGAATTATCTATGCACACCTGCATCTGAGTTCACTTGGACTTTTCTCATAATCTCTGCTAAAAACAAAATCTTGATAAAGAATATGGTTAGTGGTGATATGCTCATTTGAAAGAGAAGTCATTTCAGTTTCTTCCACGAGCTCTATATCCAAAAGGTAAAGGACAGAGAAGAGAATTATCCCTTTGAGTCGTAAACTCAGGGAGACATTTTGCAGTATCTTTTCAGCATTGTACCCAATGACTTTATTTTCATCTCTCCTTTTGAAGGAAGTCTACTCATGTAGTTATACAAAATATTTTCAGATATGAGTGCCAACATGTTTCCCAAGAGATAATCTCTTTAAAACTACCTTGAAGGTGAATATGAGAGGAAATGATTGACATATTATTTGGAATTTTAAAGTCTACTAAATAAACACAATTTGAATTTTTGAGGAGAGTTTAATTAGTTTGAGTAACAATCTGGTTTTTACATATATGTGACTCACTATGAGAACTTGATTAAGGATTCTCTGGTTTCAAATTGGATTTGACAATTTCTTATTTTTCTTAGATTTCATCCTCTCTACCTCTGCACACTTTAGTGTTTACTGCATATTACCTGAGGTCCAGAAGCAAGCTTTTGTCTCCTAGGGGAACATTTAGCCCGGACTTAGAAACAAAATTATCTTCATTAGCTGTAAGCTTCTTGTAAATAAAGCAAGTCTCAGCTCTAGTATATATAAAAATACAAATTTAAATGTCTAAATAAATAGTCTCCATGTGGAATTCTTTGCCCAGAACTTATTTAAATAAATAAATTGTTTTTCCAAGATAAAGAGAAAAAAAATAAGATAGATATATTCCTTTAAGGAGGAAGGAGTAGCTAGAGACTTAACTTGGGCAGAGTTGTCTACTTTGGATGTCAAGCACAAACTTTCAGAGGAAAGAATAATTCTGAGTTATTCTTCTTAAAGAAGAACATGACATGTATTATTTACTTAATTCCTCTAACAAGAACCCATAAGAATGGTGGTCTTGGAAGGCATTATTTCTAAAGCCCATCATCTTTCATACCTTCAGGAAGATACTCATTTATTCATTCAACAATTATTTAGTAAATCAGTGCCTATTTTATTCTATGGGCATAAGTTAAAAAGAGGGCACATTTCCACAAGTTTAGAGAATGCCTGTATAATTTATTAATTCATCTACTGATCCACCCATTCACTTCTGAGAATAATTTCTGAGGGTCAATGACAAAGAAACTATGCTGCTTTTATTTTCTTCTGAGAAGAAATTATCTAAAAGTTAAAATAAAGTATGTTAAGCATATATTAAGCTGGGTAAAATGGAAGTCGGCTTATCAGGCACAAGCTAACCCCTAAAAAAAACCAAAACCAAACAAAAAAACTAGTCTACAGAACTCTATGTATTGTATTGTGATTAGAACACTGGCAATCTGAAGGCGACTTGCAAATTAAAAGTCAACAGAAAATAAATTATACAGGTCATAATATGATAGTTTAAAAATTTGCATGCTGAACTAATGGACACTGAAGGATGTTGAACAGAGGAATGAGATAATTAAATTCTTATTTGGGTTTTAGAGATCTCTTTGCATCAGCATATTGAACATGAATCGAAGGAGATAAAAATGAAAACCAAAGCGGAGTAATTATTACGGAGACAACATGAATAGATAAGGTAAAAGAGTTCAGGGCTGGGAAGGTGACAGTTGTTGGAATTCAAAGGATGTGAAGAGAGAATGAATAGGAGGGATCTATAGGTTGTTAACTGAAATGACTAAAAATGTAGGTGATGAAGAGGCAGGAGTCAGAGATGTCTCTCAGTGCCATTTATGAAGATGGAGATGATTATAAGGAAAATATTTAAAACAATGACATCCATGGGCCTATTATTTTCTATATAAGATAACAAGTAATTGAAATCTTTGCCCAAATTAAGGCATATGTCCATCACTATATCAATACCTTTGATAAAAGGGATAAACTTTTGGGGGGAATTTTATCACAAAGATAATTTCTTTGTGTATATGTGTTTGCAAATGCACATTTCAGTATGTGTTTTGGGTATAAATATTCCAAACCTCCTTTCCTTTTTTTGCCCATTTAACAGGGTTGTTTGTTTTCTTATTATTTATTTTTAAGAGTACTTTGCATATTTTGGATATAAAATATCAGATATGTTTGGCAAATATTTATTCCCAGTTTGTGCCATGATTTTTCATTCTCTTAACAATGTTTCACAGAGCAGAAGTTTTTTATTTTGTCAGTTTAAATTTTTAAAATTTTATCAATTTTTAATTTATAAATATAATCAATTATTTCTTTCATGGATCACATTTTTGGTACTGTATCTAAAAATTTATTGCCAAACCTAAGGTCATCTAGATTATTTTCTATATTATCTTCTAGAAGCTTTATAGTTTTATGTTTTATATTGAGATCTATAATCCATTTTGAGTCAATATTTGTGAAAGGTATAAAGTCAGTATCTCGATTTATTTATTTATTTTTGGTATGTGGATGTCCAGTTGTTCCAGCAATAACGCTTAAAAAGACTATCCTTTCTCCATTGAATTGCCTTTGCTTCTTTGTCAAAGATAGTTTGACCGTTTTTTGTGTGGTTCTATCTGGACTCTCTATTCTGTTCCATTGACCTATTTGTCTATTCTTTCACCAATATCACACTGTCTTTACTAATGTAACTTTATAATATATCTTGAATTCAGGAAATGCCTGTTCTCCAAATTTGTTCTTCAGGGTTGTGTTGGCTATTCTGTACTTTTTTTTACTTTTCATATAAATTTTAGAATCAATTTTTCAATTTCTACAATGTAATTTGCTAGAATTTTGACTGAGATTGGGTTAAATCTATAGATCAATTTGGGAAAAACGGATTTCTTATATTTTGCCTCATACATAAACAGTATATATTTTGTTGGATTTATTTCTGAATACTCCTTTTTTTGGTCTTAACGCAAGTGGTATTGTGTTTTTAATTTCAAATTTCACTTATTCGTTTCTGGTGTATAGAAAAGCAATTGACTTTTGTAATTAATGTTATATCTGGCAATTTTGCTTTAATTGCTTATTAGTTCTCATAATTCTTTTTTCAATTTGGGGGTATTTTTTTTTACATAGACAATCATGCTGTCTATAAAGAAACAGTTTTATCCCTTTCTTCCCCATATGTATAATGTTTCTTAGCTGCATTAACTAGAATTTCTACTACAATAACAAATGGGAGTGATGAGAAGGGCACACATGCTTTATTCCTAATCTCTGTGAGGAGGCATTCAGATCCTTATATATGATGTTAGCTGTAGGTTTTTGTAGATTATTTTATCAATCAATCTATCTATCTATCATCTATCTATATATACATTCATAAGAAATAAAGAGAAAATATTCATGACAATTTATAACCCTTATTCCTATAACTGATCACAGATTTGTAGCAGGTCTTTATAACTACAATCTTCCTCTTACCCATTCTCTATTCTCTTTGTCCTTAGCAAGCACCTCAGCTGGCCCTGGTTCTTTACCTGGTAGGAGCCCCAAATTTTCATTCCATGGAGGGTCTGGGCCACTAGTAGTCCTGCTGTGTTGAGTTATTACCATTTTCCATTGATCCTAATCATGGGGCATGGCAATAGAGACACCTTAAAGAATCTCCTGATTTCCAGACATAGCTTCCTTACTTCCATTGTGGAGTAGCAGTCCAATTTCAATTTGGTACTCAAGATCAATTACCCTAGTCAACACAGCAACTCCCTTCTTTGTCTATTGATTCAAGGGCAAGGGGATCCCAAAGTGGGTGGACAGCAGTCTAAGTTTAAGTTAATAGGACTCATTGTTGTGCTTCTTGATAGAAGCATGTATCCTTTTGGAACTCTAATTTTTAGGCCACCAGAATATAGGGGCAAAGAAACAGGAAATCAAATTTTGCTAATGGATCACTAGGGGTAATAGTGGTGGTACATTTCTATCCCTTGATTCCTGCAACCATAAATTCTGGCTGTAAGAAAAAGAGCACCATATATTGGATGTTTATTCAGTGCATACATAACCTCCTGGAGAATCTTGCCCCAGACATACAAGTTATTGCCACCTAGCAGACACTGTAACAGTCTTCAAAAAACCATTTAATTGTTCTATCATGCCAGCTGTTTCTGGATGGTGGAGAACATGTTAAGACCAGTGAATGTTTATGAGCATGGGCCCATTGCCAGACTTCTTTTGCAGTGAAGTGAGTTCCTTCATCAGAAGCAATACTGTATGGAATACCACGAAGATGGATAAGGCATTCTGTAAGTCTACATATGGTAGTTTTGGCAAAAGCACTGCAGGCAGGGAAAGTAAATCCATATCCAGAATAAGTCCCTATTTGAATAAGAACAAAACCCTTCCCCTTCCACGATGGAAGAGTCTGATGTAATCACCCTGCCATTAGGTAGCTGGCTGAACACCACAGCGGATGGTGGCCTATTGAGAATTTAGTGTTGGTCTTTACTACTGGCAGATTGAGCACTCAGCAGCAGCTATAGCTGGGTTGGCTTTGATGACTAAAGGTCCATGTTGCTAAGCCCATGTACGACCTCCATCCCTACCATCATGGATGCATTGCTCATGAGGCAGTGACAAAGGTGGCTAGGGAAAGAGGCTGATGGATATTCAAAGAACGGGTCATCCCATCACTTGATTAAAATCTTCCTCTGCTGAGGCTGCCTTTTATTTGGCATTGACGTGGTACACAAACATCTTTACATTTTTAGCCCACTCAGAGAGTTCTATCTACATGCCCATTCCTCAGAGTTTCTTGTTATCAATTTCAAGTTCCTGATTGTCCAACCAAACCATTGGTCACAGGCCATAAATTAATATAGAATCATACATCTGGAAAAAAAAATTTTTTTTGTCCAGGCAAAATTAAAAACCAGGTGCCTTGAGTGAAGTGCTGCTCACTGGGAGGATGCCCTTCACCACTGTCTTTCAGGGTTATCTCAGAAAAGGGCTGTTAACTGTCCACTTTCCAATGATACCTGTATATCATGCAAAACCATCTCTAAACCAGAACAAATTTTTCTCTTCTGTCAACTGAGCATAAGGAACTCCCCATGAGGTCATACTGTTTTCCATAGTGTCTGGACCAATTTACAATCCCACCAGCAGTACATGAGGGCTCCTCGCCAACACTTCTTGTTTGTTGGTTTACTGATGATAGCCATTCTGACAAGTATGAAGTGATACCTCATTGTGGTTTTAATTTGCATTTCTCTCATGATTCATGATGTTGATGCTCTAATTTTTATTATTTCTTCTCTTCTTCCTATGTTGTTTATATTGTCTTCTTTTTCTAGCTTCCTAAGGCAGAGGCCTAGATTATTGATTTTTTATCCTTCTTCCTTACTAATAAATTAATTCAGTGCTATAAATTTCCTTCTAAGCACTGCTTTTCTGCATCCTACACATTTCGGTAAATTGCATTTTAATTTTCAATTAATTCGAATTATTTAAAAATTTCTCTTGAGGTTTCTTCTTTGATCCATGTGTTATTTAGAAGTGTGTGTTTAATTTCTAAATATTTTATATATTTTTAGCTATCTTTTTGTTATTGGGTTCTAATTTAATTTCAGTATTGTCAAAAAGCATACTTTGAATGATTTCCAGCTTTTAAAATCGTTAGAACGTGGTCTGTCTTGGTGACTGTTTTTGCGTGAGTTTAAGAAGAATATACATTCTGCTCTTGTTGGATGAAGTAGTCTATAGATATCAATTAGATCCCATTGATTGATGTTGTCTTCAGTTCAACTATATTCTCACTGAATTTCGGCCTACATTATCAATTAATTACAGAGAGAGGTATGTTGAAGAAAATAGACAAAAGACATGAAACACAAACATGCCACCAAAGAGAATGCACAGATGGCAAATAAGCGTGCAGTAATATGTTGAACATCATTAGTCAACTTAATACCACAATGTGATATCATTACACATCTATCAAAATGGATAATATGAAAAATGGTAATAAAACCAAAAGCTGGAGAAGATGCAAAGAAACTGGATCATATGTAGATTGCTGGTGAGACTGCAAAATGATACAGCTATTCTTGAAAAGAGTAGAGTATGTCATTTTCTAGTAAAACTACATGCATTTACTATACAACTCAGCAATTGCACTCTTGATTTTTATTCCAGGAAATGAAAACTTATATTCCCTTTTTTCACCCAAGGGTCTTTAAATCTCTATACTTGGAGGTATTAGGTACCTGGAGAGGAGAGGGTGAATGGTTAAATGACGAAGACACATCCCACAGCCTCCAGCCTCAAAGCCAACCTGTCCACATTCACCCATGGGAGGCAAAAACTTATATTCTTATAAATACTTGTACATAAATGTTCACAGCAGCTTTATTCTTAATAGATGAAAAATGGAAACGACTCAAATGCTCTTCAACATGTGAATGGTTAAACAAATTGTGGAACATTCATACCATAGTATTCTACTCAAACATGTTTTAAAAAAGAATTAAACTTTTAATTTCCCAATCAACTTTTATGGATCACCATGGAATTATGCTAAGTGAAAAATGCCAATCCAAAATTTTTACATATTATATGATTCCATTCACATAGCATTCTTGAAATAACAAAATAATAGAGATAGATAACATATGAATGGCTCTCAGGGGTTAATGAGAAGGAGAGGTCAGGAGGTGTCTCTGGTTATAAAATATAGCAAGAGAAATCCTTATGTTAGAACTCTGGTATTGGTCACACCGAGCTACACATATGATAAAACTGCATGGCACTAGATACAATACACTCATACACATATAAGCACAAGTAAGATGTTGAAATCTGAATAAAGTCAATGGATTATATCAATATTGATTTCCTAGTTGTGATATTTTACTAAAATAATGTAAAACGTTACCTTTGAGGAAAATTGGTGAAAATTGTGCAGGATCTCTGTATTATTTCTTAAAACTGCATGTGAATCTGCAATCATCTCATATATACACCTAATGAAATATGATTCATCCTTAAAAATGAATGAAATTCTAATATATTCTATAACATAGATGAGCCTTGAACACATTATGCTAAATAAAATAAACCAGACACAAAAAGACAATTATTATATGATTCCACTTATATAAGGTATCTAGAATGGTGAAATTAATAGAAACAGAAAGTAAAATAGTGGTTTCCAGGGGCTAGAAAGAGGAGGTCTAGAAGAGTTATTATTAATGGGTACAGAGCTTTAGTTTGGAATGGTCAAAAAGTTCTGGAGATCAATAGCAGTGATGGTTGTACATTTTGTGAATGTACTTAATGCCACTAAATTATAAACTTTAAAATGGTTAAAATGGAAAATTTAATGTTTTGTATATTTTGTCACAATAAAAAGATAAAATTATCTCAAAATAAATAGTTTAAAAAGTCAGAAGAAGGAGGGGACATTAAAAAACTAACTCAGAGACAATTAGTTTAAAGCATTGAAATTTTACTCATACAGTTTTATGACAGGAATAATAGCATCTGAAAAGGCCGTTTCCTAGACCTGAGGCAAGTGTGGGACTGGAAAAGGCATACACCAAGAGTTTCATAGGGAAAGATGACTAGCTGGTTTAAACTAATACACTGTCAGGTCAAGATTTTTTGGTTGTACTGGAGCTTGGCACAGGGTGATTGCTAAACCCCAAGTCCATTGTATTTTAGGATCCTAAAATGAATGCAATAAATCTATTAGTTGGAGCCCAGATTTCTAATAGGGTCACAGACTTCAAACAGTTTGCCCCAGCTATGTTTTTTATGCGATCATGATCAGCTCCCTTAAAGTTGTAGTTGCTCTTGTTACTTTCTTCTGCAAGTTTGGAAGCTCTCATGACCCCCAGGCTTAGTTAGGTTCAGACAGTAGGCAAGTCTTTATGCACGATCTCACCGGAAATTTCCTTTATCATGTCTTCAGCCACCACAGTTCGTTTCGGGGAACTTCTCCTTAAGGAAGTTCCCCTAGTTTATAATTTAGCTTAGAATCACCCAGGGAGCTTTAAAAAACACTGGCCACTGGGTCTCACCCCTAGAGTTTTTGATTTAATTGGTTTGGGGGATGGCCTAGGCCTTGGGATTTTAAAAAACTCTCTAAAGGATTTCATTTTGTCTACGCATCATTGAGAGCTACTGGCATATAAAGAGGGAGGAAGAGGTAGAGGATTATTGAAACTCTTGTTGTCTAATAACTCAGCAAAAATAAAAAATGGCATTTACCTACCTGGTAAAAGCTTCCATCTCCCTCACCAATCCACTTCAAAGACTAAAAAGCTCCATGGAAAGTTAAGTTTCCCATAATGGACCTCATGATCACATGCTACAGCTAAAGCTTGTTCCTTTTTATCCTCGCTGGTGATGGAGAACAGCTGGTGACCATCCTTCTCTTTCTCATAAACCAGTAGACAAAAATAATGACACAGTTCTACATGTGTGTTTGCTGAATAAAAATATACAGAGGAAGCTGGTGAATTCTCTTTCCTAATCAACAAATTTATTAATTTGTTTAAACTCCCAGAAGCCTGATCGTTTCACAGGAGCAGAATAAGTTAATTGCATTCTCATGTTAAAACAGAGTCGATAGTGGAGAACAACCAAGGATATTAATGGTTTAATATCCTGTTGTGTGAATGTGGCAGGAGGTAGTTAAACTGATAGAAGTCTTACTAAAACAATCAGATAGAGGGTGTTTTTAATTCAGTGTCTTGGAACTATACGAACTTCTCTACAATCATGCTGTAATGCTTTGTTGCTCAGTTCTCACTGATTTCAAAGTGAATTACAGTATACTGGAGAGTTGTTAGGAACTCCCTCATCCAAGATACCTGTTTTGTCTTTCTCAGGTACACTAATGAGCACCAGATTCTTGCATTCATCTGATTTACCTGCCTGCAAAGTGAGGGATTTCTGTTTGTTTGTTTGTTTGTTTGTTTGTTTAATTCAGGCAGAAAACCAACCATGGCTGTCCGTTCATCTTTTCATGTGACAAATATTAATTGAGCCTCTACTATGTGTTGGGTACTATGCAAGCTCCTGGAGTTAAAATGGTAAACATTTTAACATTTATACATGCAAGACATTAATATAAGGGAGAGAGACACCACAGATATTAGAGTTTGGGATGTAGAGCCATCTTCCTTGGTTCTGCAACCAGGTTCTACCATAAACTGTGTATTATTGCTCTGGGACTCAGTTATTACCTTATAAAATTGGAAGAATAATGATTTCTTCATTACAGAGAATATATTTATTAGAAGGGGTTAAATGGCATAATAGATATAAAATGTTTAGCATCACACTTGGCACATTATGTTATTGTTTCTATTGCTTCTATTATGGCCTAAAGAAGTAAGATTAGCTGTTAACGAAAATTAATGTCATTGGTAATTAACTAAAAGTTCTTTGAATTTTTCAGTGAAGATGTAGATTGTTTGAAGGGATAAATAGAAGGCTTCTTATAGTGTGCATATCATCATCAAAATGAACATAACACCAAAAAATATTATTTATAAAACTTGGAGGGTTTTTTTTTTATGTGTGTGTTTGGAGTTTTGCACAAGTGGCCATTTGTTATATAGCTCAGATTTAAATTATGACAGAGGAGGGAAAGATGCAACTGGATTTGGCTTACTCCTAGAAGGGAAAATACTTTTGTAGCCTTTGCTCTATTTTATGGTCGCAGTCAGCTTCCACACCCCTTGCTATGCATGTGGAAAACAGCTGCTTACTTTTTCAGTCAAAGAAAATAGGTGAAATCTCAACCTTCAAAAGATATATTGTCTGAAATATGGAAACTCTCTGTGTTCATATTGAGATATGTGAGAATAATATGAAGTGGTTCACTTCCTGTCTTCTATTCTCTGAGTGTCATGAAGGCTGAGTGTCTGGTATGTTGGGGAATGAAGTGGAGAAATAGTTATAGAGAAGACAAACAGCCATGGAGAATCCTGGATACCAATCCCAGCTCTACCCCTAACTGGCTGTGTGAAATAGAGCAGGAAATTTAGTATACTTAGGCCTCACTCTCTTCTATAAAAAAGAAATCAGATTTCTTTCTATATCTCAGTTTGTGTTTCATCTGTATCTCATATATGTGCTAGATTTGGAATTTTAATACGTCGTAGAAAACTACACAATAGTTTAACTAAAAAGAGAATTATATCCTAGGTATAAAAACAAAACCCAAAATAAGATTAAGACATTAATACATCGAGATTCAAGTTTTCCAAGCATCTTTACTCAAGAATTTTCAGTAAGGAGTAGTGTTTTAGGAAAGGTCAAGGCAGATACAAGGATTTCATTAATGTCAAATATATAAATATACACTGTGTGATGTATCTTGTAATCTCTTGTATCTTGTAATAGTACAATTAGACATGTAAGCAAATATAAAATGCTCATTATTTATAAGAAGCTTTGAAACAGATGATTAGCTTTGAGTTGGCCAAAGATCCTTGTTACCTATCTATAATTATTTATCTATTCTTAATAAAGGATGTCTACGAATGCAGGTTCCCAATATACACTATGGTTTCCATTAAGCAATTACACTGAGTAGTTTATAATTGTTTTTATTTTATTACAGCCCAACTCATATAGCCATAAAAATCTCTATGACAAGTGTGCATGACTTTCTATAGCAGTCATCTTATGTCAACAGAATGGACCTGCACCCAAAATCTGGTTCAGTCTGAGACCAATGACAGCATACATAGCAAGAGGATACAAAAATATTTATTGTTCACATAATGAGTATTTCTGGAAGATGCAGGGTAGGCCTCTCAAGCAGGTCCAAAAATGGCTTGAGAAAGCAAGGAAAGCAGACTGAGGTGGAGTTTTTATGGTATTTAGGGGGTGAGGTTGAGGTGAAATTTCCAACATGTAGGCAAGTGCTTGTGTAGTTTGAATCTTCCACTGGCACCAAGAGAGGAGATACCCAGGCTTTTTTAGCTTGTCCACATAAAGGGCAGAGGAGAAGAGAGAGAGGTGAGGCTTAAAATATTTTAGCTGTCAAATATCAAAAAATGGATTCAGATTCTTTACACACTTTCCATAAAATTAATTTTCGTTAAATAAAGAAATCAGGATAGAGTGTTCATCAGGTTCCCTTAAATTATCAATAGTTATGTTCAAATATTTTATTTTATTTTTTATTAAATTTATTGGGGTGACATTGGTTAAAAAAATTATATAGGTTTCAAGTGTGCAGTTCAATAATACATCATATGTATACTGCATTATGTGTTAACCATGTTGTCCTAATGGGTTAAAGTCAATTCAGTTAGAAAGATGGAAGACATGTTTCTATTTGAGCCTGAAATATGGATGTTTCCATGGTGTTGTTTCTAGAACAAGAACTTAAAGCTTTTTAGAGATAAACAGCTCTAATTATTTCAGCTCTTAGAACTGCTGACAACAGCTGATTACAGAAAGATGCTCAATAAGATATTTGATGACAATAGTCAATAACAAAAGAAAGGAAATAAAAGTAAAGGATAGTTGTGGAGTTAAGTGATTTAGAGGCTATACAATTATAATTTGATTTGCTTTGACCTTATATAATGTGATTATTAAAAATGTATAAAAAGATGTATATAACAGAGAGAAGATAAATCAAATAAAATAAGAGAAAATGGATTGAAAATATTTTATATTAATTTTTGATCAGCATGTATTTAGTAAACTAGGACTTAAATTTTACGTAATAAATCAAAGAAATACATGACCTTCAAAATAGACATGTTTTCCTAGCTTCTATTAAAGTGATCTATAAACATTATCTCCCACAACCAATGTTTGTATGAAACAGTGCGTCATGAATTCTTGCCCCTAGATTTTGGTCTCTAATTCTATTGATCACTAAATGTAAACTGGAGAATAGCTAATTGAATGCAGCAGAGCAGAGAAGACCAAGATACCTGAACTTAACAAAAGGTTAGCTCAAGAGAAATTCTCCCTGGGTAAATCAGGAAGATGTCAGATTTCTAAAGAAAACTGAATTGTGAAAAGTTACAAGTCCATAATGATATTCAAAAGGGCAAATACTATGAGGTACTAGAAAAAAGGATATAAAAGTTGCCAATAGCACTATCAAGTAATGCTCTATATTGATTCATTCCAGGGGTCTGTATCATAGTATTTATGTTTTTATGTAAGCTTTGCTTTTTATAAATTTAGTAAAGTTTGAAACATTTTTGCCACTTTGAGCATGTATCATTTGGTTTCAGATGTTTAAAAAGCAGTTGAAGAGCTTATCAATGGCATTTCTAAGTTGCATTTACAACACATACAGGTTTTGTTTAAATGCTTTGGAATTTTTTCTTCTTTGATATAAGGTTAACCTTTTGGATATTGTTAATATTTCAGAAAATCATGTATATTATATTTGTAACTGTAGTTTGAAGTGCTTGGAGAAATGTTATTAGGTAAATATTGCTAAATATTCACATGGAATTTAATCAGATAAATTTATTAATCCATTGAACTAGCGAAAGTAATTATTTTCTTCTGAATAAGTATATTTGTAAATTGGAGGCTTAAGAAAACTAAATTTTATATTTAAATTTTAACAAATGTATAGTAATTAAAACACAATAATTGTAGCTATATTTTCTACTTTCAAAATCCCCGTCAAAGACTTTAATTCCATATTGCTGACCAATACCAGACCCTCACTACTTATTATTTGTAGCTTTACATGATGTTATACATTCTTCATTACTCCAAATTCCATTTTTCACAGTAAATTGTTATCTCCTTGAGGACATTTGTCACAAATCTAGCACAGCATCAGGAACACCACAGATTTCCTTCACTCCTCTGAAATTACACTCGTCAAGTCACCTAATAAGCTGAATATGTGTTGCCAAATTCAATAATCAATTTTGGTCTAAATTTACTTGAATTCCCAGTAGAGATTACCTCTGTTGTTTACTCCATCCTTCTTTAAACATTATAGGACACCGCAGTCTCTTACTTTTCTTGTTACCTCAATGGCCACTTTTTCTCATTTTCTAGTGCTGAATTGTCCTACTCTTCTAAATCTCTAAATATTTGCATTCTTCAAGGCTCTTTCTTCATGGCATTTCCCTTCTGTGTTATTAGTCCAGGACATATGGCTATAAAGTCTATAGATATTTGGAATGCCCAAATTTATATCTCCAACCTGGATGCCATTCTATTTATCATGTCTCCTTGGATGTCTAATGAGAATCTCAAATATAACATGTCCAAATACAAACATTATTCACCCACCCACCTAAGACATTGCTCCTGAATCTCACTGTAATCCTTAATGGAAACTATTCTTCCCATTTTCTAGGTCAAAAAAGAGATAGTCTTGATTCCTCACTTTCTCTATAATCCATGTAAAATTGAGAAAGAAGCCCTGTCTGCTCTATTTCCAAAGCAAATCTCAAATTCTACCATTTCTCCCCTCCTCCCCAGCCACTAATGACTAGAACCTCCTAATTAGTTCCCATCGTTCTATTCCTGACCATCTTCTGTATTCTCCACAAAGTATTCATAGAAATCTTTCAAGTATGTAAATCATATTATATCTAGATGGACTGGTATCATGGTCTAAAATCCTCTGAATTCTACTAGTATTGATTGCTGGATGAGTCAAGTACATTATTAATATTCAAGAATAATAAGTCCTTGTCATGTCATATACTTCCTCATATCCGGTCCACAGTTGCCTCTCAAACCTTATCTATAGTCAATACCCTTGGCTATTCTGCTCCAGAACATTGATCTTCTTACTGTTCCTCCTGCAAAGAAAACTTCCTGACTCATGTCATCACCTTTGTTAATCCCTCTGTGGTTTGTGCCACTCCCACTAGATCTCTGATTCTATCAAAAACCATTTTTTGTTAGTTTTTTAATTTAGTCTTTCAATGGATGGATTGATGGATAGATGGATGGAAGGGTGGAGACATAGATGGATATCGATAATCTTATCATGTCTCACACATATTATTACCTGACAGTTATTAATTTATTTACTATCTGTGTTCCCCAACTAAAGTGTAAGCTCTGGGGAAACAGGAAATTTTTAAGTTTTGTATCCCCAGAAGTCCCACCCTGCCTGGAATTTAATACAATAGTCCCCCCTTATCTCAGGTTTTCTTTCTGCTGGTTTTAATTACCTGTGGTCAACCATAGTTGGAAAATAGTTGATGGAAAATTCCAGAAATAAATATTTCGTAAGTTTTAAATTGTGCACCATTCTGAGTATCATGATGAAATCTCCTGCTGTCCTTCTCTTTCCTACCTGTCTAGGACATGAGTCATCCCTTTGCCCAGCATTTCCATGCTATCTAGGCTACCTGCCCCTAAGTCACTTAGTAGCCATGTGGGTTATCAGATTGACTATCATGGTATCATGGTGCTGTGTGCAAGTAAGCCTTATTTTACTTGATAATGCCACATTCACATAACTTTTATTACTGTGTATTGTAATAAGTATTCTATTTTATTATTAGTTATTGCTGTTAACTTACTGTGTCTAATTTATAAATTAAATTTTGTCATAGGTATGTGTTTATAGGAAAAAACATAATATATATAAAATTCAATACTACCTATAGTTTCAAGCATCCACTGGGGGGCCTGGAACATCTCTGCTGTTAATAAATTGGGGGGATTCTGTAATTGCTCAAGAAAATATTTGCTGAATAAATTGATTTTGGTAGAAAAGATGATAAGGATAATTAAAATTAGAAAATTAAGATAACTTCAGATATGGATTTATGTTACTCTTTGATTAGATTCTTTAGTAATTTTCCTAGAGAATAAAAAATAAACAAACAACAAAGAAACAAAGAGTATGTATTATATGTGCCTTGGTCATCTGTTCAAAGTCCTGAAATTTCTTTTCAATTAGTACGTAACAATAATTCTAGTTGCCATTTATTAAATATATACCATATGTCAGATGCTGTTCTGCAAGATGTATGTTGTCTTTCCTAATCTTCACAAAACTCACATGATGTATATATTCCTGAACCCATTTTGTTAAAGCGATTAAGTAACTTCAAATTCCACAGTTACTGGGTAATAAAGCCTTGTTTTGAAATCAGGTCTACCTACAGTGACCACGTCCTTTGAACTTTATATCCTAGTATTTCAAGGATGTCAAAGTTTTCTTATTTGGAGAATGCCATGTAAAGTTCATATTAAGCACTGTCTAATATAAATATAATGTGGACTATGTTTGCAACTTTAAATTTTAAAGAAGACATTTAAAAAGTAAAAAAAAGTAAAATTAAAGTTAATAGTACATTTCATTTAATCCATAAATAGGTATTTTTCATTTTGGTATGTAATCAACATAACAATTATTAGTAAAATATCTACATTCTTATCTATGGCCATGCCACGCTGAACATGCCTGATCCTGTCTGATCTCGGAAGCTAAGCAGGATCGGGTCTGGTTAGTATTTGGATGGGAGACCAACTAGGAAGACCAGGTGCTGTAGGCATAAAAAAATTAAAAAATAAGAGATTGTAAATTGACAAGGTCCTTGCAATCTGTGAAGTCAACCAAGGGTTGCCTCACCTAAAAAAAAAAAAAATTTATATTCTTTTTTTTCCATACTGTTTTCGAAATTACACTGCTTGGTTCTACAGATGATTACTATTCTGCAGCACCAGGAACTTTGCAACAGGCTGTAATGTGTAAGCAATGGGAAATATAAATGGACTCCACTTTGGGGGTATTTAACATCCAAAGGGATTCTGGGCACATTCTGGAAATCCTATGTAATCTGACTTCAGGCTCAGCAGGCTCACCTCAATTTACACTCTAACCACAAAGTACCTGATCTAAAAGGGAGTATCAGATGGTTGAATCTGGAGATCGAATTTGAGTGAAGACCAGGTTTAAATGATTCTTTGTTCTATTTTTTTCTACATAAATGTAAATGAGCTTTTCATAGAAATCATGGTAAATGCACCATTTTAGAGTTTACAGAGAATATTTATTTAAAATACTTAAGTAACCTGGTCTGCAGGGTTGGCCTTCCCTTGCAAAATAAACAGCCACCCATTTGATAACCATTAGTGCATACAGGGGCTTAAAGAGCAAGGACTCACATAAAGCAGGTTGAAATATGAAATACACCCTTTTATTTATGAAGTCAGAATGATGTAGTGGTTGGGAATCCATAATTAGGATGGTCTTGTTGTCCTTTTCTTTTTATTGCTGAAAATGCATCAATATGATGCTTTTAAATTGTTGCTTATTATTTTTTTCCTTTGGAGAAGTCAATTCTAAGAAGATAAGAGACGAGAGGGTTTTATTTGGTTTCATATGCAGTGGTAAAAGCTACTGATGTTTCCCATTGGCTAAGTCTATATCTAAATAAACAGAATGTAATAAAATGCTGAGAGATTTGATCCTCTAATTCTAGAGGATCGATCGGTCTTCTCCTCATACATAACATTGCTTTTAGGTATTATTTCACACTCAGTTATCTTCTTTGAATAATCATCTCAGCTTCTGTTATTTCTGGAGAGTGTGAAGGAGGTAGAGAAATCCTATGGGAAGAGGATGGACTTCAGAGTTTGGCAGGTTTCTTCTTTTTAGAGTTGAATAATATTCCATTGTTTGGATGTACACAGTTTATTTATCCATTCACCTACTGAAGGACATGCTGGTTGCTTCCAAGTTTTGGTAATTACCAATAAAGCTGCTATTAACATCTATATGCAGGTTTTTGTGTGAACATAAGTTTTCAAGTCCCTTGGTTAATACCAAGGAGCACAGTTGCTGGATCATATGGTAAGACGATGCTTAGTTTTATAAGAAATTGCCAAACTGTCTTTCAAAGTGACAGTATCATTTTGATTTCCCACCAGCAGTGAATGAGAGCTTCTGTTGGTCTACATTCTCACCAGCATTTGGTGTTGTCAGTGTTCTGGATTTTGGCCATTCTAATAGGTGGTAGTGTTATCTCATTATTGTTTTAATTTGCATTTCTCTGATGACATGATGTGGAATATCTTTTCATGTGCTTATTTGCCATGTGTATATCTTTTTTGGTGAGGTGTCTGTTAAGGTGTTTGGCCCATTTTTTAATTGCGTTCTACTTTCTTTTTGAAATACATTGTACTTGTCTAATTTATTTGGGTATTAAAAGGTTGAATTACTAAATATGTGCAATGAGTTATTTGCTTGCCTCACTTCTACTTCCTTAGGAAGTGAAGTTCCAAATATATGTAGCTTTAGGTGCCAGTTTCATGTTCTTCTCAACAGAATTCAATTTTAAAAATAATGATAATAATGTTAAGCTAAAACCCTTGTGTTTCATTTTAACTCTAATAAAATGTTCGCCATCCAAATTTTAAAATGTATCCTTATTCTAATCATTATGTTGGCATGTTATTAATTAACTTAATATTTCTTCCTATTGCTTGCTTATAGCGTATTGATCACTACAGAGAAGCAATTCTTGAAATTTGTTTTCATCATTTTCTACACATGACCCAAAATTGTCATTCATATTGAGTGACAAATTTGTTCTAGTTAATGGCCTTCTTATGACATTAGCAAATATTAGGACCAAAGTGATCTTACTGGATATCGAATATGCTTAATGGAATTTCCAGTTTCTCCACCCAGATAGATAATGTTGTTCATGACATGTTTCACCTCAACAGTGTTCCTGAAGCATTCATCATCTGGGCACAATATCAATCAGAAAAGAAAAGAAGCAGAGGAACCAGTCTTGCATAAGTGCAAGAACCACGGATATCATATTCTAAATACACACTTACTGAAATAATGGTCATTTAGGTAGCAACTTGTCACCATAAAGACTCTTTAAAAATGGTATTTTGACATTACAGTTTCAAGCAAAATCACACTGATCTCTTGACACCGTAATCAGAGGATATCATATAGAATGAATTATTGTTATTGATGTAATTTTTTTTCTTGGTGTTGTTTAGGTCAACACCAGGAGTGTCCCTTTCCATACTCACACCAACAGGAAACAATGAAGAGGTATCATTATCTACAGTTCTTCAGGCTGTTGTGTTAATGTTCTCTTTCCATTGTTTTGAGCCCTTTATTTAAAAGTTTAGCATTTAATTTAACTAAAGATGTTCTTCTGTATTTTAATTTTATTTTAAATTTCAATTTGAATATGAGAAAATCATGAGTCTCAGAAAGGTTCAAATGTTAGTGAAAATATTGGTATGGAATGAATGGGCCTTCCAAAAAATGACTTTCTTGAACCAACTTTCAACTACTATTATCCACACTCAAATCTTCATTTCATATTTTGACAAGTACTATAAATCTTTATCTCACTAAATTGTATGTATATACTATTTGTGTACTTTCAAATTGCTGTTTGTTAAGGTAAACTTATTTTCATTGGTTAGTTGATGTATTTTTATCTGTGATGAACTTATGCATATTTCTGGATTGAAATAAAATACATGATTTTTCCCATAAAAATAATAAAAAATATATTGTCTTCATTTCAGGTATTTGACCTTAGAATCAAGGTCTTTAGGAAGAGACAAAAGTTAGAGAATAGAAGATAAGTAAACCAAACTGAAGGAGAGTGTAGGAGGAGTATGTTTGAAATACCAGCCTATTTCCTACAGGTACACCCATATTTCCTTTACAGCCTCAGCATAATTCATTCTACTGGCTCTCAAAAAAAAAAATTGAGTTATAGCAAACCCAGTTTTTAATGTTTATGAAGTGCCTGCCTTCTGGAAGCATATTATTGAAGTACCTGGCAAATATAACCATCTGATGTTAAACATAGCATAGAGGTGATGAAGATTAAATTTGTGCAGAAGCTGACAATTTTGTCGATAGGTTCCTGGGTCTCGCACCCTTGCTGTAGGTCTAAAATTGAAGTTGTCGTAGGTGATATTATTACTGAGTTGTTCTGAAAGGCGTCACTTGCTCCATATAATTGAAACAGAGTGTATTCTTACAAACATTAGCATGTCGTAAATCATATGGGTTTTGGAAAACTACTGGCTTTCAACAGGGTTTTATTTAATGAAAATTAACACAATAAAATGTCTTCATTGCAGTAACCATGCTGCAATGGAATCCATTCAAAACACATGGCTTTCATTTTTTTCTTTAGTGACTAAAACATCTTGCCAAAATAAGATAGGCAAAAAAGAAAAAAAGTTTGATTATTTAACATTCTATGGTTTGTAATGGATGGAGCATTAGAGAACACCAGTGATGAATAACGGAATTGATCTCATGTCACCAACTTAAGACTTTATTTTTGGTAGCATATTATAGTGACATGTGGTAAAGGTAGCCAAAGTGTTACAGCAAAAATGAGGGGTGGGGAAAAATCCAATTTTGTTCCATAAGAATTGTGAATTGAGAACAGTCTTTTAAAATGTTAGTTCAGCTGAGATTTCTGATGAGTAGGAAGGTGTGAGTAATTTGCTTTGGAAAGTAGTCAATTGAAATTGCTGGCTATTTGAGAGCTAACCAGAGCAGGTAATATGTAGCATACTTTTAAAGGGAATCACTTAAAACTAAGGGTTCCTTCTAGAATGATATCTTTGCTCAACCAACCTCCCAACAGAGAATTACCACTTGTGTACATTTATATTAAGCAGGTTTAGGCTGAAAGCATGTTAAAGGAGGCATTTGCAAGATCTTTAGAAAATTAATTTATACTGAACTTGGCATGACAACAAGAGAGGGAATATTCTCACAGATTTTTTGGCATGCTCACACATTAGACATGACGTTTGTGGAAATGTAATTAAATGCATAAAATATACTTTATAATAGTACAGTTGGCAGGAAAGAGGAAAACCTTTATAAAAAAGGAGAAAGTATTAAGGTAATGGTGGCTATCCAATGTGAGCATCTTGAGCATTGCTATTTATTGTTATTGATATAATTGTTTCTTTTATAGCATGAGCAAAGTGAGAGACATTTTTTAAACCTAAAAATGTATATATTATTTAGCCTGCACATTACTATAAACATAATTTTAAATATTAGATCAACAAAAATGCTCTTATCTTTACATATTACAGATAATATGTGATAAGTAGACATGAGGGTAGGCACTAGTTCGATGGGATTCACTTATCCAACTCCTCTAGATGGGATTCACTTATCCAACTCCTCTAGTTACAGTTGTCTTCTAGAATCTTAGGTGGGTGTTGCCAACCTGTCCAAAACAGTGCAGAGTGAATAAACATCTGATACTTCCAACCCCAATGGCACTTTTAGATCTATGAAAATGGAAATCCAGATGGGGAAATCTTCATCAATCTAGAGCTGCCTACTCCATGAATCTAGAGAAGAAGAAAGACTCTATTTGCTTTGAAAAAAAGTTCAGTATGCCTAAGGAGGATAGTTTAATTGTACTTGAGTGAAGAATAGAATATGTCTCTTTGAGGTGGGACTATCACAGGAAACTATTAAGTATGCCCATGCCTATATCTACTCCAAATTTATAATTTGGTTTACTTTTGAGTTCCTGTAACTGTGTGCACCAAATGCTCAGGACAGAGTGTTTGTCTGAGAGTTTTGATCTTAGTTTTGAAAATCTGTTACTCGTTTTCTTGTTTAGGACATTTTAGCATTACACCTGTCAATGAAAAGAGCCACTAAAGATTCAAGGAGTTGGATAGTTGGAGAAATATCTCATAGCCTGTGTCTATCCCACAACTTTCAGTCTCAGCTCCGAGGGCAAAAGTGACTGTAAAATTTGTAGCCTAGTAACCAGATCTATTTATGCTTGTGGCCAAACTATGGCTTCATTCTCTAATTATTAGGTTACAGATTTGTTTCTAAAAATTTTTTTAGGGAGAGAGTATAAAAATATTCTTTTTACTGTAGTTCACGTGTATCGTTTTGATATTGCATAGTAAATAAATTAAAAACTTAGTGGCTTAAGTATTAAGCATTTTTTTTTTAGTTCAAGAGTCTGCATGTCAGCTAGCTGATTCTTCTAGTCTAAGCTCAGCTGTGTCTGAGGACAGCTGCAGTGTTGGTTGGTCTAGACTGTCCTCAGCCAGGATTGGCTCATCTCTGCTGCTTGTTACACCTCACTATCCAACAGTTTAGATGGAAAAATAATTTTTATAGGCTTCTGGATCAACAATCAGGCAACTTCTATCAAAATTAAACATGTCTAAACACTTAAACTAAGCAACACCATTATTAGAATTTCATCATATAGAAACAGGACATGAAAGGACCTTTAACCAAGAGGGCAAAATTAAGGATTTTCTGGCATCAAAAAATTTGAATTTACCATTCACACACTTTCTATTTAAAAAAATAGAAATAGAGCATACTAAAGCATATGCTCAGGAAAGAAGAAACTGAAAATAAAAGAGACGAAAATAGAAGAATGGTGGTTAAAGACATTTATTAAGTGAATCACAATTACTGACTTTTGGAAAACATGGTAAAATACTGACAAATTTGCT
This sequence comes from Pteropus medius, assembly GCF_902729225.1. Lineage (NCBI taxonomy): Eukaryota > Metazoa > Chordata > Mammalia > Chiroptera > Pteropodidae > Pteropus > Pteropus medius. The sequence continues at coordinate 698,146 of NW_024342471.1, forward strand.
GATTATTATGCCAAAGTGGACCTAAAATACTAGAAGCTCAACTGTTGCTGGAGAGCTCAGAGCTCCAGTAACCAGGTTCTTGTCTTATGTTATGAGAAAAAATTCAAGGCGAAGACGAGCAGCAAGCAGGAAAGCACAATGTTTGTTAAAGCAGAAGTACACACTTAAGAGGGGAGTGTGGACAAACTCAGAGTGAGAGAGAGTCATGTGAGGATGTCTGGATTATGAACTTTTGTTCTTGGAGGCAGAGCCTGGAAATGTGGTACTGACATAAACTTGTTGTTTCCTCCAGTAGGTGGGGAGCTTGGTTTCCTGCTCTTTTCCTTATATTATGTTTCTGGAACTGTCATGGTGTCAGGTGCATGGTGTCATAGTGATGGGAGCTGCAGTATTTGCAAAACAGATGAGATTATAATAACATTATAATTAGCTAAAGGCCATGCCTTAGCTAAAGATGGCGTCTAAGCTGGAAAAGACTGGTTTGGGTTTATTTCCCCTTGCTGGAGCTAAAATAGGGAGATGTCTAAAGAAAGGAAAAAATTTCCGGTGTCACATCCTTGACGGGGAGGAGGCACCCCTGAGCTATCTATTCTGCCTCACAAGTCCTCAAAAAATTTTCTGCTGCTGAATGAGTCCCAACATTAAAAAAAAAATTATTTTTTTAAAAGAAGATATGATATCCAGGAAAGATAAGATGCAACCAGAATAGCTGGAAGATATGTTTGCTTTGATAGTAAGAAGAGATCTTAGGATAACAGCTTGATATATACTCACATGTACAACATATTCACAAAACCACGTAAGACACAAGGGTGACATGAGTTAAAGAATGATAAAATTCTTATAATATTGTGAAGGCAAAGATTTTTATTATTTGGAAATTTTGTTCAGGAAAAAAATCCTGGTAATAATTAAAGTGGGTTAAGGGCAACTGATGTCAGTGGAAAATGCAGATGAAGGACCTCAAAAAAATTCCACCCTTCTATAAAATTAGGAAGAAATTGGCATAATTGTCAGTATCTGTTTTTTTTAGAACTGTAAATTAACCAAAGGCCTGCAGCAATCTAGTGAACATTAAAGAAAAACAACTGAATCTTGGTAAGAATAGAGTTTTGTGGTATCTAACTTACTCTAGTCCCATTTCCCATTCTCCGAATCAGAGTAGCCTCGAAAAACAAACTCACATTCCCAGTACTGATGGGAGCAGAATATAACTGTAGCTCTTTCAAATTCTCATTCCCAAATAATTGCCATTATTTGACCTAATGGTTCTCTGAGAGACCCCACTTCAAAAGACTGTCTTTAAGCTGATTCAGTGTTCAACTCTTGCTAAAATCCTCTCTTTGGGGGGCATTTGTCAAAAACATTTATAGGCAAATGTTTTAATGTCATGGCTGCCTGAGGCAATAATACCATTTGGGGCAAACCAGACACTAATGAAAAAGCTTAAAAGGAAAAGCTGTGGAATGACATGTCCCGGAGGGACTTTGAAAAGCTTTGACATATTTCTGGGAATCTAGAAGACCAGGCACATGTGTAAGGCTGTGTGCATGCTCAGGAAGGAAATTAAAGAAGACTTAAAGAAGTGGAAAGACTTAATGCTGTTAAAATGGTAATGCCCCCCCACCCCAAATAGAAATATAGATTCAATGGAATCCTTACACAGTTTCCACTGCCTTGTTTGAGTAAATAGATAGCTGATACTAAATTACTTATGGAAATACAAGGGATACAGAATAGCCAAAATTAAAGTCCTCCAAAGTTGAAAGACTCGACCTTTGTTAATTTTAAAATTTATTTCAGAGCTATTCTAATCAAGAGTGTGTGGTACTGTCATAAAGACAGACACACGAATTAATGAAATAGAATTGAGAGTTCAGAAATAAACCCATATATCTATTGTCAATTGATTTTTACCATCAGTGCCACAATTATAAAATGGAGAAAGAATAGTCTTTTCAAAAAATAGTGCTGAGACATCTGGTTATCAACATGCAGAGAATGAATTTGGAGTTCTAACTCATACCATATACAAAAATGAACTCAAAATGAATAAAAGACCCAAATGTAAGAGCTGATACTATAAATCGCTTAGAAAGAAAACATAGATATATATATTTGTTACTTTAGATTAGGCAAAGGTTTATTATACTACTGCAAAACACAAGGAACCTGTCATATCCTTTTTGGGCCATTCTAATAAGTACTCTGCACTGGGTAGCTTATAAACAACAGAAATTTATTTTTCACAGTTCTGAAGACTGCTAAGTCCCAGATCATGGTGCAAGAAGATTCAGTGTGGTGGCTGATGAAGACTTGCTTCCTGGTTCATTTGCAGTGCCTTCTGTTTGTGTCCTCACATAGTGGAAGGGTTTAGGGAATCTCTGTGAGGTTTCTTTTAAAAGTCAAGGGTCCCCTTCATGGGCTCCACCCTCATGATTTAAGCACCTCTCAAAGCTCTCACTTCCTAATATCATTATTTAGAGATTAGCTTTGAACAAATAAATTTGGGGGGACACAAACACTTAGACTACAGCACAACCAATGAAAAAGAGATAATTGGACTTCATCAAAATAAAAAAAAAATTAGTGTCGAAAAACAATACTGAGCAAGTTAAATAATCTACAGAATGGGAGAAAATATTTGTAAATTATATATTTGATAAAATTTTAGAATCCAGAATATATAAAGAAGACATATAACTTACAATGAAAAGGCAAATAGTACAATTAAAAAGTGGGCAAAGTATTTGAATAGACATTTCTCCAAAGAAAATATACAAATGGCCAATAAGCACATGAAAAGATGTTTAACATTAATATTCATTAAGGAAATGCAAACCAAAACCAAAATAAAACATCATTTCACAACCTTTAGGATAACTATAATTAACAACACAGATAATAATAACAAGTGCTAGTGAAGATGTGGAGGAATTGGGACCTTTATTCATTACTGATGGGAATGTCATATGGTACGGCTGTGAAAAATAATTTGGCAGTTCTTCAAAAGTTAAAACATATAACCCAGCAATTTCACCCCAGGTGTATATGCTAGAGAACTGAAAACATATGTTCACATAAAAGCTTGTACACCAGTCTTCATTGCAGCATTATTCACAATAGCCAAAAGGTAGAAACAACCCCTAAGTCTATCAACTGATGAATGGATAAATGGTATATTAATACAATGGAAAGTTATTCAAACATAAAAATAATAAAGCACTGCTATATACTACAACATGTATGAACCCTGAAAACACTGTAGTAAGCCAGGCACAAAAATCTGTAAATTGTTTCATTCCATTTATATGAATTGTCAAGAACAGACAAATCCATACAGACAGATAGTAGATTAATGTTTGCCAAGGGTTCCAGAGAGCGGAATGGGGAGTGACTCCTGGTGGATGCAAGGTTTCTTTTGGGAACGATGAAAATGTTCTGGGTTAAATAGTTGCAAAGATTGTACAACTTTGTGGATATACTAAAAACACTGAACAGTACACTTTAAAAAGTGAATTTTAAGATATATGAATTATATCTAATTAAAAAAAGAATTTAAGACAACTAAAACAACAGAAAACATAATGTTTAAGCCAATTGAAGGCATGATATCATAAAATATAATCCATCTGGAATCTGTAAAGATGAAAAAATTTTTAAATAGAAACAACGACAACATGTAAATTTGATCTAAATATAACAGCAATGACATCAGATGTAGGTTGAAGACTGAGTGATATTTAGTCCCCCCACTTTATTGAGTAAATTAAGAAATCATTCTCCATCGCTCCTCTTGAGGTCAGGCTGAGCTCCTCTTGAGGTCAGGCTGAGCAATCATTAACAGCAATATTAAGAAAGATGATGATCCACTTACCTTATGACTCAATTCTAATCTTTGGCATTGACCATGGAGAGATGCTGACACATATGCAGAGGAACATATATAGGATTGTTCAATGTTTGCAATACCATAAAAGAGAACAAACATTAACAGTCCCTTAGAAGGGGACTGAAACAATAAATTCATTTAAAGTAGAAAAATCAATAAAAATTAAAGGATATAGACTAAAGTCTCAAATATCATTAATAATAAACTTCTCTTAATAGTTTATTATTAACTTATTTCTATAGTCTTGGCATCTTTTTTCTTGCCATTCTGATTCAGTGTCCTGATTGGCTTTCCTGTCCTCTAGATAGGGCATTTGATCCTTTTCTTTATTCACTTTGTTTATTCCTTTGTTTATTCCATTTAATATACTTCTCATCTCAGATAATATGTTCTTCATTTCAGACTGCTTCCATTTCCATTTTTATGTTTTTTTATCTCTTTGTTGAAGTTCTCACTGAATTTATCTACACTTCCTAGAAGTTCATTGAGCATCTTTATAACCAGTCTATATAGATGTCTAACAAATGTACTGTTTACTTGAAACTAAATTTAAAAAAACAATAAAATAATAATAATAATAATAATAATAATAATAAACCTCTCAAAAATATCATGTTAAGTAAAGAAAGCAAGGTGCCAAATAACAGATACAATAAATAAGACTTTCTAAAAGCAGAACCTGAGACAAGGATGGTCAAGGATGGTGGTATATGTCATTTATTGAAGGTCAGCTCTCAGAGGGGCAGGGAAGGAAGCAAGGCAGAGTAGGAGAAAGAATGGAACAAAGTTGTGGTTTTGGTTAGACTCGAATCTCAGCCTGACCTCAAGAGGAGCAATGGAGAATGATGTGAATCACAGCACTGATCTTACCTTGAGGCAAAGGGGCTGACTGTGTTGACTGTTGCCCATCATCAACACTCCCCAAGAGACATGCATTTGTCAGTCAATCACTGGCTGTGGGGTGACCCATGGGAGGCATTCTTCCAAAGATCGGCCCAGGACAATCCTTCAGAGAAGAGGACGGCTGAGAGCCATTAGCAGCCAACGCCTAGCCATCCGTAGCAACTGGAGTCTGAGTGCATCAGCAGAGAAAGGGTCTGGCAGGGGCACGACAGTGACGGCTGCACACATGAAACAGTGGTGTACCGTTTATGGCTTTATGTGTGTAGTAAAATCACAAACATTTTCATGGACATAAAAAACAACATTCATTTAAAAATAATGGTGTCCTTTAAGAAGGAAAGGAGGAAGGCAAAGAAAAGTAGTCACATACTGTTTTAAAAATCACTACACTGTACTACACCATATTACATTTGAATAATGTAAAAATTATTTGATTTAATATTGTTTTAAAAGATAGTAATATAAAATATTGCCAGTCATAACTGTCAATTGAGTAGAAAGATACATAGGACATTCATGTGCAAAGACAAAGACTGAATCTATTTCATTAAGGTGATGGCATATACACCTAAGCCATGGATCCCTAGGTGGACATCTTTGGTTTCATTATCCACCACTTTTGAAGTGGTCCTCAGAGCTTCATTAAGCCTGGATAGGTCCACTGACGTTTGTGCCAATTCAAACATATTCATTTATGCAGACCTATTTCCCCTCTTGCATGTGGAAGTTCACCTGTGAGGATGTGAGGTTTAAACTTACTACAGCCATCTTGAAAACTGGGCAAAGAACCAAAAGTTCCAGAAAAGCTGACAAATACCTTTCTACAGAGTTTTTGACATGTCATTAAAAACAAACTTTTTTGTTTAAGCTCCTTTGTATCTGAGCAGTCGGCTATTTTCAGCAGAAAGCATCTTCATGAAAACTGCAGAAATCTATCGGATACCCAAAATTACCAATTAGAACATATCATTTTGAAATTATCAAAGATATCATCCTCTTTTACTAAATAAGATGTAGCTACTCCCAATGTAGCTTTTTTATGGTCGTGAAGAATTTCTGGTAATTTCCTTCTTTTATGGTGGTATATCATAATTCATGAATTTTATCTGAAGTGTGATTGTTTCTGATTATTGTGGCTTCCTCTTGATTTTTGTAAGTGAAGTTGCTGACTTCAAGCTGCTGGGAAAAAAAAATGTTGGCAGTTTTCCAAGGAGCACGGCTATTATGTCCCCAAAAGATGAAGAATTAATTCTTTCCTTTCCGTTCCCTTTGCTTTCTTTTCCGTTCTTTCTGCGCTAAGGCCACTATTTTAAAATAACCCCCAAATACCACTGATGTAAATCTCTGCATACCACTGTAAGGATCAAATAAAATACATGGAAAAATGCTTTAGAGGCAGGAGGATACTCTGCAAGACTGTGGAGCTGACATTATTATTGTTGGTACATCTTAACAACATTGCTTAACAATAATAGCAAACTAAGAATAGATGAATGTGGTAGAATCTGCCTACATTATTTTCATAAATGTAACTGAATTTGCTCAAAAACTAAGATAATGTCTTGGCCACCTCTTCAGCCTTGGTTTGACAAGGTCATAATAAACACAAACTTTTGTTTTTATTTAATAAACACTTATTCCACAATGATTTCACCTTAGTTATATTTCAGGAGACTTTAAAAAATACCATTCAACAGACTTTAAAAATAATAACTCTTACTTCTTGTGACAACTTTTGAGGGAGATACTTTCATTAATCTCATTTTGCGGATGAGGAAAGTGAGACACTGTTTAAGCAACTGCCAAAGCTATGCAACTGGTAAGAGGCAGAATTGTAATAATGATCATTTTACTTGACGTTGTTGGGGAGTAAAAAGTCTTCCTCAACTGTCTTAGGGTCCTTGGCTGGGTCTGAAAATTAAGTTGACAAAGATAGATTCACAGGAGAAAAGCATACAAATGTATTTATTATAAGTTTTAAGTAACACAGGAGGCTTCATAAGGAAATGAAGACCCAAAGAAATATTTAGACATGAGTATTTTTATGCAAGTTTTGATGAAGAGTGGACAGTCGTGTAGAAGTATGATAGGTTAAGGAGTATGAGATAAGTGTACTAAACTGGGGGAGAATCAGCAACATCTGCTTATTTAGGTTCTTCTTGGCATCCTTTTGTCTTTGGAGATAAGGATGTTCCTTTCCTCTAAGAATAAGGAGGGCACCTCTCAAATAAGGCTTTTATGACCTGTTTTAAGGAAGAAGGTCAGAAGACAAGTCAGCATGACCTTCCTGCTTCTGCTGGTTTCTCAGTCTCCTTCAGCTTAAAATATTCAAAATGCCAATGTGCTGTATTGTGGATTAGTGTGTCCTAAACCGCATTAACATATAGAAATAAATACACGAAGTTATTCACTAAAAGTGAGAAAGTGTGAACAGGTTTACCACGTGCTTCATTTTGCTTTATAAGCAAGTCTAAAGAAAAGTAAAGGACAAAAAAAGAAAAAATTAGTTGGAATTGTTTGTTTTTCTTTTAGCTTCTTTTTTAAAAGTGTGTGTGTGTGTGTGTGTGTGTGTGTGTGTGTGTGTGTGTGTGTGTGTAGAAGGGGTATAATGAGCCTCTGTCTGGAAATTATCTGGAAATTATGTTTCATCAATCTGTACATACTGTGAGAGGAAATTTTAAAGAAAAAAATCATACCACGAAAGATTCCAAAATCTCTCCATGCATAAGCTGAAATATATGAGTAATGACAATTACATATCAAAATAAATATGGCATCCATGTTTTCCACTGGTGTCATCTCTCAGCATTTCCTTTGGATCTGACTGCATTTATGGTGAGAATCTTTCTGGCTTTCTTTTCATTTTTTGCCTTGTATAGTCAATTGCAAAACTGGCCTCTATCCATTCATTTTTTTGCAATGAGATTTTACATCTCCTCCCATCAAGGAGTGGAGAGTTTATTTCCCTATTTTGTGAATCTGGATTTAGACATGTGACTGATGTTGGCCAATGGGATACTAGAAAACCTAATACAAACAGAGGCTTGGCAAATGATTGAGAACTGGGGTTTTATCTCTCTTGCTAGTCTTAGAGACTCTGTCTACCACTTTGTAAATGAGCCTCAGCCTTTAGAAGGATGAGTGACACATAGTCTAGCTACTTCCAGTGACCCTAAAGCCAGCTATTCACCATCAGGCATATGACTAAGACCGTAAACCACCAAATGATCATAAAAGCAAATGGTGAACTCCACCAACACTTTATAGAGCAGAAACAAGTAGTCCTAATTAAGTCCAGCACAAAATGGGAAAAGATTGTTGGTTTAAGCCACTAATTTAGGGATTGTTTATTACACAACAAAGCTAACTGATCTATCTTCAAAAGAAATAATATCTGATTCACTTTACAGAAAATAGAAGCTTCAGGTGAGATGTATGACTAAGGAAAGAAAGTTTCATCAATTTCTGGAGCAGATGCAGAGTTAGTGGCCCTAGGATAAGGCAATGTTCTGAAAATCGATTCAAATCCTTCTTTAAGTCTTTATAGTACTCCCACTAACCTAAGGGGAAGAACCATCCAATGAAGAATTACTTGAACTTTAAAGCAGGGACAAGACCTCTTGTAGTCAAATGTGTTTTATTTTTGCTTTGTTCAGCCTTTCTTTAGTCTTTGCGATGCTTAATAGCCCTCAGAGACAGAATATATAATAACTCTTTGCTTCACCAACTCGAAGGCATTTCAGGACTGTGGATCAATCTTAATTCTCTTAGAGTGTGTCTAATTTCATTGCAAAAGCAATGTATTGTGCTAATGAGACTTAGGCTTCTTGGCTGTATTTTCTTTCCTTCCCACTCTAGAGCCCTTGCCATCACACAGCACCTTTCATTTCCAAAGGATGCCTGAGCACTTCATAAACTTAGCCAGTGGACTTATAAACTTTATGGCCAAGGAGTCAGTCAACCTCTGAAAAGTAGTCTGCTTCTGGTGTGAAAAGTGGCAATTGCTTACATATGGTTAACTCAAAGGCATAAGGAGGCAGGCATTAGGTTTAAAACCCTAAGATGCCTTGGAGCAGGTCCTATAGAATTTCCTTTCCTTTATTAAATCCTCTTCGGCACTGTGTTGAGTTGACTGAGCCCAAAGGAAGTGTATCCAATGAGTGAACTGAACCCACGACCTTAAGCACCTGGTTAGAATTGGCCTTTGTGTAATGACCTGAGACAACCTCTCAACTCTACAAGTAAGGGAAGTCAACAAAAACAAACCTCATGTATAAAGTTCTTTAAATTCAAAAACTTTTTAAAGGAAACCTATTCATATATTATCATTTGCCCATTTTTCTGTACCTTTTACATAAGATTTCACACTTTTTTATCTTGTGTTTTATTTGTTGAACTAATTTTATTTTGCTCCATTAAAAGCAAGATCTTCAAAATAGCCTTGCTAACAACCCCCTTATCACAATGAATAGGCAGGAAAGGAAGAACTTTCTGCCCACCTCTCAGTTCAGCACTATGTGCTACCTCCTCACAAAAGAATGAGAAAGATTTGCTAATCATGATGCTGAGAGCAGGACATTTACTGGACCACGGTTACTAGTGGCAGTGTGGCTGCAGGTTTAATAGGGACTCTGTTTCCCTCCTCATTCACTCTGTGCAAAGGAAGCAATAACTCTTGCAGCCCAGGCATCTTGCCTTCCTCACTCTATAGTCACAGTATGCTGCCCATTGCTTAATATAAATTGCACCATTGTGACTAGCTGGTCATGCTTAAGATTTGGGATGAGAGGTGTGGAGTGGGACACTCAGTTTTCTGAAATCTCTTTGCTGGTAGGTTGTAGGCATTGACTTGATCAAAATGTATTCTTATTTTCCATTGGCTATTGACTTCTCTTGATGATCTTATGATATCAAGGAAAAGAGATGATTGATAAGGGTAGGTTTTGGCATCCCTGGTTCTCCCACTGCAAACATTATCAAATCCCTCTTTCCGGCAGAATGATATGAAAAGATAGGTGTCGATTTGGTTAATTTATTAATCATTTATTTTTTATTTTTCAAAATTGTTTGTATTAGAAAAATATTCTCTTGCAGTTCAAACCACAGTTTTCTAGCTATAACTATAATCTCTTGGGACCCTTGATTCAAAATACTTGAAGCAAATTTGACATCTAAGTAATTCCAGAAAGATTAGAATCAATCACAATTTTAAGATGTCCAATGTGAGAGATTTCCATGCCAAAATTTATTACCACTTAGCATAGAAACTGCCTTATGTCTCAAGCAAAACTTTCATGCCATGGATTTGGGTTTTCTCCTCTTCACTGGTCTCATCTTTGTGGTAATGGACATAGGCTGAGTACCATTTTTCTGATTCTCTTAGTAGAATATCATTTGTTGGGCCTCACCAATTTTCTTACAATTGATTGGGCTGCACAACTTTAAAAGTCTTCCCAGGAAATGATCAAAGACTGATGGAATCATGTCAAAAGATTGACAAACCAGTCAGAAGAAGCTTCTATTGGCCAAAACTGGGACAATTCGAGCATCAGAATATATAGGATAGTAAAGATTATGAGTCAATGAATAAAATAAGAAACCATGAGAATCATCTGAAATATATAAATGCTAAAATCAACAAATACTTGAAAGTTTGATGATTAGTAAGATATTTCCAAGTTTAAATTATCTCTCCTCAAAATATTTCTCAATTGTAAATGTGAAATTAGTAATTTTATATTGGAAAATGCTGGACGATATCACTTTATTCAAGTGATCATCAGTAATGGGACACATCAAAATCATGTGTCACATGCATGAAACAATGAGAACACAGTATTAACTGTGATATTTCTTCTAGTGATGCATGACAAATTTAATCATGAAGAAAATAAGACAACTAAACTCAAATTGAGGATCGTTGTATAAAATAAATGACCTGTTATCTTCAACACTTTCAAGGTTAAAAAGTTAAGAAACATCCAAGGAACTTGTACAGATTGAAAAAGACTAAAAAGACATGACGACTGCATATGCAACTTTTGATTTTTTTTTTTTGGTTCATCTTCTAGAGTGCCTTATTTTGCCCTTGCTTATTAAGAAATAATTGACAAATAAAGTTGCATATATTTAAAGTGTACATTATAATGTTTTGATATACATAGTCATTATGAAATCACGTTATTCTGAAATGAATCCTTTTTCTATAAATGTCATTACTGAGGCAGTTGGTGACATTTGAATGAGATTTGAAGATTAGATGATAGAAATGCATTAATGTTAATTTTCTGATTTTGATGAATGTTTTTTTAATTATGTAGGAGGATGTCCTTGTTTGTATAAAATACAACAAAACATTCAAGGATGTTGGGGCATCAGTTTAGCACATTACTCTCAAATGGTTCAGGGGGAAAAAGTCATTGTACCATGCTTGCAAAAATAGACAAATAAATAAGTTCTCCTCTAAATGAGATTTCAGACAAATTAGCCATGGCTGTTGATCTGGTTAAGTAAGGGACAGAGAAAGCCAGAAAAGTTGATGAAACGAAATACAGAGTCAAGGGAGACCTTACATTTTTAAAGTCAGGGCTTTCCATAGGTGCTACAGCAGTGCAAAGTTTCAGTAAATAGCTTAAAGCCGGTGATCATTCCTGTCAAATTTTCAGAAGGCTCAATGATAGAGCAGACACTGCTGATTTCCTCTCCAGCGGCCCCTTCAACAGCCACATCTCCATATTTTTGCCTGAAGACTATTTAGTGATCAAGTCTACTCTGCCTGGGCACACACAGCTTTAATTAAGTCTTTTGGGAGCAGCCTTTTACCACTGACTGATGGAGATTAGAGTACCATAGGCTCCCATGTATTCCATGTACTCCAGCTCCCTTACTCTGTAGATGAGGTAATGGTTGAGTTGCATGCACTACATGGTCTCCCAGAGTTCCCCATTGATATTGAGCTCAAGCTGCCCACAGTGGTAACTTGCTTGATAATATGCCCTTTATAGGCTGCCTTCCCTTCCATGAATCATTTCAAACTCACTTCCTGTGATCACCTCCAAAATAAACTCTGTACACTCACACCCCAGTCTCAACATCTTTTTTTAGGAAACTCAAACTAAGGCCTATGTTTAGCCTAGTTACTTTTAGTAGGGCCTAGCCTAACTCCAGAGATGAATCCATATTAAGGTAATATATATTTGTGTGTATGTGTGTATATATATACACACACACACATACACACACACGAACACATATATATGCACACATATATATGTATTTATATAATTTTATATATAAAGTACCAATTTCTCTTCTCATTTTAAATCAAAAATTTTGTTTTGCCAATCTGTGTTAAATCTAAAACTAAAGTTGATGATGATAAGTTATTGGCTCTTTTAAATAGAGTTGGAACCACATAGAAAGCAGGATTGGACACCTCTCTCTACTCTAGAACACTTCTTATTATACGCTTCACTATTATAATGGTGACTAATATTATTTGCTATGGATAAAGAAAAGAGCTGAAAAAAAATGCAAAGAGAAAGCAAAAATTCAGTAACAGTAAAAAATTTGAGTTAACCCCATAGCTTAGAGGTGAAAAGACCTTGCACTATAAATTACTCTGAAGCTATGTTTCCTGTAAGAAAACACACACACACACACACACACGCTCACATGCACACACGCACACACGCACACTCCAGTGCTCCAAGGAAATAAGTGACTGTCTTTGGGTCTTCATGCATTTTCAGTTTGGCTGGCTCTGTCACTGAGATGTGAACAAATGAGAAACAGTGGAGGAGAAAAGAATACAGAGCTGAGGCAACGGGCAAGTAGAAACTGTTCTATTATGTGCTGTCAGGCTCGCGTGTGAATAGGGCTGCACCTGGAGGAAGAGAAAAAAGGAAGCATTCATCCATCTCTCCTCACGTGGGAAGCCAGATAGGGCAAGGGGGCTGTCCTGTCAAGAGAATGATTCAAGAGTCCTTTCTCACTAAAGATTAATCATACCGAAGGGCAGGGGTAAAGAATACCCTGCTCTATTTGCTTCCCAGTCTCTCCCCTTTGCTTGGGTCCCAAATGACTCTATTTTCATATGTCGAGATATTGGTGGAGCAGAGCCGCTGAAAGGTCTGAGACATCTGGGAGATGAATCACTCCATGCAGAAATAGAACAATTAGCTGTGTTTAGTCCAGCACAAAGGCCTTGAGAGGTGTCTAATTGAGTGGCCCGCAACAGAGCCAGGAAACAATGTGAATTTGAAAAGAATCCCACAATTAATTTCTGCATTGACCTAATGGGACATAATTTGTTAATGTGTACAGAGCCCAAAGTGGGGCTTTTCCGTGATGCTCATGGATTTAAAGTGTATGGTGTTCTCCTGTGTTTGGGCATGCTTAAATGAGTGTTTGAAAAGTAAAAGATGTAGTTAAATGCAAGCCCTTTTTTTGCAGTCCATTATTAAATCTGTGACCATTTAAACATAAAATGAGACATTCTGGCATGGTTTAGGCCACACATTTCTCCAGAATATCAGGTTTGGAATTAGACATTGGCAGTCAAATGATTTTGAACTGTAAGGACATTTTACAAAAATCACATTGCCTTTGGACAATTTTAGAAATAGAAAGAAGGTAAAAGTGTTAAAAAAAAATCTTACATATTTTTTATTCAAAAAGTGGAAACAGATTATATCATACAGACTCTTTTTGTCCAAGAAGAAAAAACTCACTTCCTTATAGATGCTAAAAATACATTAACTACACATGCTTATATGTGATTGTGCTCTAGACTCCTGTTCCCCTGGTTCCCAGAGAATTAGTAGTATTTTTGTTAATTCTGATATTTTAAAGAAGAAATTATAGTTATTTTCCTAAATGAAGTAATTGAAGGAATCTAAGGAGGCTTGACCTTTTAGAATAATAATAATTTATCACTCTAATTCAACATGCATTTTCATAATAATGAATTAGACTTATAGATATGAGTTATGCTTAGATAGATTATTTTTGATTCCCAAGCAAGCAGACCGTGTGAGGACAAACACTTAACTACTTGAACACTTGGTATCAGAGTTCTTTGTATGAAAAAGTAAGGGAGTAGAAGGAGTTGATTCACAGGAGCCTTCCAGCTCTGAATTCCATGATGCCATAACTTCCGATATATTCACAAAGCTAACAATTAAATTATTGATAGGAAAAGATAAAATTCATTAAATTAAGTATAACCTCCCACCCCCTTCTGTCTGCCAGGGATGCAGATTTTCCTCAGAACTGTATACTTGTGGTTTTCCATCGTTAAGCTCCAAGGCGTGGCATGTAGCAAAGGGGAAAGTGACATGGAATTTTACAGTATTGGAGATCACATCACTTTAGTGGAGGCTGGATCTACAGGGGAACAGCCTGACCAGTGTATGACTGAAGAAAACCAGTTCTGTGTGCTTAAATGAGAAGGACATTTTCTCTGTCAGGAAATAGAAGGTTACAAAAAGATGCAAAATAATGGGGATGACAAGAGAGAAAACGACTTAGGAATAGTTGTATAGTCCATGTGTCTCTTTTGGTTCATTATTATACCTCAGTGGACCCAGCAAAATGTCTGGGACATAATAGGCACTCAGTAAATATAAGATAAATGAATGCGGGCTTCTGTGTTAACACAGCTTCTTGACCTAAAGCAGAACTAAGGTTGAAATAGTCCAGAGAAAGGCATAGAGCTGGGGAGAGTCGTCACTAAAAACCCAGAGTTTGATGTATATACAGTCTTTCAACCTCTACCTCAGTTTTCAATGATATTGGACAAGTAACTGGTCAATTCAGGCAACAACACAAGTCAAATTGGCTATTTATTGCATCCGCTGGTCAGCTCAGACTTAATCACTAGTCACTAAGCTGATTTTGAGCGTATGCAGATTGGAAAGCCCAAAAGAATGGTACTCAAAAGTAAAGAAAGTAGAGTATTAGAAAACTAATTTTTCATTAACTTTTTGATCAACTATACCATTACTTTGTGGTGTTCATGGATGAAAAACTTCAAATCACTAGCAAATAAAACAGGTATTTCTATATATAGAATATTTAACAGTCTTATGAAGTGTTCATTATTTTTTTTCTATGAGAGAAGGTATGAAAACTCTGTTCATGTTCATCTTAGTTGCTCAGTAATCCATATTGTAGTCCTAAACAAAAATCTCTCAAAGAGCTCCTTATAGCCAAAAATTGTACCAAAAAATACATATTTAAAAAAATTATATCCCTACAATAAAATGGAGGAAAAAGGTCATCTTTGGTGGAAAAGTGTTGGAATTAATAAACCAAGTGACTAATAGATGCCATGTGGAAATTCTTATGTTAAGAAGTAGAGATACATTCAAACAGGCATATCCTTAATAGTTTCACAATCCTTATGTGATAGCATAAAGTAGCTTCCAAAATTATTCCTGATACTATAAATGTATCTTTAGTCCCTTGACCCTAGGTTAGCAGATTTCCTCCCTGGATTTTCTAAAGAATTGTGTCTGAGCTTTGAAATTGAAGCCAAATGACCAGGCCTTATGGCTGCAGGGGAAATAGGGAATGCTTCTCTTTACTATTAAAGCATCTTTATGACATCTTTTCACAATGAACTGAATACTCCCACATCCTTTTTATCAGAGGTACTTCCTACCTCTATTTTTGATTCCCATACGTCCTTCCAGTGGAAAAGGTCAATCCTATATAGTTGTGATTTTGGGTACTCACATTTCTCTTAGCTAGGCTTAATTTATTTTTCTTCACAGTGTGCCCCATTGGTTACTAGAGTCTTTTTATGTTCGGATCTGTATTCTAAATAGTCCTCAAACACTGGAGTTTTTCATTGGTCATAAGAACAATAAGAAATCTATTGCCATTTATATATGTCTCTAAAAAACCAGGTGGTTGGTTCAGGACATTCATATACCAGCACATTCTTTATTTGAAATATGAATACATCCAAGTCATAGAGGAAATTGGCAGACTAAATCACTGGATAAGAATTCTGGTAATGGAACGTTCAAAAAGAACATAAAAAAATTAGTGTGTGGTTTGCTCATCATGAGACTTGGTTGTAGCTGTGTTGCTGAAGAAAAGCTACCTCTATGAGATGAGACATAAAACCTAACAGATTTCGTCATAAAGAAAAATGTTGAATCTCATTCTGGACCATGAAATGGTAGATATGCTGATATCCAATTTATTGATCATTTGATCATACAATAGTGCTTTATTCCAAGGTTGTCTAATATGGTTACTTTGATCTATGAAGAAGTCATTCCATGTGTTATTCTTCCCTAGTTACAGAAATATATACTCTTAGTTTACCCAACAATGATTTGACTTGTGACTTATGAGTCAGCCCAGCATTGGGAGCATGACCCATGTGGAATGTCTTCGTTGCTTTTGCAAACTAGTCCCACTTGAATATGGAAGATTTCAAAGGGACAAGTGAAGACTTTTTCTTTAGTTTCAACTTCCAGTTCTCCTATATTTTCCTCAATTATTACACTTTGAAAATGTCTTACAATAGTCTATCTTTTGCTACCATATGTGTTTTTACTTGTTTTTGCAAGTAATATTTTGTTTTCTAAGTGGAACAATATGGGAGGAGGAGGGCAAAAAAAAACAAAACAAAAAACAAAAAACAAAAACAGGACTCATATGCTTTGTGACTTAAATCATATTTTCTCTTTTCAGAAACAAATTTAAACAGGTGCATGCTGCTCCAGACCTCACTTCCCTCCTGGTATCAAGGCATTCTTTTCTAATTTCTTGCTATTCACTTCTTTATGGGTGACACAAAATCACTTTAGGATCAACAAGTGTAAATCTGGACTCATTAACCCCCCTCAAAGCTGCTGTTTTTCCTTGTACTTTTCATTAAACAAGTGTTTATTGTTTGTACCACATAACATGCACTATGCTAGAAACTGAGGAGATATATACGGAAGTTGTGAGTGCTGAAGAGACAAGTGCTTAGAAAACTAAAGACTTGGCTTTTCTAGTAAATGGAAAAACAAGTACAAAGTTATCATCGTGTGACTGAATATTCAATGATAGAAAATAAACAGAAGTTCAGTATGGTTAGAATAAAGGAGCTGTGTGAGGTTGATTAGTGTGGCTAGTGTGGCAGAAGAAAAGAAGTATGGACTCAAATTGTGAAGGTACAGAGATGGTCCCAGAAAATATTTAAAATTTAAAATGTATGTTTTAGTAAAGTTGAGGGTTTAGGACCATGGCTAATAGCTAGGTATAGGAATTTCCAATGACAATTGTGAAACTAAATATCTGGGTCAGATCATGGTTTTAGCACCCAAACAACATCAGTGGAAAATAAAGCTGAGAAATATTCATGAAACAGAAAATAAATAACTAAGTGAATGGTAATATGTGAAGGGTAAGAGAAAGGGAATATCAAATTGACTCTGAGGTACTAGTGCCATTCTCTTCTTCAACACCCATGGGATTTAAAGTTATCTTTTACTTCCTGTCTATGTTCTGAGAGCCTTTGACTGACACCCCAGTGTCTATTGAATAAAGTCCGAATTCTCTGTTTTATTGTAGAAAATGCTGTAGGTGTTCTTCCCAGGCCCGCTCCACCTGCCAACTACGTCATTTCAGAGCATGGAAACCTGGCTTCTCCACTCCCTTCTGAAAAGATTAACCCTACAGTTTCCACAGGAAACTGAGTCAGTTGCCATACAAGATAATGTTGATTCTCCTAAGTAACTGCCCCTGGAATCCTTTTTGCTTTTATACTTATAACTAGACTCAAATTCCATCAAACCCCTAAGGTGAGGTATGAAGTGTGACCCATGATGAGGTAAGCTATAATCCAAGAGAATTACTTGAGTTTTATAATTTATACAGATAGAAATCCAGAGAACATCTATAGGAATGGATATCAAGGGTGTGAGATCATGGTGGAAGAAACATTGTTGGATCAGGCCAAATTATAGACAGAGACTCAGTAAGCAGAGAGTCTGCATTTAATGTTGCAGGTCAGTGAGTTTGTAAAGCCTCTAACTGTTTAGTTATTTGGTTGGTGAAAACATGAACCAAAAGGCGGCCCATAGTGAGTGAGTTAGAAATGCCAGACTCATCTTGGTTTAATATCACAGAAGATTCTCAAAGACATAGAGAGAATGGATTAGAATGGATTTGTTATTTTAAAAACCTACTCATCCACCCTGGAAGTGTCCAGAGACATACCATTGACCAATGACCGTGAGAATTTGTAAAGGAAGACCTGACATTCTTATAGAGTTCTGTGATCCTTCTTCTTTGTAAGCAAGAATTTATATCAGAACTATAGTGACCAAGTGACAGTTCTTGACCACCAAGGCAAGGTGAGCATAGTTACTGTAATGGACAACAGAGTCAAAGTAGCAATGAGAACAGTCAGATTCTTGGAGATGTGAGGCATTGCATAGTATTCCTTGAAATGAAATAGGAAGCCTACTAAATTCTTACTTGATTTGTATAAACAGAAAAGTTCTAGGTCAAGTGAATAGAAATGTAACCTTAATGATATAAACAGAGGCACAGCCCCTCAGTTCTCAGATTTGAGCTAATTTACAGATCCAGAATTCTTTGAATGAAGAATAGACTGGGTCCTTTTGAGGAAGGACCCTGTTACACTGCCAAAATTCATGCTGTTAGTCTTTCTCTCAGCTTTCCCCAAAGGCACCCATAGCCTTCTACCAGAGTGGCTATGCACTGGATGGAAAAGAAGTAATCATCCATTTTGGGGATGCTGGACACTGCCTTTGAACTGACACTAATTCCAGGAGACTGAAAATATCACTCTGGTGCTCCAATCAGAGTAGGGACTTATTGAAATCAGCTAATCAATAAAGCTCAGGTCCGTCTCACAGAGGGCCCAGTGGGTCACTGAATACATCCTAAGGTGATTTTCCCAGTTTCAGAATGCATAATTAAGGAAGAGAAGACTTGGGCCTGGTTTACAGACGATTCTACATGATATGAAGGCATCACTTGAAAGTAGGCAGCTACAGTACTACAGCCTCTTTCTATATTCCTAAATGACAGTGGTAAATGGAAATCCTTCTGGTTGGCAGAAATTCGAGCAATGCACCTAGTTGTTCACATTGCTTAAAAGAAGAAATGGCTAGAAGTAAGACTGCATGTTCATGGACTGTCACTAATGGTTGGAGACTTGGAAAGGTCATGATTAAAAAATTGGTGACAAGACTGCATCATCAAGCAAATTTAACCTATCCTTCAAGGCCTGGTGCGAGTCTCACTTTGTCCATAAAATCGCCCTATATTCACTCATTGCCTTCTTGTACAAATACTGTTTTTATTATGCTTCCCCTTCCAGATTTTAAGTTCTCCTAGAGTAGCTTTATATCTTATATTTTAGAGTATGGTGGGTTCAGATCTAGAATCTACAACTTAATACTTGTTTTCTTATTTGTGCCTCAGTTTCTTTTGGTATAAAAGGGGGATGATAATAATATGTTAAATGATTTTGGGAGGAAATTAAATATAAACATAGACAAAGCACCCAAAACAGTATCCAGATGCTCGATAAAAGTGTAGTGATTCCACCAAAAAAAAAAAAAAAAAAAAGAAATTAATGACAAGGTAATTTGGGGAACTATGGGTATAAACTTCTCTGAATAGGTGAAAAACATGAAGATGTTTATGTTCCATATGAATTCCCATCATACAGTGACCACAACAGAAGATTTTAATAATCAAGTGGATAGAATGACTCATTGTACAGTTACCTGTCATCTTCTTTCCCCAGCCGCCCCTGTCATCACTCAATGGGCCCATGAACGAAGTGGCCATGGTGGCAGGACAGAGATTATGGATGGCTCAGCAACATGGACTTGCACTCACCAAGAGTGATGTGGCTATGGTCACAGCTGAGTGGACTGGAACTACATCAACTTTCCTGGTTCTCAGGCCTTCAGACTTGGTCTGGTACTGTACCATCAGCTCTCTCAGGCCTCCAGTTTGCCAACTTCAGATCTTGGGGTTTGTCAGCTTCCATAATCATGTAAGCCAATGCCTTATAACAAATATCATTTCATATATATTATTTTAGTTCTGTTTCTCTGGAGAACTCTAATACAGATGTCAAAATTATCTTTGAAGTTAAATTAGATGGAGTTAAGGTTTTTATTTGGGATTTTGTAGGAAAAAAAAAAACAGTATGAGAAGTGTCTGAGACCTTTCCTTCTCGAATATTCAGTAAGCTGATTGGAGTGGCAATTTGGGACCTCTACATGTCCAAGAGTTTGAGATAGGATTTCAAGGCTATACTTGTTTTGTCTGTGAAGGTTGGATCTTAATCATGTTTTGGGGACAGAGGTGAAAAATATGGGTAGAAAAATACGCAGTATAGTTGACCCTTGAACAACATAGCTTTGAACTGCACAGGTCCACGTAGACACAGATTTTTTTCAATAAGTGCAGTTGGCACTTTCTTTCCACAGGTTTCACATCTGTGATTCAACCAACTGCAGATAAAAAACAGTATTTCCATATTTCCAACTAAAGTTTCCCAAGCATGGATTCCCAATTGCGGATCGAAAATACTAGATTCAAAAGTTCAATGCGTATTCTCGACTGTGTGGGGGTCAGCGTGCCTAACTCCCAAGTTATTCATGGGTCAACCATATATACTAAGAGCCAGAAACTTTGTATGAGGTTCTCAAAAGTCTACAGTGAGGAAAGCTGACTTCGTGAAACATGCCACCAAGTGAGAAAGACATTCTCGGACATAATTGTACAACTAAATTCATAATCACAAATTTTGATGCTATTTTTAAAGAATGTAGTGAATTCTCCAAGAGTCTGTATAACAGAAAAGCTTAGCTTGATCTAAAAGATCAGAGGAAGCATCTCGAGGAAGTGATAGGTAAAGTAAAATCTGAATGATGAGAAAGAGATAACCACCTGAAGAGGTAAAGGAAGATTATTCCAGAGCAAGGGAACATTTGAAGAAAGAGCCTGAGGCAAAGCTAGAGAACAAAATATTTATTTAGGCAACTTAATGATGGATAAATGGAACCTAGAGGGTAACTCCTGCAAACTTTTTCTCGGATTACCTTGCCAAATGGCTTTTGGTTATTATATGCAATGGGATGCAAGAGCAGGTGATTGAAGGACAGAGAAAGGAGCAAACCTATCTACCTTGACTGCATATCTGTCAGCTACATACCCTCTATGGCTACAGGTCTCACCTGACAGCCTCTCTGCCATGGTCCCTACAGGTCTGATGATCTTGTCTTCCACCAAGTGGCCCTGACTTCTGATCCTGCAACATAGTCTCTATGTTGAACTTTCAGTCTTAAAGATGGTCATGCATTCCTGCTTTTGCTACTCTTTTGGAGGACTTACTCTCCCTTTTGGCTTCTTAAACCTCCAAGCTCCAGGGTAATCAAATCTCTGTAGTAAAATCTCTCTGTTGAAAATAACCACAGTAGTAGTTTCTATGCTTCTTAGACTGGCTTGATTAATGTTCATATTAAGTAAGAGGCAGAGTCAGGGTTTGGCCGCAGGCTAGCTCCACAGACTGTGCTTTTAACTATTATTTTATACTATTGAATGAACAATTGTCTGGTTAGAACCTAAAACTGACTAAGTTGCTATCTGATCATGTAAAACTTATTATAAAATGGATTTAGGATTATAGTATATATACACAGCTGCATAACAAATACGTGAATTTGTTGTACATATATCCTAATTATACTTAATCATCGATATCTCAAGGACTCAGTAAACTCATCTTGTTCACTGACTGTAATTATTTAAACATTGTTCATTCAGTGCTTACTACTAGCCAGAAATTATTCTAGGTATTAGAGATGTAGTGGGGATACAAAACCTCAAAGAACATACTTCCTAATAGCAAAAGACACATGATAAGCACATAAATGAATATATGAGAAAACTAGATAGAAATCACTTATATGAAGAGAAAAAGCCAAGTAATTGGATAGGGAGCGGCTATAATATGATATTGAAATTACATTTAAGAATACTACTTTTGTTATAAGGAATACAACATCTTTCTTACCATTTAATGAATGATATTTAATTTTCTGAACAACTGTTTCAGAAAGCCTATATATTAGTTGCATCTTCAATTTACATAATTCTGAATACTCACACATGTATGCATGTATAGTTTATACAAGTGGTTGAATACTACTTGTATAGTCTATACAATTGTTCAACTGTTTATTTATAAAGTACAATTATTTTTACACATATTTGTAAACCCCAACGAAAAAACATAATTCCTGTTTTAAATATCTTTACTGGCAATACCTGGAAATACCACCAGGTGGTAATGTTTCTCCTAAAAGCATGATATTTCCTGCTTTTTTTAAAAAATGATACTAATTAATTAATTCATTCAAAATTATATTAGCAGACACCTTGTCTGCTAATTCTAACATCAGGATCACTTCAGAGTTGGTTTGGCATTACAGGTTTATTTCATCCTAATGGGTTGTATCTTCTTCGTTTTTTGCATACCTGGTAATAGTTGATTGGATAGCAGACATTGAAAACTTCACCTTCTCGAGTGCTGGAAAATTTTCTATTTCTCTAAATACTCTTCAGCTTTGTTTAGGGATACAAATTAAATCACTTGGAAGAAGTTTAATCCTTCTTCATCTTGTTTCTAAGACTTGTTAGGTGAGACTAGAACAGTGCTTGGTCTTGGGCTAATTATTTCCCACTACAGAGGTAAAGTCTTTCTGTGAGCTCTACACAATGCCCCAGGAATCTTAAGGTTTCCTAGTCGGGCTGATGAAACAGGCATTATTTTCAGTCTCTGTGGGTCCAGTTAGACAGAATGGTGTCTAATCCTTTCAGGCGATTCTTTCCTCAGCCTCAAGTAGTTTCCTCACATACATGGACTGATCAGAATGCAAGGGGTCCTTCCACAGATCCCCAGGGTTCTTCTCTGTGCAGCTCTCTTTTCTCTGATACTCTGTCCTGTCAACTTTGGCTACGTTGTCCTCCACAGACTCTTTATGTTGTCTCCTCACAGTACAGAGTCTACTGGGCTTTCCTGAGCATTCCTCATTGTGCTGTGGCCTGGAACTTACCTCAACACAGTCATCTGACTCAACAAAAGCCTTGTTTAATGTTATACTATCTCTCAGGCATCACTGTCCTTTGTTGCTTCATGTCCAGTGTCATGCAGTCTGTTGTTTCATATATTTTGTCTGTTTTTCTCTTGTTCCAGATGGGTGTGTAAACATCGTGTTTACCCTTTATTCCATCTTGGCCAGAAGTGGAAGTCACTTCCTTTCTTTTTAACCAAAGATTTCTGATAACTTCTTTTGTTGTATTGTTCTTGACATTCATTCATTCAAAATTTACTGAGCAA
The DNA here is from genome assembly GCF_902729225.1 of Pteropus medius. Taxonomy (NCBI): domain Eukaryota; kingdom Metazoa; phylum Chordata; class Mammalia; order Chiroptera; family Pteropodidae; genus Pteropus; species Pteropus medius. Next base: position 721,341 of record NW_024342471.1, read on the forward strand.
TTGCTATGAATCACAATTATGCTAAGAATATCAACTTAATCCTCTAACTCAATAAATTATGCCCATAAATGTTTAGATACAGAAGTAACTATGCAGATTCCCCCCCTATAATTTAGTCCTATTTGGGGGGATTATTCTAAATGAATATATACAATCTTAGTATTCTTTGCTGACAAAAGCAATAATGACACTAATGGCTTCTCTAGAACAAGGATTGTGTCATTTATTTCTTTAATTTAGAAGAGTGAAGTGTTATAGACCAGAGCATCTCAAACTTAATATATATATGAATCACTCTTTCTTATTAAAATGCAAATGCCAGTTCGAGGTCAAGGGTGAGGTCAGACATGCTGCATTTGTAATAAACTCTCAGAAGATGCAGATACTTCTAGGTGATATACATGATTAAAAGGAGTTACCTGTGGATTCTAAAAATTTTAGGAAGAAATGAGGATCGAATCAAGATTATAAGAGACATTAAATCTGGTGCTATCGATCTCTTTATAGTTGGGGATTGTAAAGCCATGGAATAGTTAGCTGTAAGGCAAGGTCTATGTATTGTCTATCCATATATTTCAAAAGCCTGACACTATGTACTCTCTTAGAGAAAGTTTTAAATAAATTTTTGTTGAAATGAACTAAACAGAATATTAGAGTAGTAAAGTTTCCTTGGAGAAATTTAATCCCATGAATCTTAATTTTTTGGGTCATATCTATCCTTGTAAAAATCTGTAAAAGGCATGTGTATCAACACAGCAAATTTTTATCCAAATTAACACATATGTGCACCTCCTAAAATCTTTTCACAGGCCATCTAGGATTTTTAAACCCCTTAATTTTCATATACATTGACACTGTTAATGAACAGAAATCTTAAATTCTTGACCAAAATCCCAAGACTGATCATTGGCAGAACTTTTATTATCTCCTGAGTCTGTTAACTTTCAATGTTTTTTTTCCCCTCATCTATTACAGTATACTTTTTTCCTAACAGGAATATATTTTCCATTCCCAACAAAGAGGATGGACTCCATTGTGTAAAACTAAATGAGCTGAGTACTGGGAGTTGTAATTTTTTCTTGGATTTACTGGCCTGGGAATCTACAGTATAAGCATGTGTTGTTCCCTAGGGGAATTACTTAAGTGCAACCAGGACCACCTGTTGCTAAATGCTTCTTTGAGCAGCTCTCAGTACCAAAGGGGATGCGAATGTTAATGTGACGTTGTCTCCAGCCAAAGTGAAGCGAGGAGTTTATACTTTTATCCAGATGACTTTAACACATAGATTTTTGCAAACTGAGATATCAAAAGAATTGGCATCATTCTCTCTCTCTCTCTCTCTTTCTCTCTCTCCATCCTCTCTCTACCAGTGAGGGGTAGGTATACAGTTACAGTGATTGTCTGTGAGTCATTTAAAAAGGACACTAGACACTGTGGACCGTAGGCTTATGAAAAATGAGCACATAACAATATTTTGAAAACACCTTCATGTGTACAATCTGACATTAATGGACTTACTGAATTTCGGTAATGTTTGGTGAGCAGCACTGAAAAGAATACAAAGTTAGAAATCAACACCCATGCAGGTGACAACACGTGGCAACCCAAAGAAGAGCCTTAGGGAGGCTGCTTTCTTGTGTGTGGCAGGAGAAGATAATGTTTCAGAAGTTTTCCAAAGAATAAAATAAAGGAAGAATATGTCTGAGAGTTGTTTCGGTGAACCTGTGAGAGCTAGATTACTGTGCTAACAATTTGGAACAACAATAACAAAAACACAATGCCCTAGAGCAAAAGTGGAAATGAGACTATCTAGACACAGAAAGCCATTTCACCCAACATTGGTCCCATGTTGATCTCTTTATGTCTTTTGAAAGATGAGGTCTGGCTCAATATCGCCAAGGCATGCAGGCACTCAACAATTTGTTGCCCTTTTATAAGACACTGATTTGCTTCTCTCTCATTTATCTGAGAGCTTCCCAGTCTCATCTAGTGATCTGGTTAAGCTTTTCTTGCTAGTCTTGAACTGGGTCATCGGAGTAACTTTTAACATTTAACTAGAGTCATTAAAAATAAACAGACATTTGAGAATAGTGTAATTGGTTGTGAAGGCATTTCCAATGTGGAAAGGCCAAAGGGGGCAAAGCAAGTAAGTCCGTGTGGGCATGCTGTCTTTGAGACCTGACTTACACAGCAGTTCTCCGAAACAACTAAAGACTTCCTATAGCTTCAGGCACTAATTTGTCCGAAGACTGTTGTAAGACTTTGGCTAAAGAAAACCAGAAAGCCTATGAAAACATGGCTTACTAATAACACATCCCAGCTGTTCACTCCCTGTTAAAATGTAGAGAATGACGTGTTTTGGAACAGCTTATGTACTCTGCTGGGTACGTTTTTAGGACTGTACCGAGTCTTAACAGCATGAGTCCTTTTCATTTTAATCAGAGTTGTGTAATTTAAACTTGTCTCAGGACCCAGCTGTTTGTTGTTGACATTTTGTGTTCAGTATATCAGTCTCTGGAATTAGGTTATTGCCAAATTTCTATTATGTTTTTGGTCATCATGATCCCCATGATTCTTACTCATGTAAATCAAGTAGGAAGATATCTTTATATCTACCATTGACTATATGTTCTTTGAAGACAATTTATTACTACTCACCTTTGTCTTAACTGGAGCAATAATTCTCAAATCATCACATGTATAGGAGTGTATATAAGAATCACATAGGATGCTTGTTAAGTCATAGATCACTTGGCTACCACCTAAGAGATTGTGATTCCGTTGATCTGGAGTGGAGTCTGAGAATCTGCATTTCTAATGATCTCCCTGCTGCCAATTCTGGAACTACATGGTGGGTAGCACTGCCCTGGAGCTCTGGTCACAGCCTTATTCAAACCAAAGGCCCCTATTTATACCAAGGATTTTATAACATAGACTTTACTGTATTGAATAAAATTCATAGATAATATACAGCTCCCACACACTTATTTTTAAGTCAATATAATGCTCTAATTATACTGTAAAAATAAATTGTAAAAGAAATTAAGAGAATAATAATTTATGATAAAATAAATATTTCAAAGTGTAAATGCTTGGGCATAACTATACTAGAAAATATAATTAAGTTGTCAAAGTTTATACCCATTCAAAGGTCACCTTGAACGTCAGTTACAAATGCAGGTGTGTTGTGTTGCCACTCAACTATGATGTCTTCTTTGATGTCATTTTTTGAAATAGCAAATGATTCTTGATAAAAAGCCAAAACAGAACACGGCATAGCCCTTCAATGTGTATGGTAGTTGCTATTAAAAGTGTTTAAAAGATATTCTGTATTTATAGGCTTAGGTATTTATAAACACATTTTCATCCACACAAATGTGAGATAAGACCTGAGACACTTCCTCATTGTGTGAGACTATACAGCACATTCTAGGACATCTACAGTTCCAGGTCCCCACCCATTAAATACCAATAGTGCATCCCAAACATTGTGACAACCAAAATGCCCTCTAAATGCCTAAGGACACAACCCGACTAGAATATCAAACACAATGCTTTAAAGATATTAGATTTTAAAAAATTGAAGAGAAGTAATCTCTCAAAGTGAGTGAAGATTGGTTATTGGACACTTTTTTTCTTGGATATACTGTTTCAAGTGACTGTTTTTTTAAAAAAATAATAATAATACTACTAATAAAAACTCAACAATAATGATCAATAGTATTTTTCTTTACACTAGTTATTTTTACTTAAAATGAGTATTAGACATCTTCATCATTGTGTATTTACATCATTATTTTAATCAGTTTGTAAACCAGCTGAAAGAGCCACGTTTGGGTCATATTCCACAACCAAAGTGGAAAAATGGCATGATCCAATTGCATGCAGCTGTGGTCTGTATCTACAGGGACAGTGTGCCCTGTTTCGCTTCGGACAGTTCTGGTTTACACCTGTGGTTCTGCTATAATTGTAAATAATTACATTCATTCTCAAAAGTGTCTCTATTTAGACAATAAATTATATTGTCACCCTAGTTATACCTCACTAACAATATCAGGTGCTCAAGAGCTATATATTATATATACATACACATACATACATACACACATATATACATATATATATAATTTTTTTCATTATGTAACATAAAAAAAGTTTTTAAATGCAAACACCATGGCAAATTTTTCTGCAATAAAAACAAGGCTGGATAATTCTTTGTATTTTGAGATGTTGCTCCAATGTCCTATAAAAGAGTAATTTACTCTAAATAGAGTAGAGTAGGATATTTTAATTACCAACTATCTTTAAATACAAGACAATACTTCTTTACGTTCTTTCTGTATTTCCATGACTTTCTCTTATTCTGACTTTGTACAGTAATATCTCAGAACAAAATTTCATGACTAAGTTGAGATTTATGAAAAGAAACAAAAAGGTTATGGATTTTCTTTATTCCAAGGCTTTGAGAATAGAAGTCTATATCCAACTGTAGGTTCTTAAATCCTCTCTCTAAACTCTGGATCCAGCTTAATCTTAGAAGGAAACTAGGATCCTAATCTGTCCATTTAGTTTCAACATCAGTCTTGTGGTCCTAGTCCTTATTTCTGGGGTGAGCCTGGGAACCCACAAATCTCCTAAGTGCAGCCTTTCTGTGATTCCTTGGATCCTATAACTGAATTTCTGCTTTGGTTTCCTGCATCTGTTCCAACTGTTCCTAATGAATCTCAGCCTTTTTGGTGAGACCGCAAATACTCTGCTCTTTTCTCCTTTCCTCTCGGACATGTTCCTTATTCTTGTCCCCATAGCCTCGAGTCTCTGGCAGAGTCTCTTGCTTAATTCTAGGTAGCTATATTGGTAACAGTAGTTGTCAATAAGAAGAAAAAATGTCCCTCAGGTTCAAATAAATTGACTTAGTTATGATCTTAGGTTAACTCTTATTTCTTCTTAACCTCATTTTTTTTCTCAAAGTAACCCACAGTAGTACTTATTCCCTAAGGTAAGAATCAAATGACACAATATTTGTAAAGTGCCTAGAATTTAGTGGTGTTCAATGGAGCAAATCCTGTAACATAATAAGATGTGTATGAGAGTAAAAGGAATCATATCCTCTCTGACAGAAGTAAGAACTAAATTTGAGTCACATTCTATAGACTTCAAGGGTTATAATTGGAATGTGAATGCTTAGGAACCTAGGAGTTGTGTATGGCATTTAAAAACTGATTTGGCTTCCAGTTTTTATTTATCATCAAGATAGATGGGTCCAATATACATTTACAATCCTTGGAGATGAACTGGAATAGTATAATAACTTTCGGGCCCTATATAGTCAATAAAGATAGATAAAGAGAAAAAGAACAAAAACTAGTTAGTGACTTTAGATTGCCACGTTCTACATTCTGTTAAAGCTCAGATCTCCCAAGGAGGGAAAAGAAAACCCAGGTGACAAAGAGAGCATACTGCAAATAAAGTCATCTTCCTAAACAGCACCCTGTTCTTGCTAGACACAGTTAATGCTCCATATGTGTGGCACAGAGCAAACACTCATCAGGAACATAAATATTAGTATCAGTAGAGTTTATTCATTAATGCTAAGTGAATTCTCCGGGTGCATATTTTAGGGCAATCCTTACAAAAGAGCTGGAGCTGAGAGAAGAGTTTCACAGCATTACTTCCCACTCCCCAAAAAAACCCAAAAATCATGTTTTCTTTATACAAGTGCTGAGTCCAACACCGCCCCAGTAACAAGACACTCCAGATCATCGCTATCCAATAGAAATTTCTCCAGGATGAAACTGTTCCATTATCTGTGCTCTCCAATATGATAGCCACTAGGGCACTTGAAAGTCGCTAATATGGTTGAGGATCTGAATGTTTAATCTTAATTAACTTAAATTTAAATTTAAATGGTCACATAGGGCTAGTGACTATGATATTGAATAGCATAGCTCTAGAGGGATCATTTTGAGTAGCAGATACTTGTTAACAATATCTATTAGTACTTCCCTGCATCCTTGTTAGGTTGCATATTGCACTTTTATTATAATTCTCTTCTTGTTTTATTTTTTTTTTTCTTTCAAAGCTGCTATAGTCATTCATTTAACCAAGTTTCTCCTGCAAAAATTTCTTGGAGTGATCAGCATCACAAAACGGAACTTACCTCTGGGCCTTTATAGCAGTTGTGAGATTAGTCCCTTTTGGAGAAACAATCCTAACTGATGACCTATTTGTACTACTCTTTCAATAACTGCAATAGCTTGATATACTGGCATACCAAAGGGAAGAAAATATTGTGTTCAGAGACTTCCTGCCAGAGTATGTGCAGGTCACTGCGACCCAGTCAGAAGGCTAAAGATATCACTGTACGTAACCTGGATCCTGATCGAAAATGTAGTTTGAGAAATTGGCCCATCTTTTAATAATAGAATTCTTCTAGGACTCAGTGACAAACATTGATGTTTCTTAAACTGTACAAATAGCAAATGACCTTCTTAACTTTGATAAACACATTCTTCTGCTAAAGCAATGAAAATGTCATGCTCTCTTGGAAAAGATCTAGTCATTGAGCAATGGATGCTGAACACCAACATTCTGGAATATTGATTTTCCAGAAGACCCTGCCGATGATAAGAACTAACAATTAATCCTAGTATACCAGTAGATCCCATTTAAGCCCTTTGCCAAAAATCAGAAACAATCTACTGTTTAAATAACATGATGGTTCCATTGTAGTTAAAATATTTCTCAAATAATTTGTCTTCTTATTTTGATAGTTATTTGTGCTAAGTCTCTTACATAATATATTATTAAAACATGAAATATTTGTAATATTTTTGTAGGAAAAAGCTACTGAATCTCCAGGTTTATTTAACTGAATGGAGACTGGTTGAGGACTTCAGAGGAAAAGATAATGAAGATGAGAAGCAGAATATTTAAGATAAAATAAAATAAAATATAGTAGTACCCTTATTCCTAAACAAAAACTTGTAACTTGGTTAAACATTCTATATTATATATTCTATTTGGTTTCCCACAAAGAAATCAAATAAAGTGAAACATCAAGGAGATTTTTTTTTTAATAAATGAGAGTAACTGAGATCTCTGAGTTAGTTAATACTTCAGCTACCTGATAACTGTTCTTACCCGATTGCTAAGAGAACCTGAAAATCGTTGTAGGTTTGAGACATGTAGCAATTATATTTCAGTTGCCAGACAGGGTATTCTTAAACTCAGAGATCACTATAGTGGATCGGATTATTATTCAGCAAATATTCACTCCCTCCTTACCCACTTTCAATGGAAGAATGTACTGCCCCACTCTACAGATTTTAGGCTTGACTATCAGCCAATGGAATGTGGGCGAAAGTGATATTGAGCCAGTTCTGAGCCTAAGCTTTCAGAAACATCACATGTTTTAGAAGTATCACATGTCTCCACTTCTGACCTCCACCATGAGAAAAACGTGTGACAGGTTACCAGAGTGAGATATATGGAAGGACCTACATTCAACCTCGGAACTGCAAGACAACCCTCCCAAATTGAGCGCAAATTGGCTGAACCATGTCAGGCCTGACGTTCTGTAAGTGTGAGTATATGCTTATTGTTATATGCCACTGAGATTTTATGGTTGTTGTTTCTTATGGCGGTAAGTGCCCGATGCACTCAGGGTGAGTCACTTTTAAAAGAATAATGCCTTTCTGTATTATATGCACGGCTTCAGCATTTGTGCTCTTTGCTTTTATCTTCTCGAACATGTAATCTCCTCTTCAGAAGTTGGTATAAAGTAGCAAGGATGTTCTAACTGCGTACACCTCAAAGTAATGCCTTTATCTGGCAGTTTTACCATCACCTTGGAGCTTATTAGAAATGCAAACCCCTCAGGCCTCACCCCAGACCAATTGAATCATTATCTCTGAGGGTGGGGCCTAGAAATCTGCATTTTAGCAAGAGCTCCAGGTAATTCTATACACACACTAGGGTGGCCACTATTTGCCCAGGACTATTTTGGTTTTAGCACGAAAGTCACTATTCATGGAAAACCCCTCAGATTATTGGTCATCTTATAAGAACCAGTGTAGTAGCCTATAGTGATGAAATTTCTGTAATATTGGGAAGGCACAACCCTCCCAAAAACCTACTTCTGAAAATGCTTCTGAAATACTGTTAATACTTCATTCTTTGATGACAGACAAAAATATTTCTCTCGTTAAGTTGTAAATCTCCACAGGAAGGTTAATTCATTGAGCCTTTCCAAGTGGAGTGTATAGTCTCATGATAAAGGATAGCCTTCTCAGATGGAAGAGAGTAAGGATTCTTGTTTCTAAATGATGCCCTATATCTATACTAGAAGTGAGATTTCCAGGTTCTTACCTATGAGCCAGCCAGTAATTGCACTGAGCACAGGAATAGGTGCTGTGGGATTAGACTAGGGGCAAGAAAAGAGAAAACACTAGATGTATATTTCTAAGACTTAACAATTTCACTGTAACAGGTTTTATTTCTCCAGCATAACTGCCCCTTTGTTCAGAGAGAGAGAATGCGGCTCCTTTCATCCCAATTTCCTTAGGCAGCTATAGCATTAACTTAATTGTATTCTATTATACACTGGGTATATCATTCTCTTTGTAGGTTAAGCCATGGTGCCTTGAGATTCAGAGTTCTCTGTTCTAGTCAACTTCTATTAGCCTCTGTTGGATCTCATCAGACTGTGGGGCCCAGAGCAACCCAACTATCTTTGGATAGAATCCACCCAAGAGTTCACCCAGTGCCTTGAAGTTCTGCACATGTGCAGGAGCCACAGGAAGCCCATAGATCAAAGGGAGCCGAGAGAGCCTCTACAGGGCTGCAGGAACATCGTGTAATTTACCCAAACCATCTGCAAGTGACATAAATACCAGCCGCCTAGAACACCTGCACCAGATGACTCAGCATCAAGTTGGGAAGCCAGTAGGGGGTTGAAATAAAAGAAAACAAAAACTTCAGTGACTGGAGCAAAACAAATCATCACATGTTGGCACCAGCTGCACTGGAAAAAAAAAAAGAAAGAAAGAAAATGAGTTGGCAATTTTTAGTCAACTTCCAGTCAGTGGGATCTGCCAGCTGGATGTGTCAAAGTTTGTGTTGGGGGTGGGAGCAAAGGAGAGGGGGTTGGCTAAAAAAAAACTTTAAAAAATATTAAATCTCAGAAACCTCCAATAATAGTTTCAGGGTCATGAGTTGTTACAGAGCAGCTGCTGTTGAACTTAAGATACAATATGTTGATTATGACCTAGAAAGGATGGAGAGGAGCCCTTTTGATAGAGTTAAGAGAGTGAGCAGGTGTGGACTTTGTGTGTACCATAACATATCAAGCAAACCCAAGGGGTTCTGATGGTTCTCTCCTTCTCGACTGCAAAAGCACTCTTTTATTTAGACACAATGCTTCAAAAAGTCTCAGAAAATCCCCTTGCAACTCGAGCGACCATGAAGAAGGCCAGCCATACAATTTCAAGACCTGAATATACCTTCAATAGGAGAAGAAAAACCTGATTACATGTGAGCTCTTCTAATGAGGCACTCTCTGGAATTTCAATTACTCTGGGGTGCCTACTGTTTATAGCATTGACCTTGGATTTTCTTTGGTAGAGGAGGGATGTGATGAATGGCCAGCACACCACTTTCTGCTTCATCCACCAGATGAATGGCCACAGATATTCTTGGCATCTAAAGTGGCCCAGGTGGTCCCTCTGGCCTGATTTCCTTGGCTAGTTTTCCTTTCTCATCTGGGAATTTTGACCCTCCTGCTTTCCAACTAATTGTATCATATTATCTCTTTTTTGTTCAAGACTGTCTTCTAAACAAAAGTTTGCAGAATCTCAGGCTGTTGGGATAGAAAGTCTCAATTAACCTCTAACCTTGTTTCAGTACCAGTGGCTTGGGTTTATTCCTTACACCTAATTGTGGGCCCATTAACAGGTTGTCCAAAAACAAAACAAAACAAAACAACTGTTTTGACCAGGCTGTAATTGCTAAGTGACACTTAACAATGGCTCCCTTGTACCACTGCTAAATGGACAGTGTGGGCCACTCAGGAACACAGCTAAGTCCCAGGCAGTGAGCTTTATTTGTGATGAGGGCCTCCCTGTATCTCTTAAAGCGCTTCATCCAGCAACTCCCTTGATTGAAGGGTGGTCATTTTTTGGATTGCCTGAATTGACAACGTGGCACAAAGCATGAAGGACAACTCCCACGGAGGACTCTGAAAGCCTTCCTCCCCTCCTGCTGCAAATATAATTAGTTTATGTTAGCTGGAAAAGGTCAGAGGTTGTCAAAGGGTAGCACAGTCTTTGTTTTTAGGCAAGATAGTGGAATAATTGCTTGATGCTCAGATCTGCAGGTGCTGTAAGGAGCTCATTTGGGCTTGGCAGCCTGCAGGGAAAGCTCATTTCCTCTGGAAAACCACGGAATTCCTTGTGACAGAGTCTATTTGCCGTGACAGGAGTGATTATCCATTCATGCCCTCAAGACAATACCTGCCACACTCTGCCCTCACCTTACTCCCATTTTCACACACTCCAGGCATTGAGCCCCCTTTTTCTCTTTTCTTATGAGAACAGTGGGGGCATGAACAGACAGACCAATCTGGCTGATCTTATATGAGAGAATATCCTAGGTATATTAGTACATAGGCGAAAAAGTGGGGGAAAATCTCATGGAGCAGTTCATTGAAGATAAAGGAGAAATCCAGAAAAAAGAAAAAGAAAATAATACCTTGTCAAGAGACACTGAGCAAAATGTCACCGTAAGTTTTCAGTGAGAGAATAAAGAGTGGGGAATAAGGAGATTCTTTTAAAAGAAGTTTCTTTTAAATGAACCCCAGTTTTCCCCCACGTTCATCACCTTCATTTTGTTCTTACCCATCTCAGGAAATAGTAACAGGTTGTAATGAGATACCCACTTAAACTGGATCACAAAATCTTTAAAAATCAAGGAAAGCTCTCTGTATGTTCTTGCCAGAGGCCTCACTCTGGCTATCAGGAAGTCCTTTTTCAGTTAATCTGTGAATGTTTTACATATTATTATTACTATGAGGTTGTGCTTTCAGCCATCTGTTGAGTATGCAAAGAAAGTGATTCTAAAGTCCAAATTTTCTTGTACTTGCTCGTTGTGTGAACTTGGATAAGGCATTCAACTTCTTTATTTTACAATTAAGTTTCTTCATCTGTTATATTGTTATATTCATTATAATGAGGATGTTAATGCCTTATTATAGTCCTTGCCCAACTGATCTCAGGTTCAAATAGTGTGCTTCAGAGTTACCTTTCCCATTCCAACACACAGAAAAATTGTGATAAATCTAATGTGGATTTTGCATTTAGTCTTTTTCAAATTTTTGTTGCTGGTGGCTTAGGCTAAGGTCATCTCCATGGTGGAAAATCTAGACCCTGAATTTTCTTGTTAAACCCTTCATAGAGAAACTGAAGGGTTGTATTTGATATCTAGTGTGCCTTACTTTTGAACAGTCCACCTAACAAGACTTGTGTTGTTTCTTTTCTACTTTCTAGCACTATGTTTTTATCTGACATAACTGTAAAAGTCCTGAAGTTTTTTACTAGTCTGACATGTCTTTGGCCTCTGCGTAAATTATTCAGATGGAGGGGTTTGAATTAAAGCAAAATTTTACACATATATAAAGGAGATAATGAGATCAATACTAAAGACATCACCCAAATTAACCATATCTTGACAATAGTATAGTTCACATGACTAGTTTAGACAGGATTGCAGGTTTGTGGTGGTACTTAAAAGAACACAAAAACATTTCTTTGATGTTTTAGGAAGTTTGCCTTTAATGTGTTTTGACACCTGTTTTGGGGGGTACATACAAGTAATGTGCCTGAAGAAATACTTGCTATGAAGAGTAAGTCAGAAATCTAATTAATTGTGATGAAAAGTGTTTTGACTCTCTTTATCTCCAATAAGTCAAAGTCCTTATATCTACAGAAAAGTCTAAATAAAAAGTTAAAGAAAGAAAGGAAAAGGAAAAAAAAACTAAATACAAAAAAAAAAAGAAAAGAAAAAGGAAAAAAGGAAGCAAGGGAACGAGGAAGGAAGCAGGGGATGAAAAAAGGAAAAATAAAAAGAGGGAAGGAATTGGTGAGTTATGCCCAATTACCAACAAGAATAAATTGTAACATGCTAGAACTTCAGAAAGAGACCCAAATGATTTATGAACGAATAGATTTACAAAAGTAAATTAATGAAAAAAGAATCAAAACTATTGATGATGATCTAATTTCTGTCTAGCTTCTATCAGATTCTGTAAGGTTATAAAACAGGTATGCTTCTTTAATATCTCATTGTCCGATTGGACAGTCAGCTATGAAATAACATTCAAAAATGTAGATACAAAAAGAGAAATGGTGGAAGCCAACAATGAGTGCCTTAAGGTCTTGGGTGGTCATAGAGGCTGAAATGATCACCTACAGAGTCAAGGGCACCTAACCTGAGCCTAAGAGGAAGGCTAAGATGTAGGATTTGGATAGGCAGAAAATCATAAAGAAGATGGAGAAAGGCCTGGAGAGGGAAACAAGACAATGTGGTGGCAGACAAATTGCATCGGTAGCCCCATTCTTCACCCTCTCCTGTATCCATGCCCTTTGCCTGGTAGTATGCAGTGTCCTTCCACTTTGGGCAGAGTGTTCTTGCTTTGACCAGTCGTCAGCAAACATGGTGTCAGCAGAGGTTGTTAAAATATTCTAGAACTCCAGTCTTTGAATGTGTCTTCTTTTATCTTCTTCTACCTTTGTCATGAGAAAATGCTAAGAATTAGCTGGCTAGAGGAAAAAACAAGGCAGAGCAGAATTGTTCCAGTTTCCCAGTGAAATTCCTCCTAGACAAGCTGATACTCAATGTATCCCAGACATAGGGAAGAGCCTAGCTAAGATCACCAGAGCCCCCTAGCTCATACACAGCAGACTGCAGGCACAGGAATAGACCCACTCAAGAAAGGAAGTCATGTTTATATACAGTAAAGCAAAAAGAATTGAGAAAAATATCATCGACGGTTATTTCACAACTAAAATAGTGTTCTCAAAATAGAAACTATCAAAAAATATTGTATGCACTTGAATTCTCCCAACTAAGCCCCATCTTTCTTTGCCCCTCCCCCAAAATGACTGACAACCTATATTTTGTGTCCATTCACACTTTTTCTTTAAGATGTTTAGGTTACGACTCTCAAATATTTAGGACCAACTACGATCTCTCTCTTGTCTGCAATGCCATATTTATAACTATATACAATTCCATATATGTAGACATCATGCTCAGTAGTCTGCTATCATCTTAGAAATAACATGTCTAAAAACAGATTTACCACTGCCCCCCAAAACCAGCTTCCTTTCCAAAATGTTTGAGGTCAGCCAATGCCCACACCCTGTCCCACAAGCCCATGCCAAAGTGGTGATGAGGTTGAATAACAGAGGAAGCATAGACCGGTTGGCACAAATCCTTCACCGCTACAGAAAAACACTTTGATCCACATATGGCCAATAGGTCACTAGCACATCTTGGAATCATAAAGGTTATGTGTAATTACAAAATTACAGATAGTCCTCACTCACCTGACTGAATACAGACTTGGAAACAATCAAGATGTCCTTTAGTAGGTGAATGAATAAATAAACTGTGGGTACATCCAAACAATATAATACTATTTAGCATTAAAAAGAAATGAACTATCAAATCAAGAGAACACATGGAGGAACTTTAAATGAACATTACTAAGTCAAAGAAGCCAACCTGAAAAGACTACATACTGTCTGGTTCCAACCATATGACACTAAAACTATGAAGACATTAAAAAGATCAGTGGTACAAGGGGTAGGCTGGGGGAGGGTGAATAGGAGGAACATAAAAGATTTTTAGGATAGTGAAAATATTCTATATATCATAATGATGGATACATGTCATTATAAATTTGTCCAAATCCATAGAATGTACAGAAAGCATCAAGAATGAACCCTAATGTCAACTTTGGACTTTGGGTGATAATGATGCCAATATAGGTTCATCGATTGTAACAAATGTACACTCTAGTGCAAAATTTTGATAATAGGGGAGGCTATGGGTATGTGGAGGCAGGGAGTATATGGAAAATCTGTACCCTACAGTCAATTTGCTGTGAACTTAAAAAAGTTCTAAAAAATATTGTCTATTTTTACAGCTATTTAAGGAAAGGCAAAAATGTGCAACTAATTAATTCATTTTTCCAATCTAAAAAACGGGCAACTAATTTATTTATCAATTGGGTTACAGAGACTTACTGATAAATAAGACAGGAGATACCATTGCTTTTGTGTATTTTATATTCTATCATAATGGATGGATAATGAGCAAATAAGATAATCTGAGAAAATATTAAATTCTCACAAAGGAATGAAATAGAATGATTTAATAGGTTGCGCTTGAGTAGGGTAGGGAGATGCTAATTGAAATAGGACAGTCAAGGAAGGAGATTGGAGAGATCACATTTAGACCAAAATTGAATGATAAGAAGTTGCCATGTATAACTGTGATGAAAAACATGGTGAAGGGGGTCAAAAGGTAAAAAGAAAAAAACAATTATCAAATTGTGAAGAACATGAAGTTATCATATAGAAGGAAATGGGGTTATAACTATAAATTATTTAGAATAAGATTATGGATAACATGGGAGGTGATGGTGCTGCTACAAGGGGCATGATGCCACCAAATCCTGTTTAGCACCATTTTATATTACTTTTGTTCATTTAACTAACTACTCTGTCCTCCTATTTGCTCGAAAGTTTCTATTTTATAATGTGGCAAATTTAACTTATACAAAGATTATTGATTTTATAAATGTTAAGGGTAGTTCTGAGCCATCTTAACTCCCTCATCTGTTTCTCTGCGATGAACCAAGGTACATCCAATTTTTTTTAAAGTAGTATATTACAATAGTTATTTATATTTAATTTTTGGTTTGTAAGTTGTAGAAACCAAAGGGATATTTCTTACAAAATAAAATGGGAGAATGAATTGTATAACTGCAAAACATAGGAGTTGAGTTGATTTAGGCATGGCTGGATCCCAGGAGCTCAGCAAAGAGTATCAGAGTTCACTGTCTTGTCATCTTTCAGCTCAGGGATCCCCGGCATTGGCTTAACTCCTAGGGAGATTTTGTCTACATATTGCCTTCTAGCTTCTCATTCAGTGGCTTGAGAACTTTTGCTCCCCTAAGTCATGTGTCCATCATTCAATGGCATAGTGTGACCAAGGTCAGGAAATACATTGGTTGGACTAATAGAGCAGAAGAAACTTTCCCACAAGAAAATCAAATTCAGTTACAAAACTTTAGTGAAATCTATTCTGGGCAGGCACAAATAATAAATATCGACTAAAGCAATGGCTTTCAAAATGTTGTCCCCATACCAGCCGTGTCAGCACTACATATTAGAAATGCAAATTTTTAGGATCTACCCTAAAAGTACTGAATTAGAAACTGTGGGGGTAAACCCAGCAACATATGCTTTAGCAAGTCATCCAGGTGATTCTGATGGACGCAAAAGTTTAAGAATCACTGCTCTGCATCATTGTACTTAGAAGAAAATCTACATCTTCTTTCTACAATCTACAAAGGCATATACCACATGGTCCTCTTTTATGTCTTACTCCTCTTCTATGTTATCTCCTCCTCGCTCATTTCACCTTCTTTCTATTTCTCAACAGTCCAAGTAATTGTGGTCTCAAATGTTTGCATTCTATGTTCTGTCTGCCTAGACTGTTTCTCATAGGGCTAGCTGTTTTCATAATTATAGCAGCCTTTCAAAAGTCATCTTTCAGAAGCCTGACCACTATGAGGTACTCCCCCTCAACCTAAACACCTTGATCACATTTTATTTTCTCTATTTTTATATCATAATCTAAAATTAATGTATACAATGATTTATGTATTCATTTAGACAAATACCAAGCTAGATAATTGTTTTTCTGTTTTCCCTTCCAACATTCCTAATATGTAATGCTATGTGAGCAGGAGTAATATTTGGCTTTTGACTGCAAAATCTCTAGTACATAAAACAATTCCTGGCATAAAGAAGGTGGTCACTAAATATTTATAAAATAATTTATTAATTAAATCATTAAATACACTATGGTGGTTACTCCATTGTCTCCATCAGGCATCAAAAAAGGGAACAACAGAATGAAAGTATTAAGTATGGGATGGGGCAGGATATCCCCAGGGAAGGAACACAAAAACCACAAGCATAATGTCTTGTGATACAAACTGATGGGGCCCCAATTTCTCAAATAATATCATTCTGGCTTTTTAGCCATGAAGACCACATCCTTTTAGATGCTTGTGTTAAAGGAAGAAAGGAAGGAATAACGTTCAAATAATAGAGTTGGATGTTTAAATTTGTGTTTGTCCTTCATTTACAGTACAATTTCATCTTTTATGAACAAACACTTGCCTAAGAAGAGAAGAATGGGAGGAAGGCTTATTTTAAACAATGTGAAAATTAAGGAATTTAATTTCAAGGATGGAGTGGAAAAAAGCTATACAAGCAAGTAACTAAAATAGGAACTTAGGGATATAGATAAATATCACAACGTGGGTGAGAAGAAATAGATTTCTAAATAAATATTTGGGGATAAAAAATAAATTGCCTTAAAATAGTCTTCAAAATTAATTTATGCCAAGGGTTCACAAATATTGCGATAACCCTTCCAATTGTGGAATTTGTCTGGGTATGGTTCCCTATAAATAGATTCAGCAATCTCTAAAGAGTGGCAAGAAGAGCCTGTTGGCAGTCAAAATTAATTTCACCATTGGATTATCATTGTAGATGTTCCCACATTTCTGATATTACAGGACACTCAGTGGTCAGTTATTGTTTTTTATTGTTCCAAATACACATTACAGCTTATTCTTGACAGTAATTCTTGATGTGGGCAAAAAGTTTGATAAAAATTCATCAATAAATTTAAAACTTCTCTTTCCCTAACAAGTTCAACATCCTCTATGGCAAACAAACAAACAAACGAAAAACCCCACACATTTAGAAGTTTCATATTCAAGTGTTAAACTTGAATGATACGAACTTTAGCTTGGTGCATTTTTCTTGTCTGAGAGAGAAGCATCAGTAATAGCATTGTAAATTTATTACCACAGTGAATTTGGAAGACAAAACTCTGAGGCAGACAGGCATGCTATCATTGTGTCTGCTTTACGGGGGGGAAATTGAGTTTATGCAGTATCCAAAGTCATTTAGAGCTAGTACATAAGCTGCAACTAAAATACAGATACCCTGATCCATATTTTATTATCATTATAATCCACAAATTAGACAAAAACAAAACAAAACAAAAACAAGAGCAACCAACAAAACAAAACAAAACAAAACAAAAAAACCCTTGAATGATAGTGAATTAACAAGCCATGGGAAGCCATCTTAGCCAATTTTAAACTGAATTTTACTTACAGGAGGTAAAAAATATAGGCTCTAGACTAAGACAGTTGATATTTGAATGCTGCCTCAACCACTTGAGTCATTTTTAATCTCCGCCTGCCTTAGTTTCCTCATCTGAAAAATGAGTTAATCTTAATATCAATCTCTTAGGGCTGTTATGAAGAGTTAATAAGATAATGTAAGTTAAGTGTTGAGTAAAAGAACTTGAAAAAAAGAAAAAGCTGTAAATGCATTTTGTTATTCACTAAGTTCAGTCTAAATTTTCTATTTTATTGATTGAGAATGAGAATTCTTGAAGAACATGTTTTTATAATTTAATTTTAATCTTTACAAAGGACAAAAATAAATGCCAAGGAAGCTATCCAACAGGTAGCAGAATATCTATCCATTGCCTTCACCCAGAATTATAGCTCCAGAAGTCAAAATCTTTCATGGACGAAAATGATGTTGTACTGTCAGTGTTTTCATGGAAGGAAAATCTGCAGTGAAGAATCAGTTAAATTTGAATTCTGCAAATGAGCAAAATCAAATGTAAATAGTCGAAATGATTGGGATATGAAAATCTGCCTTTAACTAAGGGGGCAAAAAACATATGTGCCTGCAGAGAAGTGCCTTCCCTTCTCTATAATGTTTTTCCCTTTCTTCCTGTCACATTTAAGAACTCACCCACCATTTCCAAAGGTTTTGTGTATTACTGATTATTTTGAAAGGAATGCCCGGTACACTTGTGGGAGACCTTTCTTATAATAAAATTGGATTGGAAAAAGCAAAACTATGAATGTTTAGCAAAAACAAACTTTGAAAGGAAACTCAACTTTTTTCAATGTTTCCTTGGGCATTTTTCTAAAATCAGCCTCGTTTCTGCATAATATTTTTCTTGGTTGGGCAAAGGCTGGTTAAAATATTCATTATTTTTTTAATGTACTACGCTGCTATTTGCAGCTTCAGGTAGTTAATATTTGTGTTTAAGCTTTGCAGTTCAAATGGGAAAATCCACCCTAAACAGCGTTGCTGAACAGCATGAAGGAATCCTTCGAAACAGGAGGTCCCTTTCCTGAATGCAGATCAGTGTGGCTTTCCTCTGTGGCTGGGAGAGGAAGCACTGACCAATGTTTGCACTCCACCATGTCCTGCATGTCACAGGCTGAATTTCTAACACTGGCCGCCTTGTCGACAGAGTTTCCGGATGGCAGAATGAATTGAACCTCTGAAGACAGACGGCGCTGCTATGTCTCTAGATGACGTCAACATCTTCTGGGACAACAGCATGAAAAAGTGAAATATAATCAGCAAGAGCCCGTCTTAGGATTACCTCAAAGAGTGCATGTGTGTGTAAATATGATAGGTCAACCTTACAAGAAAAATCCTTAGTGTTTATATACAAGGCTTGGGTTAAAATGCAAATGTGAGTGGAAGATAGCAAAGATTTTGAATAATAACTAAACAGGCTAAGGAAAAGATTCTCTTCACATATGCAAATTTAGATTCCAGTGAACATTTGCTAATATCTGTATACCAAGTTCATGTCTCCCATCTCATTTAATACTGATATTAGCTTAGATAGAAATTGTTAATTAGAAAAACAGAAATGGGGAAATAGAGTTTCAGAAAGGCTTAAATATACTTTCCCAGGAGATTAACTTTTTATTCTATTTTTTAAATATATTATTATGTATCAGAACCTATGCCTCTACCAGAATGGGGGCAAAATTTTGAGTCAGACATGGCTAGGATATGAACTCAAGTTATGTGCAATATTATATATTATTTACTCCTTACAACAATTCACTCTATGATCTTCTTAGACACATTAGTATATCAAGCTATAACCCCTGACACTCATGTTATTTAAAAAAAGTATATGCTATATTTAGTTACATGTTTTCATATATTTTCTTTCTCATATGGAGAAGATAATAAATAACAGTGTTACCTCTATGTAATCCTGTGTGTTACCTTCCATCCTCTTCACTCACAAAATTTAATTATTTTCCCTAAGGGCTTTGAGATCATTAGTCCTTCCCAGAGCAGAGAGGGGGGTTACTTCCAGGAGTCATTGGCTTCTTGCCAATGGACCACTGAGGTGACAGGGAGGGAGAATGAATGCTGCTCTGTTGAATTCTCCTACCTCTTTTGCTTGATTCAGTCCCTTTCCCAACCTTATTGTTCTCTTTCCTAGAACACCTATGCCCCGTTTGACTAAAATTAACCTAGGCTACAACTGTAAGGGACTTTTAGCCAATATAGAACCACTACTAGCTCCAAAACTGTACATACTCTCTATAAAGAAAGTTTGCAGGCCCCTCTATCTCATCTTACCTGTGATCTAGGTTGCTGCTCTCTCAGGTATTGGTTGGTTGTGATTGTTTTAATCATAGGCCATATATTTCAAGATTGAGAGAAAAGCTTAATGACTTCTTTACATCCAATTACAGTTTCTAGTCCATTAACCTCCCTTCCTAACAATAACAGCATTACCAATCTGATCACAAAATCTGGGGCCCTTTTTTATTCTATATTCAAACAAAGTGATTCCATTTGGGCCAATGGCTTCAATTATCATCTTACTATAGATAACTCACCTGTGTGTTACAAATCCATTCATCCAGCTACCTCCTTAATATCCATTTGGATATCACTAAGGCTCCTAAAATTTGGCAGTTTCAAAATGAAGTGCATTATTTCCCCCTCTTCTCAAATTGACTCTACATTCAGTGTTAACTTTCTCAGAGAATGACAATTATCACCCATATGGCTGTATAAACTAGAGATCACAGAGTCATTCTTTACAACCTCCTGTCAAATACAGCCAGCAACAAGTCCTAAGGATTTTGTCTTAACATCAATCAAAGATGAACCCTTGTAGGGTTAATGCCTTATTCCAAGTTCCTATCTTCCTTTGCCTAGATGACTGCTTCACAGTAGCCTCAGTGCCATCAAAGTAGACTTGGAGTATACAAAAATTTCCTTCTCTTTATTTAACATATGCAAACAATCATGTTTAAAGCACAACTAATTTTTTTATTTCACTTGGAATGAAAATCAAAATTCTTAAGAAGACCTACCAGGTATGGTCTGGTTATCACCTATTTTTACAGCCCCATTTCAATGTACCCCAACTCTCTTGCCTTCTAGCCACACTGACCTTTTCTTCAGTTTCTTGAACCTTCCTACCATAAACCGCACCTCCGGATGAGTTGCAGCTACCAACTCCCCAGGCACTTGTTACTTCTCTGAGCAGGAGCATCACCTCTCATGTACTACAGCACCTTCCAGAAGCTAAAGGTTCACTCATTTGGACCTTTTGCTGCTGAATCTTCTTCCAATCATACGTTTTACTTTATCTTTTCTTCTTAGTTTCTACAAATCAACCAATCTCAGTTTGTCATCTAACTGCCCTGATTTTGACACATCCTTAATTGTGAAATGCTTTAACTTCACTATATTCTTGTCTATAACCCCCAGAATGATTCCTACACAAACAAGCACTTTGGAGTTTCAAAGAAATTATTCACACAATCCTTTCTCTCATTCTAGTTAAGTTCTATAATGTCAGAGACTGTGTCTGTCTTATTCACTTATGCATTCCCAACCACTAAAGCAGTGCCAGACAGACTAAGCATCCATAAACATTTGTTGAACAAAGGAGGAAAGAAAAGAAAAGAGAGAGAGAGGAAAATATGAAGGAGGAAAGAAAAAGAAGGGAAGGAGGGAAAGAAGGAGAAAAGCCACATGGAATAAATATGATGTTTTCAGGTTCCAGAATTCAATTATCAATAATCAGGAATTAATCCTTCCCCCTTGTGTTATAATTACCGAGGCAGTCTTTCCATAAAGGAGAGTGAAATATGCTCCACCTGGACCCAGCTCTTAATATTGTAGAGACTATTCTTTATTTTAAGAATAATATAGATATATGTTTTTGATGTAGCACTAGAAAGACAAACTCTGAAATGGCCTCATAAATCTCCAGAAAATGAGTGTGCGTACAAACCTTCAAAGATTTTCTCGTTGGCTGTGCAACGTGCCTCTACAAGCTCCCTATCCAGTTCTGCAACCACTTTGGAATGTAGCTGCTCTCATGGAAATATATCAGTACCTATGAGCTAAAAGTTTTTTCTTTGACCTCTTACTTTCCCTGTCTTTTGACCGCTTATGTCACCTTTACATTCTGACATGTATTGTAGGTACATTGCTGTCTCTTGGCCTGCTTCAACACATATCTCATGTGTTGCCATGGTTATGATTTTGGTTTTAGTTCACTGTCAACATTCTGAGAGGTGGGGTCTGAAAATCCAGACAAGTTTCTTTTGCTCTTCTTTTGTCATGAGATTTCTTTTGGTGCCCTACTGAGTGATGATTTCCAATTAATGCTTCCTGCATATTCAGTTCAACAACACAATAAATGTATACTGTGGTGGGAAGGAGGCAGTCTGCTACTTCAGATTCTAAAAAAGGGCCTTGATAGAAAAGGTCTGGGGTGGGGGGGAAGGCGTGGGGATTAATAAGAAAGGTCAGGAATTGCTTGCATCCTATTAAATTACTCCAGTTCAGAGGCCATCTGTCCCAGGGCTGGTCAATCAGATACACAGACTAAAAAGACAGCAGGTCCATTTTTACACATTCCCAAATTTTACTTCCTAGTTTATAATATGAATATATATTTTAAAGCACTGTATATTAGTATTTATATATGACATTATATATATATGATCAGATTTTCTCTCCATCTGGTGCAAGCCCTCCTCTACCACTTTTTCTAAGAAGATCTAGATGATCCTGACCCCAAAGGGATTATTTGGATGAAGATGCAATAGTGTGTCATCCCTCCTATTCTGTTAACTGGGATAGGTCTTGGCTTTAGTCCAACAGGCTTGCTTTCTCACTCCCAACTCTACTATCAGATGGCTCTAAGGACCTGGGCAAGACGAGTTATGTAACATCCTTAAGCCTCTGTCTTCTCATCTCCAAAAATGAGCTAATGATAAGTACCAACTTCCTGGAGCTTTTGTGAGAACTAATGCCCAAAGTGCCCAGATAATAGCAAGTTATTATAGCTGTTGGATTCTTCCCAATTTTTCTTGTGAAACATAAAACTTATAGCATCTTACAAAGTAGTATAATTTTACCCCAATTCAGGAAGAGCTACTCATCTGAACAGAGAAATTTGACTTTCTAGAATATATATTATCTAGATCCTTCCAAAGAAAAACTCTGATCCCCAAACTAACTCTTCTACTTATTTTAAATGCCATTTGCTTGTACTCTTTTTAGCACCCATAATGGTTGGAAGGTTGTTTTATCTGAAGAAAGGATAAAAAAATGTAATGTGTATTAAAATATGCAAAACTCTATCTTAATTGTAGAACATCTTAGTGTGTGCATACCCACAGTCCTTATGAAAGATACTATGAGGAAGGTTAACACAAAATACTTGCTTGGCAGAATCTTTATTCATTTATTAACACTTACTATGGTTAAAGCATTAAATTAGGATTTAGCAATACATTGGCGATCAAGCACAACAAAGTTCTTGTTTTCATGAACTTATAATCTAAAGGGGCATGCAGATATTAATCAGAAAATGGCACTACTAAATATGTAATTATGAAGCCATGCCACTGCTTTGTTCTCTATGTTTGGAAGCATGCACAGTGCAAAAATTCAATAAATATTTGCTGAATGAATGAATGAATGAATGAATGAATATTGGTTGACTGAAGTTGAAATAGGTATGAAAAGAGACAGACCATTGGTTTGATTTAGAGAATGGAGCAAGGAAACTCCTCTCATACTAAGATCTGAAAGATGATTAGAAAATAACCAAGAGAATGCTTCTGGGAATTGGCATTCTAAAAAGAGAGTGTATTAGTCAGAGTTCTCCAGAGAAATAGAACCAATATTTATCTAGATCAGTAAAGTATTGAGAATATTTAAGAAAGAATTTCCTCTCAATGATGTTGTAACCTTCACAGACTAATGGACTATAATAATCCTTTAGACTGTGTGTTTCCCTAAATAAACCCTGAATTACTCAAACTTGTCCTGGGACTACCATGGATGTGTATATCTTTCTCTATCTCTGTCTCTATCTATCTATCTGTCTATCTATCTATCTGTCTATCTATCTATCTATCTATCTATCTATCTATTTATCTGTCTATCATCTATCTATCTATCATCTATCTATGACCTACTATGATGATGATCAGTGCTGAATATTCAATGGCAAATGGATCAAACATTGTCCTTGTCTTCATAAATTTATACTCTACTAAGGGACTGTTTGATTTTCCAAACAACAACTAATTATCCAATTATCCAATACCAAATAAATGTCCAACAATGTCAGTTCAATTCTGACACTACCTAGAATTAATGCAAACTTCACAAGTTAAGGATTCAGGCTCTGAAGACCATTCCAACTTCAGGTGCCAGCCACAAAAGGGGTCCCTAGACTACTTGAACTTCTGCTCAAATTGAACTTCTAACTACAAATTGAGACTACTAACTTAAATTCTTTCTCTCAAGTTCAATAATTCACAAGAACACTTCAGAGAACTCAGAAAAGTGATGTACTTAATATTACAATTTTATTATAAAGAATACTAATTAAGAAGAGTCAAATGGAAGGAATACATAGGGCAAGATGATTGCAGGAGAGGCCAGAACTTCCATGCCCTCTTTGGGCATAGCACCTTTTCAGCACAATGACATGTTCATGAACCCGAATTCCCCCCAAATCTCATCGTTAAAAATCTTTCATTAAAATTTCATTACATAGGAATGATTGATCAAGTCATTGTCCATTGGTGCTTGAACGCCATCTCCAGCTACTCTCTCCATCCCAGGAATATGAAGATAGGCCTGAAAGTTCTAACCTTCACAGGCTTGGTCCTTATCTTGAAGCTATGGGGTGGGAGGAAAGGGCTGCTTCCAGTCACCTCATTAGCATAAATTCAGGTGAGGTTGAATAACATTCATTTTAAATAACAAAAGAAACTTCTTACACTCAGGAAATTCCAGGAAGTTTTAGGAGCTCTGTGCCAGGAACCTGGGACAAAAACCAAATATATATAAAGACCAAATATATATTTTTTACTGTACCATAGGGATATAAGTATATGGTCAGGAAATTTATTATAAAGATTTGTTCTCGCTGACATCATTTCTAATCAACTTTACTGCACACACAGCTGCTATCAGCTGTGCCCATTCCACTGCTCTTCATCCAAAACTTGTCCCAATCCTGTGTGAGATCCAAAGTCAGGATCTTCTGTCCACACGATATTGATCAGGTATATATCAGATCCAGCAAGGAGAAAAAGACAGTCATATAGAATTTTGGGGAAAAATGTAATGATGGGCCTAGGTACAGAGAGACTGCAGGGTTTAGAGATTCAGCCGAAGCTGTGAGACATAGAGTGACTAACGATAGTAGAAATCCATCATAACATCAAGATCTGAGAGCAGCAAAGATGAGAAATCACATTACTGAGAAATAGTGAGAACTGGAATGGTAGAAGAAGGGCTGCCCTATAGAAGCTGCATTCCTAGAGGGATACCACCACTGGCAGGAACCTAGGTGCTGGAAAAGGAAGAAAATGGAGAAGGAAATAACCCAACCCTCTCTATTTTCCAGCCATCCAGTTTCCTACCAGTTCTTCATATAGCTTAAGTGAGCCTGAGAGGTGTAGTCATTGACCCACTAACATTATGACACAGAACGGGAAAGAGAAACATGAAAAATTCATATATGGGAGAAATTAGAGAAACATCATCATATTTTCTGCTCAAGTTCATATCTTTTCAATGACTTCTGTGACCATAGCACACTGGCCCAATTAACATTAATAATAGCTAGTTGCTAGGTACAGTTCTGAAATACTAAATTATATTTTAATAGATGGTATTTTCTATGGGATATAACTCTAGTTTCATATAATCAACTACAGGTGTGTGTGTGTGTGTGTGTGTGTGTGTGTGTTATTAAAAAATGCTTTGCTTTTTTACCATCCTTTGAATAGATTTAGCTGAGATAACATTATAAAATTAAAAATTATACAACAAAAGACATTATGAACAGTTAAAAGATGTGACATATTTGGAAAAGCTCTGAGTGTGTAAATAATTAATTCATAATTAATGACTAAAAATACAAAACAGTGCTTAAAACCAGTAAGAAAAAATGGGTATAAGTTATGAATAGGCAATTCGTAGTCAAGAAAACCATATTGAACAGTTGCCAAATCTCATTAATTGGAGAAATGACTGAGCAACAATGAGATACTATTTCTACCCATAAAATTGGCCAAGCCTAAAAAGTCCAGTAAAGATATGCCGATATCTTTTAAACTGATGTCATTTTAGAGACCAGTTTAGAACTATACTTCATAATGTAAAAACCCTCAATTTTAGAAATATATCATGGTTAGAAAGTGTTATCCTTGCACATGTACATAGGAAGCATGTACAATAATACTGACTGATTACATAATTTAACAAGTATTGATTGAGCACTATTATATGTTAATACTATTCCAAGTCCTAGGGATTTAGCAATACCAGTCAGACAAAATATCTCCTTTTAGGAAACATACATTTTCTCCAGGGGAAGGCATACTAAGAAAATATAGATTGAGCAAGTGCTGTTATAGAACATGTGGCAAGAAAAGACCTATCTGATATGGGAATATTTGAGCATACACCTCAAAAAATAAGTGAGAAACATAAGGCAGATATTTATGGGAGTGGAGTGGAGATAAAAGCTCAGAGGCAGGTGCCATTCTAGAAACAGACAGGAAGATAGAAAAAATAGAGGAGAATGGTTGACAATGTAATAAGAGATTAGAATAGTTATGAAAAGGCTTGTAAACCATGATAATGACTTTGGATTTTATTTTCAGTGACATGAGAAATTAGAAGAAAGCACTAAGTAGAAAAGCGGCATGGTTTTTTTTAGAGGTCATCCAGGCTGCTGTGTGTAGAATAGATTTTGAAAGAGGCACGAGAAGCAGGGAGATGAGTTACCAGAGATTCCTGACATGTATCCAAGTGAGAGAGATGATGATGCCTTTGATTAGCATGGATATATTCTGAAGATAGAGCCAAAGGAATTTGCTGATGGATTGATAGTGAATGGAAATGGAAAGAAGACTCAGGATAACCCTAAATTTCTATCCTGGTTTCAGTATTTATAGTAACACTGAGAATTGCAAGCAACCGAAATGACTGTCAATAGGGGAATAATTAACAAATGGTATATATTTGTATATTATTATACTAGTGTTAAATGATGGAATTTAATCTATATGTATCAATTTGAATAAATCTTGAAATTATTATTTTAAATAAAAATTCAAATTGAAAAATGATATCCATAGTATAATATGATTAATGGAAAATTTAAAAGAGAAAATACAATAATATATTTATTATGGATACATATATACTGGAAATAAAGAAATATGAATAGAGGACAGTAGTTTCCTTGGGACAGGGAGTAAGGGAGAGAAAGAAATGGCAGGGCTTCTGTTAGTCATTGCGGTCCCTTGGTGCAAATTTTAAAAATGTAAACCAACCCCTTGAAGCAAATACAGCCCCACAACAGGTATATGGCTGGATTCAACTCAGCCACAAACTCATCTGGACATTAATGGGCAGCACCTCTGGGAAATGGAAAATGGGGCTGGGGAAAGCTGAGAAGACTTCATCTATACCTGCACTGCATTATTTTTCTTAAGATGAAAGAAAACATGACCTGGAGAAAATAAATGTTAGTATGTGACCATTCTTGGTGTTGAGTAGATGAGCAATTACTACGGTCATGACTATACATCTTCATACATTACAAATATTTTATTTTTGAAAACTTCACCATTTTTAAGAGCTACCCTGTATTGTGTATCACTGTATTGGCTCTTTTACAGAGCCTACCAGTTTGTCAGACTTGCTTGAAATCAGACAGATTTTAGTAACTAAAAGACTCCCTTTCCTCATCTGAAAAATAAGATGATAAATCTATCTGCCCCCTAGAGTCACTGAAGACCTGCAATCTACCATTATTATCCCCCTCGATGCTAGTAATGACTATGCACTCACAAAAATGTGACAACGATATAATCAATTCTATTTTCAATGTCAGGAAGCAACATCAAAGAAGTTAAATATACTAAATATACTTTTCATAGTTTTCATAGTTCTTAAGAGAGAAGGTTTGAATTCCAACTCAGATCTGCCTGATGCAAAAATGAGTGATTTTCCACTAATAACATACATCAAAAAGGCATTAATTAATGTTTCATGCATTAGGTTAAAGGACTTAAACATCACAAGAAAGAGAAGAGTAATGCTCATGAATATGTATGTAATGCTTAAGCAGAACGGTGAGTGGCTAAATGCAAAAGAAAAGTTAGCAAAGTCTTGCCTTCAAATAAAAAAGGAAGTATACAATTATGCATTACATATAAGTAACTAGATCAGAACCGAAAAATTAACTCTTCTGGGGGTAACTCCTCTGCTGAGCACTGATGAATGCATTAGTCAATGTAAAATGACTATAAAATACAGTAACAAGCTCCAAACAAGACTACCCATGTCACTGACACCCAAGTGGTAGTAATCTTACCTCTTTCATTATTCAGCCTCCTCCACTTAGACACAAATATTTTTATACTGAAAAAAAAAAAGGACCCAATTCTAAGAAATTTTATAATAGAAAATTTCCTTTTTGAAAGATTATTTGAGCTAGAAGAATTTCCATCTGGGAAAGGAAATCCATCAATTAGAAATTCTAACAAGGTTCAAGTAAACACCTGCTTTGACATCCAGAAGGAAAATGTTTCATGGATCGAGACAGAAGAAGAAAGTGCCTGATTGAGAATAAACTGAAACTGTTCACACATGCAGTAATGGTCTTATGATGTCAATAATGGTCTAGAGCTATCTTGAACCCTCATGGCTATTTTGAACTTCTGAATTTGATTACACATTTAAGTTCTTATATTTACAAACCATAATAAGTGACATAGTGCTACCTATTTTTTTACTATGGTATGTATCATAAAATTGACCATTTTAATCATTTTAAGCATATATAGAATGATCACCCACTACCACCACTACCTGTCTTTAGTTCAAAGATGTCATTTCCCATTGCTCTATGGACAAAGTCAGTTCCTTAACGTTGCCTACAAGGCCCCATATGACCTAATTATCTCCTGCCTTCCCAGACTCACTCTATACCAAGTTCAACCTCCATTTTTTGCACTCCATCATCACTTCCCTTCCAATATTTTCTGTTTACTGCTTCCACGGGGCCTTATCACCCTTTCAGTAGAATATTCTTCCTTCCTCCTTGCACATAGGTTATTTCTACTCACCATGCACGTTTCATTTAAAGCAAGACTTCCTCAGATATGTCTTCCTGGATGATCCTTTGACTAGGTCATTTCTCCCTATTAGAAATTCATCATCATAATTTAATACTGATTTCTGACTTTAGCAGATATGCAAATTTACATATAATGAGGCATTTATTTGAAGAATATCTGTCATGCTTACAAGCTGATGACATCACAGTTGGATCGCCATTTTATCCCTTGTACAAGGTTTCACAACCTCAGTACTATTACATTTAAGTCTGGGTAATTCTTTGTTGTGAGAGACTGTCCTGAGCTTTGCAGAATATTTAGCAGCATCCTTGTCTACTAACCACTGGATGTTAATAGTCCATTCTTCCTTTCCCCTTTGTGATAACCAAAAATTCTTCTGGTCATTATCAAAATGTTCCTTGTGGCAAAATCACTCCCATTTCAGAAGCACTACTCTAATGTATGGTAGAGAGCTTAACACTTAGAATATTCAAAAATATATGGAAAATGAATAGAAATTTGCCTGATTCCTGCCCATTAACTGGGCTTCCTGTGCTCAGCAATAAATAAAATAAATCAGAACTATGATAGAATTTGAAGGAAGAGTGAAAAAAACTACATAAGCTGGTTTTCAAATGTATGCCTTGAGGGATGGGACAAATGCCACTAGTCTCACACAGTATAGGCAACTACAGTTTATTGAGGAAAATGTATAGGCAAAGAGTCAGCAGAATACAAGCCAAACTCAATGTCTAGCCATTTCATAGAGAGGCACACTGGAATATACTGTGGATTATGATCCAGGACAGAAGCCCCATGCCTCTGCAGCTATATTTTACATTCACAGGGGAGTTAGTTTCTCCTTGATCAGGTGCAATGACCTTCGACTTTGAATTTTTGTCGGCTAGAAGAGTTTGTACATTAGTGCTCACTTTGAATAAAAATCTTAAATCCTTTGCTGATGACACAGCTCATGATTGGTGATCCAAGATACAAAATGGAGAGGGGACTGGGGAAGAGAGTTCATCTGGGTTTTCAAGCAGAAAAAAAATACTTAATATGTCCTCCTTGATGAATGACTTACTACCTTCCTCTTTCAACTGGGCATCCCACTCCTTGACCCACTAAAGTAAGCCTAGGAAGCATTCATTTTCATTCACAGGGACCTTGGAAAACTAAGCTTGGTAAACTAAGCTTGGTAAACTAAACTAAGATGGGTTTGGAACACACTTACTATGACTCTGTCTCTGTTCTCTCATGTGGGGAGTGTATTTATTTGTCTTTAAAATGTGTGTTTATATATCTCCTGGTCCCCTTATTGTTTCTTAGTCTAACCAAGGATGAGTGAGTCATCTCTCTGAAAGATTTCAGTGAGTAAACCTTCTTATATAGACAAAAAAAACTTTTGAGAAATTTAAGAGCATGATCACAAAGAAGCCTATTTCCAAAATAGCTCTGAAAAAGTCTAAGAAAGGGATCACATAAAGAATTGTGGGTGCATTAATTTTTTCTATTGTCTTTTTGTTCTCAGTTTCATTTAATTCTGCTCTAATTTTTATTATTTCCTATCTTCTGCTGACTTTAGGCTTCATTCGATCTTTTACTAGTTCTTTAAGATGTAATGTTAGGTTGTTTACTTGGGGTTTTTCTTATTTCTTGAGATAGATCTGTAATGATATAAACTTTCCTCTTATTATCATTTTTTCTATGTCTCAAAGTTTTGATATGTTGTATTTTCATTCTCATTTGTTTCTATGTATCTTTTGATCTCTGCTTTTATTTCTTCCTTGACTCATTTGTTCTTTAATTGCATGTTGTTTCATCTCCACATATTTGTGGTTTTTCCCACTTTTGCAGTTCAAACCTATATAATTTTATTAACCAATCTCACCCCAACAAATTTAATAATAAAAAAAGAATTGGCGGTTTTTTGTTGTTGTTGAATGGATTAGACTATAATCTGATACACAGGAAAGCCAATATAATTTTTAGGGAGTTATGGCCCCTTGATCTATAAGTGGCACAGATAGTACAAAATGAAAACATACCTCTGGGTCCCCAATTTATGCTAAGTAAGAAACAGGATGAGAAAGCTCCTCTGCTGGAAACACGTGACATTCCTTACTGAAAAAGAAAGACATCTCAGAGGCAAAGCAAAAATCCTAGATGGCAGATCCAAATACCCAAAGAGTGATGTTAAGACCTAAGGACAGCAATGCATTAAGGAGTTACTCTCATGGAGTAGATCGGAGCCCTAATCAGGAATATTGCCAACTCCTTGGGTAAGAAAACCGGATAATATGTGCTATACCTAAATTACTATGCACCAGTGTCTGCTATGTAATGTTTGATTCTCTCCTTTTTGAATGACATTGATAAGTTATCTTGTCACTATTTAAAAATTGTGCATTGGGAATTTGGAAAGCAGATCATGTATCTTCTTATAGGCCTATGGATTAAGAGAAGCCACACCCAAGAGGCCGTACCTACATCTGGACTAGATGCAGAGTTATACTTGGATCTGATGCCATAATTGAATGATACTTTCAGGCACTGGTGTGCTGGGGTTGGCTCACACTGGTTTTTGAGAGCCAATTGTGTGCATCTTTTCCCAACTCACAGTCAGTGATGCCATATCAGTAAATTGAAATTATTTATGCTGGTGATGTTATACCACAGAAAAAAGCAAATGCTCCAAATTAGGGCTTTTTGTTTTTTTCCCTAGAGAGTTGGTTGTCATACACTATTGCTTTTGGTGGTCTTGGGAGGTAGTAAGTTTGTCTTTCATAAGAGAAATCTACATAATTTTGCCCAGGGAGAGGGCTGTGCTACACTTAAAATAGCCACAAATTACTTGTAGTTCCACATTTGATAGGTGGAATCAATTTCTTACCCTTTGAATCTGGGCCGGCCTAATGCCTTGTTTGTACAATAAAAAAAGGTAGAAGCATATTATGTGCCTTCTGACTATGGACCTCAAGAGGACTTGTCACTCTCTTTGTCTTTTTGGAACATGCTGGTGCCATGTGAGTAAACCTAGGCTAGCTAACTGGAGGGTGAGAGCATGAGGACCAAGGATCTGCTGTCCATCTCAGGCCCCTTATCCCAACTAGCCCTCCAGCCCACCTTCCAGCTAACCAGAGCTGGATTAGTGGCCCTGAAAGTGGTCAAAAGAAAAAATCACCCAGCTGAGCCCAGCTCAAATTGTTGACCAAAAGTATTATAAACAGAGAGAATTATTGTGGTTTTCGCCTACTAAAATTTTTAATAGATATGTAATAAAGACATGATTTCTTATTGGCAATGCTGTGACTGAAAGTGATTTATATTGCAGCACTCACTGACCCATACATTTGATGGTACTGATATGTAGAATGTCTGCCTAAATTAATATTTCAACAGAAGAGGATCAAGGTCTAATCCTTATAGATCCCCCGGAGAAATCCCTTCTAGATTGATATCAGTTCATTAATAGCCAACATTTGGATATGATCATCCATCTCTTTCTAACCCATCAAGTAGTCTTAACACTTAGTACATAATTTTCTGTAACTGTTAGTGGAGGGTATTTGTATTGGTTTATTTTGTTTGTTTTTATTTAATCATGACTATTAAATAGGACCATGTAAAAAAATTTACTAAATCTTTACAATGTGTTTTGCCATAAATTTTGTTTCTGAAAACTTTAAATGAACAGTTTTGGAACTATGCAACTGGAGAGCCGTTAGAAGTCTGTTGTAACATTGTCATGATTAAATCATTAATTTATGTGCACAATCCCTACAAGTATCTGAGGGGAAACTACATCAGTCCCAGACGTACTTCAGAGCTTAATTTGGCTGACTTTCCTGAACTTGTCAGAGTAACGCTAAGAGACTTATTTAATTCTGTTAAATCTAAGACCTTTAAAGTTCTCCGAAAGCTAAGTCAAACCTTTCACTTTAGTTCATCAGAAGAGAGACCCAAGGGGCCAATGTGAGCTCTGAGCCCTTATTATTAATCTTTTGGATTTAAGTGCATTGATTTATATATCTGGACTCAAATTTTTCAACTCATGCCCAATAAGCAGGAAGCCAGATGTGTACATGTTTTCCAGAATCACATGCAAGGTGCTAAATTCACATTTACCATGGGTGACTATTTATGGGAGCACCTGCTTCAAATTCACTAGTATTTCTGAATTCCCTACTGTTATTAATTTTATTTTTCATGTTTTTGGTGTTTCAATTTAGATTTTGATTACACTCAGAGACTTAAAAGGAAATGAAAATATTCTCACTCTATGTTTTCTTCTTTCGTTCTCTCTGCTCTGGGGATCTATTAGAAACAGGTGCCATGTAAAGAATAATTCAGATTAAATTAAGATTCCACTATTTCTTATTGAACAATTTTTGCATCTTTACAGTAATACTCTGTGCAGAGGTAATACAAATTTTTATTACCAGTATTCTGTATAATTTATGTAAATGAAAATGCTCAAATCTCAAGTGTATAGTTCTATGATCTTTGACAAATGCACACAAGCATGAAACCATCTTCCAAATAAAGATATAGAATATTATCATTCAAGAAAAAAGAATTCTCTTGCATACCTTCTAGTTAATATTCACCCAAATCCAAGGTAACCAATATCTTGACTTTTATCACCATAAGGTAATTTTGCTTTTTCTTGAATGTTGTATAAATGGTATCATACAGTATGTACTCCTTTGTTTCTGGCTTATTCTACTCAATAGTATAATTTTTTTGAGGTTTAACCATATTTGTGTCTACTGATAGTTGTTTTTATTGCTGTGTAGCAATTATGCTAAATGAAATAAGACAGTTACAGAAGGGCAAATACTTCAAGATTCCACTTATATGAGGTACCTCAAACTCATAGAAGCAGAGAATAGAATGGTGGTTACCAGGGACCAGGGGGACAAGGAAAAGGGAGTTGTTTAATTGGTATACAGTTTCACTTATGCAACATGAATAAGTTCTAGAGAGCTGCTGTACAGCATAGTGCCAATATTCAAAAATATTGTATTGCGCACTTAAAAATTTGTTAAGAGGGTAGATCTCATATTAATAGTTTTTACTACAAAACTAAATAGAACCTCCTCCCTGCCAAAAAAAAAAAGAACAGCAAAGGAACACAGGAAACTTTTGGAAGTAACAGATATGTCTATTACTTTGACTATAGTGATAGTTTCATGGGTATACACATATGCCCAAACTCATCAAATTGTGTACACTAAATGTGTGCATTTTATATGTTAATAATATCTTAATAAAGTTGTTTTAAAAATCTATCTTGATTTCTCATTGAAATGTGATTAGTCTAATGTTCGATGTTACCGTAAGACTAGGAGAGGATATCATTTTATATTGTATGGAAGTGACTATTAAATAGCATAAAGGACTTTTATAACTGTTCTTTAGAGCAGAAATAATAGAGTAACATTTACAGCAAGAAGACCCTGAGCCAGATGAATATATCTATGTCCAGGGACAAAGATTTTTTTTTATAAATTAGTGCTACCTTTCTACTCCCCTAATGCCCTCAGATCTGCCCCTTACCTGCTAGAAGTGTTCAATTCAGTATCTATAGCCACAGTTTTCAATTCTCTCCAACCTTTGCCATTAAATTTCATCTGTCCTCCTTTGCACATCTTCAGCCATTTACATAGACTTAGGTAATTTAATATATTCATTCATGTTAAAATAATAATACAATTTGGATGAATTTGTTACTCTTTCCAGTTAAGATACTAATATTTTGTTGGAAGTCCTGTGATGATAATAATTAATTTGGCAAAGTACCTTTAATGGTGGATCTTAGGAATCATAGCTAGTTGATAATGGGATATATTTGGTGAGGTGGTATTTTCAGTACCTCCAAGTGGTTCTACACAGGCTTAATCTGTCTGTGTGGAAGCTATTCCTGGCCAACAAAACAATCCTGATATAGCCACCAATGCCATCTATTTCTTTCACTCCCATGAATGTTTTGCTGACACCTAGTAGGTAAGTGAGAGCCAAGGAAACTGAGTGTAGGCCAGGAAATAGTAGAGACTATTTTAATATTTTAATGTCTATAACATTATCTTACTTATAATGCCAACTTATATTATGATTCTATATATATTTTTTTTTCAAGAGGGTTCTTTCTGATCCTGTCTGCATAAGTGATAACGAGGATACCATAAGATAAAATATCTCCTACTGATCTATCTTTGCAGGCAATGCCAACTTAAGAAATTCAGAAAAGTAGAATAAACAGACTGTTACACAGGCCATTCCAGAATAAATAATACTTACAAAACTTAGTCATCTTATTTTTCAAATTTACTATATTAAATAGGGCCAACATTGTATCACAATATTAAAGTAGATTTAAAGGAGAGTTTTGCCAAGACTGGCTAGCTGCTAACCAAACCCATTTCCTCTTCTTCCTGAGTACACAATTAGGCTATATTTCCTGCCTCTTTAGCAGTTAACTGTGATCATGTGACTAAGGACTAGCCATTAGAATGTGAGTAAAGGTAATGTGTGCCATTTCCAGGTCTGGGCAATACAAGTATGTCACTTGAGGAGGACAAAGGACAGGATGGAAGGAGTCTGAGTCTCTGTGTGATTACTATGAGAAAAAAAATGAGTAAAATCTTTGGAAAAACTCCATAAGAACATGTTTATCCAAAACAAAAGAATAATAATAATAAAAAAAAACCTTCTGTTAAATTAAGTGCAGAAGATAGGTCTACAAACAATAAAAAAATACAAATTATAGACAATCGATATTCTGATTGTTTTGTACATGTCTTTAGTTTCTCATCTGAGTTAAATTAAACAATGAAACTAGAAATCATAGTTAAAGCAGTATGAGTTATGCTATTGTAAGAAAGATCTGGAATAACCCCAATCATTCAATAACATAAAGAAAAGTCTCTGACTATATTAAAAGATCAGTAGAAGAAAGTCTATATCTGTGCTAAATATGTTAATTAATGGATGCACCCTTTTATTAATTTTAGTCTCGAATTGTTTTTTTTGTTGTGATTTCAATTGTCCAATCAACTACTGGTTCCAAGCATATAAAATGATAAAGCTTCTACAGAAGTTACAGTATGTAGAAAGTATTCTGTAGTATTAAAATAAAAAACAAAATGGTGGGAAAAGACTAACATAGATTAATCAAAGAAGCTCTTTCTAAAAAGTTAATCTTAAAGCAGAGAACTGGAGTTAGGTAAGGCGATAGCACTGACAAAAGTTGGGCTAGACATACAGAACAGCCTGAACAGAGTGAGGAAGAGCTTAGCTTTGTGAGGATGTGAAAGAGATCAAGTTGCAGAGACTTTTTAAAGAGAGGTGAGCAGAAGCCAGACCAGCTAGGGAGTTGTCGTGGTGGGAAATTTTGATTTTACTGTAAGTGCAGTGAAAAGCCATTGCAGACTTTTAAGCAATGGGACAATGTATGTTATTTTTAAGTTTTAAAAAAACGACTTTGAATATTCTCTAAAGAATATATTGGAGAAATCGACAGTGAAATAAGAATTTTGTTACAGGATTTTATAGTAGTCTACAAAATTGGAAATGGTGCCATGGGGTCGTAAACCTAAATCCACCGTAAATCTACATCACTGGATGCATCTAAGACAAATCTGGAGGTAACGTTAATAGGGCATGGATTGAATGTGACAGCGAGAAAAAGGGCATGGTCAAGGAAACTGGACATTTTTGTTTTTGTTTTTGTTTTTTTTGCTTTCTTTTGTTTGTTTCATTTTGTTTTAGCAACTCTTTAACTAATAAAGCCATTTCCTCAAGGGTGAATGACTAGAGAAAGGACTAAGGAATTTAGTTTTTTAGAATTATTACTATTGTCGTAAGAACACTTATCATGCAACCTACCCATTTACCAAATATTTAAGTGTACAGTAGAGTGTTAACTGTAGGCACGGTGTTCCTCAGCAGACCCCTAGAACTTACTCTTCTCTCATATAACTGAAACTTTATATCTCTTGAACAGTGATTCCCTATTATTTCCTCCACTCCTCTCCCTGTCAACAATGATTCTACTTTCTGCTTCTGTGGATTTGGCCGTTTAGATTTCCAATATAAGCGGAATTATGCAGTGTTGTCATTCTGCGACTGGTTTATTTCATTTAGCGTAGTGTCTTCGAGGCTCATACATGTTGTTGCATGTAGCAGGATTTCCTTCTTTTTCAAGGCTTAATAATATTTCATTGTATATAGATACTACATTTTGAATAGACACTTCTCCAAAGATGACAGGCAAATGACCAACCGGTATATATGTAAAATACTCAACATCACAAATCATCAGAGAAATTAAATCAAAACCACAATGTAATATCACCTCATAGCTTTTAGAACAGCAATTATAAGGGAAGAAAATAATAAATGTTGATGAGGATATGGAGAAAATGGCACCCTTGTCCACTTGATGGGAGCGTAAAATCATGTAGCTGCTATGGAAAGCAATATGGAGGTTCCTCAAAATTTAAAGATAGAACTACCATATGATCTAGTGATTCTACTTCTGGGTATTTAATCATTATATTTTTTCACCTATGTTCATTACAATGTTATTCACAATAGCCAAGATATGAAAAAACATAAGGAATTTAGTTCTAACTTTTAATATACCTGCAAAGCATTCAAGTAGAGATTACAAACAACAGTTCAATATATGAATATGGATCCACAAACATATTGATGACAATTAAAGCCTCAAAAGGATTTTATAATGAAGAAAAGAATTATTTTCCCAAAATAAATTTGAAGAAATTGATGTAGAGAGTATAAATAAATGTTCGCATGAAATCATTATGAAACTAAACCATGAATATGTGGCAAGTTATCCCATACTTGTGAAGGCCATATCCCCCACTCACCAAGACTGGTTATTAGTCAGGTGCCATTTTATAACAAAGCTAATATTTTTTTCTTGAGACTGTCTTTGATAGAGGAAAAAATA
Organism: Pteropus medius; assembly: GCF_902729225.1. Lineage (NCBI taxonomy): Eukaryota > Metazoa > Chordata > Mammalia > Chiroptera > Pteropodidae > Pteropus > Pteropus medius. Next base: position 759,164 of record NW_024342471.1, read on the forward strand.
TGAATTAAATTTTCCAAAATCCCTGATTAAAACAAATATGAAACAAATTGTTCAAATATTTTCTGGAGAATTTTTAATTATAACTCATTTTATTGTTTTTGTTAGTTTTCATTATTGTTTTAGTGGGCTTTGTTTTGTCTGATCCCATATAGAAAAATAAAAGAGAAGAACATTGTTAACTGAACGGATATTTATTAGGTAACAAATATGTGTTGTCATTGTGTTCATGATATAGTTAGAGGTCTCTGCTCTCACAACAAAAGCCATTCTGATATGTTATTTTTCTTTTACACAATTTAAAAATAATTGAATTTTAAAAAACAATTTAATAGCTATAACTTCAATGAGGAATAACTAAGTTCAAGACATGAATAAATATACTTGGAACCTCTTCTGGAGAAGGGGAAGCATCAAGGTCAGAGAACAGAGGTGCAGGTGCACATGCTTCTGCCCTTTCTTCAGTGTAAGAAAAATATTGATGCAAGGCATGAAAAATATTACCTATTTAGAAAAAAGGACTAATCTGTCCCCAATTATCTTGTACAGTCTCCTGCAGAGATGAGAAATATGTTTCTTCATGTCCATCTAATGTTAAATTAATTGCAAAAATGCTGTTGGCAGCCTGAACCAAAAGGAGTAGGAAATTCCATCTTAAAACTCACATGTTGCCCACCTGCTTAATTTCCAAATATTTTTCAGATGGATTGAGGAATGAGATAGGAACAGATATCTTTTTTTTTTATTTTACTTGAAAAGATCTTGCTGTTTAAATAGCATCTGAATTCCTTACCCCCCAGAAATCTAATATTGATCAGATGGTTTGTGTCCAACAAATATGAATTGCATAGATAGCGGTTTCTGGAGAGTATTCTGAGGTCTGTAGGAAACACTGCACTCACAAACTCAATCCAGGCATCACAAGGCAGGTGCTATAAACGATGAGGCCTCATGCTTATGACCTTTAGAATCCATCATTTCTGGTGCTAGAAGAAATCTTGGATGTTATTTTATTCAACTCACACTTTGAAAATATGAGGTACCCTGGCCCAAACATTATAAAACACTGTCTAAATGTAAGAAAGAAAGAAAGAAAGAAAGAAAGAGAGAAAGAAAGAAAAGAAAGAAAGAAAGAAAGAAAGAAAGAAAGAAAGAAAAGAAAAGAAAGAGAAACAAAGAGAGAAAGAGAGAGAAAGAAAAGGAAATATTGCTGTATTAAATCAACCTTGTTGTACTAAATAAAATGTGCCTGTTTACTGTTATACCTAGAACGATGGATGGTGTCCCAGGCCCTAACTAAGGAGTTCGGGGACATCAAGCACACCACTCATTTCCTGGAGTCTTCTGACAAGGTTAGAAGTAGTCTTGCAGAGGACAAATCAGTTGCTTTAAGAGTTGGCATTTGCCATGTCTACAGGGAATGGTGTGGGTTAGGCACCTGGAGCATGTAACAGGACACCAATGATTTGGGAAACAGCGGGTAATATGGCACCATGGAAGCACACACAGTTTTGGTGGGTGTAGCAGAATCTGAGGTCCAACAAGTCTATAAATCTGATCAGAAAAGGCTTTGAGTATCAGTGTGAGGAGTTATGAGGAGTTCTAGAAAAGTGTGAAAATGTTCAGATTTGCATGTGAAAAACAGGACATCCAGAAGAGCCTGAAACCTTAAAGAATAGGTAGATTTTCCCATAAATTTTTGTAGAGAAGAGAAGACCTGAACAAAGCAGGAAATTTTTGACAAAGATAAAAAGGTAAATATTTTGGGGAGGTAGTTGGTTGATAGAATCAATTAATTTAATGATTATTTGATAAGGAAAAGAAAGTTCAGCTATAATTCAAATCTTCTTTCTGGGCACACAGCTAGACTATGTTTCCCACCTCTGTCATACTCACTGGGGCCATATCCTCGAGTTCTCATTAACGGAATATGACAGAAGCCATGTGTGCTACCTCTAGAGGAGAGGGCACCTCCATGCCTTCTTCCTCCTTTTGCTGGTTAAAGGCCAATGATAATGAGGCCCTAAGGGATGGAAAAACCATGACATACAAAAATCTTGGTCCTTGAATCAATAAATAGGAGAGAATCACCTGCTGATGAGAAAAACCTGGGAAACTCCATCTCTCTTTCAATTCTGAATGATAACATTGCAAGATATAGTATTCCAGGCTGCAGATTCCTTTTCTTTCGGGACTTTAAATATTTCCTGCCACTTCCTTTTGGCCTGTAAAGTTGCTTCTGAGAAGTCAGATAGCCTTATGGTGTTTCTCTTTTTTCATTCTTTATGGTTGTCTCTTTAACTTTTGCTATTTTAATTACAATATGTCTTTGTGTGGCTCTCTTTAGTTCATCTTGTTCAGAGCTCTCTGTGTTTCCTGGATCTGGATGTCTATTTCTAAGCCCAGATTTAAACAATTTCAGCCATTATTTCTTCAAATATTTGTTCTGCCCTTTTCTCTTTCTCCTTCTTCTGGAATCCTTATAATGTGAATGTTAGGGTGTTTGATATTAGCCCAGAGAACTCTTGTACTATCCTCTCTAAAAATTTTTTAAAATTTTGTTGTTCTGATTGGGTGATTTCCACTATTGTGTTCCAGGTCACTAATCCGTTCTTTTGCACTAACTAATCCTATGTTGATTCTGATTCCATCTAATGCAGGGGTCCCCAACCCTCAGGCTACAGACTGCTACTGGTCCATGGCCTGTAAGGAATGGGGCTGCACAGCAGGAGGTGAGCACAGGCCAGTGAGTGAAGCTTCATCTGTATGTGCAGCCACTTCCCAGCGCTAGCATCACCACCTCAGCTCCACCTCAGGTCATCAGGCATTAGATTCTCATAGGAGCACTGGTCCCTGGTGCCATAAAGGTTGAGGACCACTGTTCTAATGTATTCTTCATTTGGTTATTGTATTCTTCATTCCTGATTGGTTCATTATTACATTTTCTAACTTCGTTGAAGTGCTCTCTGAGTTCCTCTATTCTACTCTAAAGTTTGTTGAGCACCTTTATGACCGTTTCTTTGAATTTTTATCAGGCAAAATACTTATCTTCACTTCATTAAAATTTTTCTCTGGAGTTTTTTCTTGTTTCTTCCTTTGAGGCATTGTCTTCTGTCTCCCCACTTTGTTTGACTTTCTAATAATCTGGGTAGAATAGCTGTCTCTCCCAGTCTTGAAAAAATGGTATCTGTGTAGACTGGGTCAAATAGTTTTGGCAGGCTGGTTGTAGTCGGGTCGGGCACGTGAGGTGCCTGATGTGTTGTCTGGCCTGAAGGAGGAGGTCTAGCGGGGCAGCCTGGTGTGTGTGTGCTCCCTTCCTCTTCTAATCTGGGTAGGGCTGCCTGGTCTAGATGGGGCTGCTCAGTGCACACTTGGTGTGCTCTGTTGCTTTAATCATCTGTTGTCAGAGCAGGGGCTGGGTGGGGCTGCTCTGCATGTCTGCGTCTCAAGCCCTCCCTTCCTCTGGGTGGGACAGCCTTGTGTGAGTGCATAGTCATACTTTGTTAGTTCTGTACCCTCTCCAGCCAGACAGCCCTGGACATGTGCACAGAAGCACATAACCCCCTCTGCATGGAGCAACCCTGTGTGTGGGTACCGCAGTTCTGTTGGCTCTGCACTTTCTTTGGGTGGGGCCTCCTCACCTGGGCATGCAGCAGTGCCCCACCATCTCCACACTTTCCATGGACAGGACAGTCCTGTGTGCAGGTAGTACAGCATTTTGATAGATCCACACTTTCTCCAGGAAGGGCAGCCCCATGTGAACACACAGTAGTGCCCCATTATCTCAGCACTTTTTCTGGACAGGGTAGCCCTGCAGGTGGGTACAGCAGCATTTTGGAGCTTCACACTCCCTCCCAGTGGGTGCATGAAACAGCACCCTGAAATATTCACTGGATCATTCTCCTGGTGGAGGGACTCCCTGTATACAGTAACAGGGAGTCTTCTGTTACTGCTGGAGGATGGCTCCAGGAGGATGGCTGGGGACACACTACAGTGCCCTGCAGGTTGACCAGGGAAACTGGATGGAGCTCCTGCACGCTAGTCATGTGCAGAGGAAATGTAAACAAGGGTTCAGAACAAGAAAGATTATCAGGAATAAAGAGAGACAATACATAATATTAGAGGGGTCGATTCTCCAAGAAAACAATTTTATGCATTCATGCACCTAAGGACAGAGCTTGAAGAAAAACTGATGGATCTGAAAAGAGAAATAGATAAATATACATTGATAGTTGGATAACTGAATAGTCCTGCATTTATTAAAGGAATTAAATTTTTAGTTTTAAATCTGCTAAAACAAAACAAAACAAAACAAAACTCGAGGTCTGGATAGTTACACTGATAAATTCTTCCAGCATTGAAGGAAGAATAATACCAAACTACATTTTATTTTCCAGAAAATGGAAGAAGAGGGAATGTTTTTGAAATTATTCTATGAGGTCGGTGTTACTCTGATACGACAGGTGAACAGCATTGCAAGGAAAGAATGCTGTACGCCATTATCTCTTATGGGCATTCATAAATGTTCATAACAAACATTGACAAATCAAAGCCAGCAACATATACAAAGCATAATACATCAAGATCAAGTGGAGTCCATTCCAGGAATGTATTCAAATTTAATCATTGCAATTCACCATATTACTAGACTAAATAAGAAAAAAATATGATCATATTAATTCTTGAAGAAAAAGCTTTCAACAAAATCCAACAAACATTCATTCATGACACAGTCTCTGATATTAACAATAATAACTCTTTGTGAGCAAACTCCTTTAACCTAATAAGAGATATCTACAAAAAAAACCCTACGGATACTATAATAAGTATAGGTGGAAGACTAAATGTTTTCTCTTAACCTCTACGACAAGGCAAGGATGTCCTCTCCCACCATACATATTTGACATCATACTGAAAGTTCTAGCTAGTGAAGTAAGGCAAGACAAAGAAATAAAAGGAAGAAATAAATCTATCTTTATTTAGAAATAATATGATTATCTGTGTAGAAAATGCCAAAGGATCCATGAAATACTCCTAGAACAAATGAGTTTTACATGGTCTCAGAATACTAGATCAACCTACAAAAGCCAGTTATATTAAATCTGAAAAAAAAAAAAACTCCATATACAATAGCACCCCAAACTGAACCACTTAATATAAATCTAAACAGGTACAAGATCTGTATAGGAAAACCTATGAAATGCTGATGAGAGAAATAAAAGAAAAGCGAAGTAAATAAAGACCTATACTATGTTCAGATCAAAGGAAACTGAATAGCCAAATCCATTCTGAAAAAGATAATGAAATATAGTGGATAATATACGGTATGAAACTAAATATCTAAGACCGGCTCAGTTGATTTTGACTATGTACCAGAGGAAAGTTTCAAATGGGTATTGACCAAAAAAAAAAAAGTGGAAAATAGTAATACCAATTCATCAACAGCAGATCTGCAGTATAAGAAATGTTAAAAGAAGTCCTTTAAGCAAAAGGAAAATAAGACCACATGGAAATATGGATCTACGTGAGTGAATGAAGAGTACCATAAATAGTAACTACATGGGGAACATATATATTTTTCCTATTATTTAAATCTCTTTAAACATATTAACATTTAAAACAAAAAATAAGGTGTATTGTGGGGTTTATAAAATAGGTATAGGTAAAATGTGTGATAATAGCATAAAGCTTGGGAGGGGAAAATAAAATTAAACTATTATAAGATTCTTATACTATATTTAAAGTAGTATAAAATCATATGAAGGTAAAGATGTATTACTATAAACTGTAAAGCAAACTAAATTAAAAAACTAAAAAAACAAAGAGTTATGGCTCACGAGGCAACAAATGAGATTAAAAAAAGAATGCATACTGTGTGATTCCATTTATATAAAATTCTAGGAAATGCCAACCTTGTACAGAGACAGGTACAGAAACAGATCAGTGGTTGCTTTGCCGGGTGTTTGGGAGAAGAGCCAGAAAGGGAGGACTGACAAAGGGGCACGAGGAAACTTTTAGGCATGATGGATATGTTCACTGATTTAGGGATGATGGGTAGTTTCACGGGTGTATGAGAAAAAAAAAAAGGAAACAAAACATTGGAGGGGTTTCGAAAATCAGAGTATGTGTTTTTAACCATAAAATACAAGGGTTTGTAATAAACCTCTAGCGCTGATACCAAATGGCTCCCTTTGCCACTCTTCAATCCAGTACCTGCATTTCCTCTCGCTGAATCCATTTTTGATGAATAGCAGTTCAGGTGTTCCTTTGCATGCTCAGTAGGACAAAGCTGGATTCCCAGATAATATTCTAACAAAGCTTTTAAGATTCCAAATATAAGTCTGTTTAGTTTGTAACTCACTCAGATGAGAGTTAATGTTTTGACCACGGCTACCTGAAATTTGCTTGAGGTCAAAGCTCCGCCAGGCTATGTTTGGAGGAATCATTTGAGGCTTGCTAAATATAGGTAATAAGGGATTATCAACTGGATTTTTCATGGAAATATGAAAAAGACCAATACTGAAAATATGAAAACAATTCAGCTCATTTAAAAAAATATGGTTGGCTTTTCCAAAGGCTAGAAGAGATGCTATTGAGATGAACTATTTCACTAAGTAGAAGCAAAGTTCAAAATCTTTAGTTTTTGAGTGATATGTGGATGTGCAAATGTGAGTGGCAAGTGGGTACATTATGAGAGGGAAGAAGGTGGTAGTGCTGAACTCCTGAGATGTAAGAATAATACAAGAAGGATCAAATGGCTCTCCAAGTCTATGATTGTAAAAGAAAAGCATCTCCCTTCCCAAAGAAAGACATCCTGATATATCCCAGGATGGATCAGTGTAAAAGTCTTTATGCTGCTCCCAGTATGCTTATAAAGAATAACTTTGATTGCAGCAATTCACATAACCTTTCTGAGTCACTGTCCCTTTATCTATAAAATGTGCTTATTGACTTAGATCAAGAATTTTCATTGATAACTATGGGCAGACACGGATAGCCATAGTATGAGTTAAGCTGTTTAGATGACTATGGAAACCACTGGAGCAGCTGATTTCTGATGTACATTTCAGCAATAATCAATTACAGATCTATTTTATCCTCAACAATGTGATCATTCACTCTTTACTTGTATTATTATAATAGCTTTCTGGGCATTATAACAATACCATATGTTAGTATCTCCTTACTCCAATTCACACTCCAGTAAATTTCTTAATCATAGTTTCCTTTATTCCATCTACTTCTTTAAAACCTTAATTAAATCCTATTTTAATTTCTATTACATTAAGAGTAAACCTCTCTCCCCGATTATCCTTTCCTGGTACCCAAATCCACAGCCTGTATTGGACTTTCTAACAATTCTTTGTTTTAGAAGATCACCTACTTATTGAGCATCCAGCAGGATCCTTCTGTCTTTATGATAACAAAGATCCTCCAAAAGGAGGCAAGTAGTTTCAGAAAATTCATAAAATTCTAATGAGGCAAATTTCTTGTGAAGTAGAAAAAGAGTTGCCTACAACTTAAAAACTGGCCTGTACTATTCACAGATAACTATCTCTTTACCTTAAACATAGACAAAAGCAAACATTCCACAGACCCCGCGATTGCTCAGAAAAATTGAATAAGATGTTGAGAAATAAAAGTATAGAGGCCAAAAGCCATCAAACGAGCCCCAAACCTCCATCCATGTGTTTACTTCAATGTTTTCTCTTAATAGTTTTAGGGGCTATTAATCAGGAATTATAGTTGTCTATAGGTAGATACAGTGTCTGAATATTTCTCTTTAACATATAGATATAGTGTATATAGTGTACCTCTCACTTCTCCTTTATGGCTCTTTGAATTAGAAATAATGATATTTCAAATGAATAAATAGTCATAAATTGATAAAGAAGGATGATAAACAATAGCCAAGACAATGTTTACCTAGAATACACAAAACCTGAGCAGTGGATTTCTGTGCAATTGTCATCAATTTGAATAAGCTTCTACTTATATTAGCCTGTAAACACTTGAAAAGTTTCAAAATATCTGTTGGTTTGTAAACTCTGTATAGCCTCACATTTATTTTCTGTCTGTTGTCTCTGTGCCACATGTCCTAAAGAGGCAAATCCAGATCCTCATGACAGTGGAACCAAGAAAGGATATACAGTTAACTGTGTTTTCTCTTTTATATTGTATGGATTTTCTCCCTATGTTGGGGCTAGTATAGAGTGAGTTTGATACAGATCAGTTTAATAAAATGAATATGAAGAAACATAAGAACATAAGTACCACAGAGCCAAATATATCCATTGGATGGAAGAGTAAACTAAGGCACAGAAGGTTTAGATTATATTAAAAGAGTCAAGATTTGAAGTGAGTCTTTGAAAGAGAGCTATTTTCCATTCGGTTCTCCAAATATGACTTAGTGCTATAGACATCATAGATTAAAAGCTCAACGGCGTGGCAACGTGAGTTAAAAAAATGTGTACAGCTGAAAGAGTTGTGAGACTTGATTCTTCTTCATCTCTCCAGATTGTTCAATGATCCTTTTTCATCACAATCTTTAGGACTGAAGCAATACAGACAGCGAAAAATAGCAAATATACTTAGAGAAACAATGGGCAGATACATGAATCAGGTAATCTCAAGATAATCCAGTGCTTATTTTTGCTATGTTTACAGCTCTTATGAAATCTCCTTTACTCATATTTCCAAACCACCCACTTCTGAAATTCATATTTTATATAACTTAACAGAGATATATAGATAAATAACCAGATATAAATTTCAATTTTTGAATTATTATGTAAGAGGTTGCTTGGCTATGACACTCTGAAAAGACACAGTTATGTTTTGTTTATTTCCTCTTTTTTTTTTATTGACAAGCAATTAGACTTTGGCTATCTATAGCTAGAATAAAAAAAGAGGCTTCTGCACGGTCCTTTACAGAAAGAACTCACTTCTCTAGACTTGGGGCAATAGCTGTGGATATGGATACCCTAAGAAAGGTGTAGGCATTACAGTTATATAGATATATGTGGTCTTTTCACGGATGTTTGACAAACAGAAACTCCAGAGTTGCTATCAGTGAAGATATCAATTGTATCCTTCTTGGGATTGACTTATACCTGAAATTTCATCTTTAAATGGGATATGCCAATACTCATGAGAACAAATTCACATAAGATGAGTAGGGTAAGAGAGAAGAAGAAAAGGCTATGAAATTCTAAAGGGGAAACATACAGAAACCATGTAGAAAGAACCAGCTAGAGAATAAATGATGGTCCATTTCCATGACTTTGAAACTTAACCAAGGGCATGCCTTGCTGCTTCCCGCAGCTTACACACAAAAAGAGTGCCCATGTCTCTCAGACAGCATGAGTGTTGTTTGCCTTCAGCGACAGTACCTTCTAATGGTCTGAGAATCTCATTCTGTCTAGTCTTTTTTCATTGACTTGTCATTCAAGATAAACCTGGTAATTAATACCTGTAGCATTTACAACTGCAGAAAGCTTTCCTGGTTTTCTTTTTTTTCATTTCTTTCCTGAAACCACACCTGGAAGTCATGGATTCAACTACGATTATAAGAAGAGGCACCACGAGACGATGTTTAATTCATGACTGAGGAGATGCAGGTCCCCTGAGCAGACAGTGTATGTTTGTTAAATAACACTGTGAAACCCAGACATTTTCCTGTTTCGTCCTGTTTGGAAATTTTCAAAAATGATTTTTCCAGGCTTTGCCCATCCATTATTTTTAATAATGACTTTATTGGGATACCAATTATTTTCTTTGGGCCAGAGGAGAAGTGTTAAGCCATATTTCTCCTGTAATTTAAGGATTCCTTTTTCGGTTTACAAATATGTTATTCTATATATAAGACGAAATCTAAAAAGCTGAAGTGAAGAGTAGAGAATGCTGATTTATGATAAGCTGAGAAGTTCTTCGCCATTTGTTTCCTACAAAGAAAGAGTCAAACAGAATGGGGGAATCCACAATGTTGATTTCAAAGTTGAGAGATTTCCATTTTAAAATGATTACAGGGATGTGGCAAGAAATGCTCTAAAGACAAATATGTACCTAAGACATGACGTGTGCTGACAATCTGTCCTTTTACCTTCAAATTCTGGTTTGATCTTATACCATGAAGTTCAAGAATCGCTGTTCATTTCAATTATTTCTGCCAGCCAATGCTTGCAGCCACCTCCTCCCCACACCCACTGACTCAGACTATTTTAAATATACCTGAAACAATTCAGGCATCTCAAGGAATTTTTACTTCAAAAGTGGCTGCAGAAGTACTTTTGAACAGTTAGAGTGGATGTCTGCCTGGCAGTATGACTTTGGGGACATGGGAAGGCTTGCGCCAACCCAGCAATGCCTCCAAATCTATGCTTGACATTCCAGTAGAGGTTGGATAAACCATTTATTTCATTTAAGCCTCTATTGAATTCAGAGAAAACATCCCATGGGCCTTTTATATTGAAGAATGTTTGCACTAGGGTAAAAAAAATCGAAAATCTGTCCTTTTAAAAAACTGTTTTTGCAAGGAAAGGTGGGATAAGGAGGGGAGAAAATGTAACAATGGAGAAAGAGAGAGGAGAAAATACAGGACAAGGGAGAGAGGACTGGAAAGATCAGAGAGAGGGAGACAGGAGAGAGGGGGAAGGGTAAGCATGGAAAGTAGGGAGAGGAGAAGAAAGGAAAGAGGGAGGAGAAAGGAAAAAATAAGGAAGGGGAAGAGCAAGGCAGGTGGGCTATCTCAATACAGAATAAAAATGCTTAGTATACCCACTTGCAGATGGTTAAAGAAAAGCTTTAACTTGGGCATAACAGACTAGCATAGCCATCCGTGTTTTAAATAAGCAGCAAGACATTCATGAGGACTGGACCTTCCCCATGGTAGAGGGAGAAATCAAAATTATCTAGAGAGAAGAACATCTGGCTACATTTGCTCAGTACCAATTTTTTTCCTCATTAGAACCCAGAAAGTGACTATAGATCTTGGGCAGCACATATTATTTATCCCATGCCCCCAAATATCTTCAGAGTGAGCACAATGGGGCGACAAGTGCACTGGCTGCAAATGAATAGATTTTAGTCTTGGATCCACAGCCTATTAACTGTGTGACTTTACTGATTTCTCAGTCTGAGCCTTAGTTTCTTCCTGGGTGAAATAAAGCTATTAATTACTTGCTGCAAAACACGGTTGGTCTAGGCTAAGTCTTAAATGAGAGAACATCCTTGATAAAATCTGAAAAGCCTTTGTATACTGTCAGGCTTTCTACAAATGGAAGGGATTATTATAATCATCACTGTGTATTTGATTTTAAGTGGTTGCTACTTAAAACACTTCGAGATCTAAATACAGTCTACTTTAAACCACTCACCATTCAAAACAGACTAAATTCTCTGTGCATGTGGCTTTTTCCATGAGACATGATTATTGGCCTTTGGTTCAATATTCATTAGTTTAACCTCCTTCAGTCACATGTCTCTCTAGGGCCGTATAACTGATGATAACATCAGCCTTTAGTTTGGCAAAATATTAAAGAAAAAGATTTAATAAGGATTTTGTTGTTGATTTTTTTCTTTCTGTGGGAACCATATAGAAGCCTAAAGCAGAAAGATTTTGTCCCTATCTTCCTATTCTTGTATTTTCGGTGCTTGTAAACCCTAAATATTCCAAAGCCATCAGAGAATAACCCTGATGATGAGACTCACAAGAAGGTATGCCTCTTAGAAATGGAAGCATTTCTAAGAAGGCCACTCCTTGGGAGAATAGTTAGAGCCATTAAATAAGTAATGCTAGAATAGTGGGATTCCAGGCACCATCCTGGGAAGATAGGAGGATAGTTAGGACAGCAAGACATTCTAGAGGCCCATGAATGACCTCTGTGAGGCTGACACTTCTTTCTTCACTAAGAGCCTTGAAAATATTATCAAATTATTAAGACTTTTGTAGTTAACATACAGCCTCAGAAGTGAAAGGTTGTCTTAATTATTACTACTCGTTTAAAACATGCACTGAATATATACCCAAGATTTGTTAGAATATTGGATATAAATATATCATATTAGTGAATATATATTAATCTAATATTCCTTTAAAATATTTAAATAATTAAAATATTGTATATGCCTTACATATAGACATTTTACTTACTTTTTTAAAAAAATGCGACTATCAAAAGAAATGCAGTTAATGTAATAAATGCTGTAATCATATATAGTAATACAATAAATACTACATATATAGAGATTAGACTCTTTTTTACTTCTTTAAATTATGCTGCATATATTTTATCCCAGAGAGTTTTTGATTGTAATAACTTTTTATTAAGTGGCTTCTATGTGCCAGTACTCTTCTATATTCTTCACATGAATTACAGAAATTTTAGGTATTTGCCCAAAGTCTCGTAAAGAATAATGAACAAAGCTATTTGCATTTCATCTACAGAAGTCTGACTGTAGAAAAACTGAGCTAGAGTATTGTCTCCAAGATTATGAGTCTTTTAGTGAAATGCCTGCTTCATTCTACTAGCTTGGGATGGCTACATCCACTCAACTTCTTTCTAAGACCTGTTGAATGTAACTGAATTAATTTCTTCAAAGTTGGTGAGGAATGCTGGGGCTAAGGGTGGGGCTGGGATAGAGAAGAATGTGAGAGGCAGGTTCTGATCATTGCTACTGATAGGAAGAAAAGACAAAACTCTCTGGGCACTGGATGATTCCAATGGGAGAGAGGCCCTAGAATAGAGTAGTAAGCACAGAAGATTTCTGTTTGAGTCAATTATTCTATGGTTCTCAAATCTGATCCCAGACCAGCAGCATCAACGTCACTTAATAACTTGCAAGAATGCAAATTCCCATGCTCCACACCAGTCACAGTGAATCAGAAACTCTGGGCATCAGGTTCGGAAATCCGTGTTTTAACAAGCCTTCCAGGTGATCCTGATTCACTTTAAAGTTTAAGAACCACTGAATTAGAGAAAGAAAGGAGACACAAGGTGGTGAGTCTTTGAATTGTTCTGGAGAGTAGGGATATGCTTTGTTTCCAGGTGTGAACCATTGAGTCAGAGCGAGGACTAACTGGCCAGATGCACTGATGTCACCCGGTTGACCAGCAGCCCTATGACATTCCTGTGTTCCATAAAAACTGTTTCCAAGCGTAGGTCCCTCTCTTCTCCCCCATCTTCCGCTTCACAAACTGTCGCCTTGTAAAATACAATGAACAACAAAGGGAATAGGTAATATTGTCAGGAATTAAGCCCAAGGAGAAGTTAAAAGCTATCTTTTCTCGTAAAGTCATTATGCACTTGCCTCATTTCCTGCTGACTGACTTTCTCTCGGGAATAGGAACCAGGATATCTTTGAGGCAGGTGCAGTTATGACAGATGTTACAAAGCCTGAGACAGCGCACTGCTTCCCCTGTTTGTTGTTAATTGGATAGTTCCTCCACAGAAATCACCTTGGTTCCTCATGGAGAAATGACTGTTTCCCACCTATTAAAACCATGTATTTCTCCAAGGAACTGTACTTTCTTTTAGTGTTCCAGGCAACATCTTCTGTTGATCATGAACTATCAGGGGACATTAACGTTTGTTTTGCTTTTCCTTCCACCTCTTCTAAACTGACCCTGACCAGGTACATTCTCAGCCTCACCATTGTAAAATTTCAATTATCTGGAAATGGTGTCTCTTTTAAGAACCATCCACTAAGCAGATGTTTTTCCTTTCAATTCTGTAACATGAAGAGGAAACATTTTCTGGAATGTAATTTTTAGAAGAGTTGATATGCATAAGCAAAGAAGGCAGGATAGGTTCATTGTTCAGCCAACCCGACTCAGTTACCTAAAGTCTGTGTAAACTTGGACAGGTAACTTAACCCACCTTTTTCCACAAGATGGGGGCAAGGAATAGCTCCTAACTCAGAGGGTTGTTGGGATAATTAAATTGTTAAACTACAAAAAGCTCTTACAAGAGTATCTGGAACGTATTAACCACTCCATAAGTGGCTAATATTATGTTTTTAGTTGTATTGACCAAATACACTACAAAAAAAGCAATCTCCGTTCCATCCACTATCTTGCATTTACTAGGGCAGGAAAATATGCTGGTCTAGAGAATGAGAAACTCACACCTTTCTTAGCTCCCCTTTGGAGGCAAGAAATAACCTTCCCATGCCGCCTAATTAACTCTCCTGTTAATTAAATTTTCATACATATTTGTCTTTACTCCTCACCTGGACGTTCTGATCTTTGAGAGCAGGTGCTCTGTGTCAGTCTTCTTTGTACAAACCAGAATACTAAACATAGCAACTTTCATATCATAGTAGATTTAATTTTCAGAAAGATATTTTCCAGTCAACCAGAAAGAATAATTACCCCTAAATCCTCACTCATCTTGGCGTATTGAGGTTTTACTTTTGATTTGGCCGTTTCTCAGGACACACCCTTGGTGTTGCAAATTGTGTTTGCTGCCTACACTGCTTGCTTTGGTGTTGTGATCTTCAAAGTGACTTCCAGGCCAAATAACCAGGTGATAAAATAATTAGGGGCTACTTCTGGGAGCGGTATGGGAAATTTTAACTGAGTCCCTGACATAGTGTTTTCCTTCTGCCCTCAAATGTTATTGGACTACCAGACTTAATCATTTTGAAGAAATTTTTTGAATTGTAGATAGTCTAATGAGGAATGCTATGATCATTTAGGAGCTCAAAGTGAGTGGCCATTGTCATAAAGGATTTCATGAAATAGTTGAGAACTGAGATAGATTTTCTATTCTAAGGAGATTGAAGTGTCCCTGCCTGTCTGACGAGCATGATTTCACATCACATGGCAGAGCCTTCCCATGTCCAGGCTGGTTACAATGGGTACTCTAACAGAAAAAAAGAACCCAGAAAAGACTTCACATGTCAGCGATCAATAGAAATGTATCACGTAGTGCTAAATGCCTACGTGATAGTTAATAGCTAGTCCTTAATTAAATAAATCCAATGAGTACAAAGAGCTTTGATGTCATCTTCTCACCAAACTATGAAGCTTCGACCATGTATAAAAGGGATTTTTTTCCTTTGTGAAGCTTTATATTGAGGCTGCTACATTTAAAAATGTAGTTTTTGTTTTGTTTGTTTTTTAGTGTTGTAAGCTCTGTGAAACCAGTATTCTATTACTCTGGCGTTTTGAATATAAAGCTCTATGTTAATCAGCTAATCATAAGAAATGTAAAGGCCTGTTGGAAACTGTTGTGATTCTAAACTATTAATTTAAGCACCTGAAGAACCAGGGCTCTGTCTTATTTATCATTTTCCACCAGCACTGCCATATCCCAAGTACTTAATACATGTATAACGAATTAATTTATATTCAGTTTAGATATACTAGTGTGTATTTTACTGAATTCTGTTTTAAAAATTAGTAGATCACATATAATATTTTGAGTTTTACTTATAACTTTTACTTCACTATCAATTGGAAAAGGTAACAAGAACATACACTAACAATCTGCCACATTTGGCAACAGAAATTCAAACTAGCCAGCCAAAACAATAATGATCGTCATGATTGTTATAATTCTACTAGCTTATAGCTCAAACTATACCTTGAAAAATTCCTGAGTATTTTCTCATCTGTGCTAGGATCCCCAATGGCAAATTCATATGTCCTTTAGTTTCTCCGTTTACTTCAGATATTTTTTCTCTATTTGCAGTATAAATTTATCAGAAAAACAGAATTTGAGACCATTATATGTCTTTGTTATAGTATTTGTGTGTGTGTGTGTGTGTGTGTGTGTGTGTAAATGATAATCCAGTGTTTTCCAAACCTGCCTTATCAGAATTCCACATCCAGCTCAGAGTATGAAAAGTGTAACCATTTGGGCCTCCATCCACTCACAACTGAATGGACCCTCTAATGATTAAGGATGACAGATAAAATATAAGATACCTTGTTAAATGTGAATTTCAGATTGAGAGTGAATACTTCTTTAGTCCATATTAGGGACATACTTATACTACAAAAATATTCAATGCTTATCTGAAATTCAAATTTAACTGACATCTCAGTTTTATAATTTTTTGCTTTGTTTTGTTTCAGGATTTTTTTCTTTTTAGTAACTGTGGGAATCCTATCAAGGGTAGCAATGAGCAATCTGTATTTCCTGTTATTTCCAAGCTAACTTTTTAAAAACTGGGTCTTATTTTTGTTCAACTTCTTTTTCTTTGTTTATTCTTTTTTTTCAAATCCACATTTCAACTTAAACCAAAGAGCTATCACACAAGATATATATTTTTCAAAGTTGAGGAATTAACTATTTCTTACATAAGTAACACTACTTAAATTTATTCATGATTAAATAAAAGCATTTAAAATTTATTTACCATAAAATATGTTTCAAATGTCTTATTATTTAGGTGTTACTTAACTTACAGAGGTTGTATCCATCATTTTATTTTTTAGTCAAAAAATTTCCACATATATTTATTGTTATACAAGAGCTGTGGTCATCCTATATGGTTTGTTTACATGAAATTAAACACATAGCTAAGAAAATAGGATGAAAACATGCGAGGGTCTTTTCCACCAGGACAAAGCTCTAGATATTTTCTAGTGAAAGTAGTTGAGTTCTGAAAGTTTTGCATGGATTTAGAATGAGGACAGTTGATAACTAATACTTCTTTAACAATTACCCTAAAAGCGGGGGTGGGGGGAAGCAGAAAACAAATGGCCTGTTAAGGTGAGTACAATCAGGTCTCAGGGGAGGAATTCTTTAATCTCTGTAGCTTGTAATAGAGAGTTAGGACATAAAGTGTGAAAATGCCAGAGCAGCACCAAGAAATCCTAGAAAGACTCAGTAGGTACAGAGAATCAAGATTATATATGAGCAGTAGCTGGGAACCCAGGGTCTGAGAAGCACCACACATTCCACACAAACCCCTGAGCCCAGATACCATGGGAACAGCTGATCCTCCACAAACATGTGTTGATATGTGGAGATGAGATGGGTCCTGACATGCTGTCTGGATGTTATGAGCAAGGTGAAGGGTAACCAAGGGGACCAGACTGAGAGCATGGAGCTGCGTAAATCCCAGCTGTAAATCCAGAAAGGATGCCTGTGCTTGAATATTCCTTTTGCCCCCAGCTAATGTGTGTACTGACCTGTGTTAAGGAGCTTGGAAATATTTCTAAGTAATTTGGTTCCCATAAATAGAATGTCTTCTTCAGGTGTTATGTGATGAGGAACTAAAAATAATTAGTGCCAATGATCCTCAGACCTTCCAACACCTGAAAGAGCTAAAAGAAAAAAAAAATAGAGGTGGAGAGGACTAAACTTAGATGGTGTTTTTAAAAAAGTATTCTCTACTGGGGGAAGCTGGTAGGAAGTTTTCCTGGAAAAATTTCTAATAAATTGGACCATTCAGGCACATTCCTCGTTGCTCATTAAAAAAATGTAAAACATAATTATTAAGTCCATTTAGTATGATCTCTAAGTGGTTGCTTGAGGAAATGTGTTGCAATTTGTTTTATACACCTGGCTTTGAAAACTATGAAATGTTCATTTAAAAAATAGATACATTCTGAAGCATTTAAAATGCATCATCCCAAGTCTATACTGCTTTTGAATTCGGAGTCAAACTGAAATTCTATGAGGGGCAAATTTTATTTAAATTTGGCAAAAGACAGCTTTGGTTCAGGCAAAAGGGAAAAAAGTATAAACAAGTAATAAAATCAAACTTCCTGGAGTGCTGAGTTGTGAAACTTTTGATTTCAAAAAATACTGGGTATTTATTGGGAGTTTCACTTATGCCTTTTAAGTGCTCTGTGAAATACGAATACGAGATAGAAATGGGAATCTTATGGGGAAAAGAAATGAAAAACTGAAGTCGCCTTCATTTTTCCTTTTTTCAAAAATGACGAATGAGTCAACCAGGACTCCACACGGATTGTCTCAGCTATTTGCTTTGGCTCCAAAATACTTAAGGAATAGTACTGGATGGAAAAAGCCATTACTTCAGGTTACAGTTTTTCAGTGACAAAAGCCAACCATGGTGACACACAAATCATAAACAACACTGGCCTTTGATCCATCTAATTTGTTGGTTTAAAAGGTACTTATTTTGGGACATGTACCTAGATGTAGACTTCAGGGATGCCCTTCACAGAATTTGCCTGAGCTCAGACAAATCTTCGGTGCCAAATGTTTTTATTCTCCTGTCTCACTTTCTTGTCTTTTCCAATATCCTATCTGACCAAATATTTTTTTATCAAGGTGTCATGTTTTCTCTCAAATACTAACAAATCAAAACTGAAAGTGGGGATAGTACTACCAAATTTACAAAAATAAAAAGAAGTATAAGAGAGTATTATGAAAAAATATATGCCTATGAGTTGGGTAATCTACGTGAAATGAACAAAGTCCTAGAGACATATCAAGGTTAAATCACAAAGAAATAGAAAATCTGAACAGACCCATAACCAGTCAGGAGATTGAATTAGTAATCAACAACTTCTCAACAACAATGAAAAAAGCCCAGACCTGATGGCTTCACTGGTGAATTCTACCAAATATTTATGTAAAAAATAAGTAAGACTGATCTTCCTCAAACTCTTCTAAAAAATTGAACAAGAGGGACTACTTTCTAACTCATTTTTTGAGGACAACATTACCCTGATACAACAGCTACTCAAAGGCACTATAGAGAAAGAATACTACAAACCAATATGTTATAAACATTGATGCAAAAATCCTTATCAAAATACTAGAACAATGAATTCATCAGCATATTAAGACAATTATACACCATGACCACATGGAATTTGTTCTTGAAATATAAGGATGATTTAATATGTAAAAATAAATCAGTGTAATATACCACATGAACAGAATGAAGGAAAAAAAAATCATAAGAGCATCTCAATAGACATAGAAGAAGCAACTGACAAAATTCAACATCCTTTCATTATAAAAAGGAAAGCACAACAAACTAAACAAACAAGGAATAGAAAGAAACTACCTCAGTATAATAAAGGTCACATATGAAAAACTCGCAGTTACCATCATAATCAGTGTTAAAAGACTGAAAACTTTTTGTCTAACAGAAGAGAAAAAAAATAGATGTCCACTTTTACCTTGTCTAGTAAACATAGTACTGCAAGTACTAGCCAGAATAATCAGGCAAGAAAAAGAAATAAAAGGCATCCAAATTGGAAAGGAAGAAGTAAAATTATTTCCGCTCACAGATGATATGATCTTGTATGTAGGAACACTGAAAAGTGCACAAAAAACTGTCAGAATTAATAAATTCAGCAAGGTAGTAGGATATAAAAACAACAAACAAAAATCAGTTGCATTTTTATATACCAAGAATGAACAATCTGAAAAGGAAATTAAGAAAACAATTCATTTATGATAGTGTAAAAAAGAATAACATACTTAGAAATTAACTTACCAAGGAGGTGAAAGACTTATACACAAAAAACTATAAAACATTGCTGAAAGAAATTAAAGAAGACAAATAAATGAAAAGACATTTTGTATTCGTGGGCTGGAAGAAAATATTGTTAGAATGTTAATATTACACAAGCAATCTGCAGCTTCAATTTAATCTTTATCAAAAGCCAAACAATATTTTTGTGAAGAAATAGAAAAATCCATTATAAAATTCATACAGAATCTCAAGAGATCCCCCAATAGCCAAAACAATCTTGTAAAAGAAGAACAAAGTTGGAGGACTCACACTTCTTGATTTAAAAACTTACTATAAAGCTACAGCAATGATGCTTACATAAAACAGACATATAGAACAATGAACGGAATAGAAAGAGAGCCCAGAAATAAGGCCTTACATATATGATCGAATAATTTTCAACAAGAGTGCCAAGACCGTTTAATGGAGAAATGACCATCTCTTCAACAAATGGTGCTGGGAAAACTGGACAACCATATTCAGAATGAATAAAATTAGAACCTTACCTTATATTATATATACAAATTAACTCAAAATAGATCAAAGGAGCTAAAAATAAAATCTAAAACTATAAACTTTTAAAAGAAAACATAGAGGAAAATCTTCATGACAAAGAATGTGGCAAATGATTTCTTGAATATGATACCAAAACACAGGCCACAGAAGAAAAAACAGATAAATTGTACTTTCGCAAATATAACAACTTCTTCTTCCTCTTTCTCTTCTTCCCCTTCTTCCTCTTCTTCTTCTTCGTCGTTGTTGTCGTCGTCGTCATTGTTGTCTTCGTCTTCTTCTTTTGCATCGAAGAACACTATCAGCAGATTACAAAGGCAACTCACAGAGTGGGAGAAAATATTTGCAAATTACATATCTGATGAAGAATTAATGTCCAGAATACATAGACAATTCTTAACAATAAAAATGCAAACAACCCAGTGGAAAAAATGGGCAAAGGAGTTGAATAGACATTTCTTCAAATAAGATATACAGATGGCCAATAGGCACATGAAAAGATGTTCAACATCACTAATCATTAGGAAAACGCAGATTAAAATCATTATGAGTTACCATTTCACACCCATTAGGAAGGCTACTATTAAAAATAAAACAAAAACACATGAAAATAAAATAAGTGTTAACACAGATGAAGAAATTGGAACTTTTGTGTACTGTTTGTAGGAATGTAAAATTGTACAGCCACTGCAGAAACAGTATGGCATGGCAGTTCTTCAGAAATTAAACAAAGAAGTAATTCCACTGCTGGATGTCTACACAAAAGAACAGATAGCAGGGACTCAAACAGGTTTTTGTACACCAGAATTCATAGCAGCATTATTCATAATAGCCAGAAAATGGAAACTACTTTAAAGTTTCTCAATGGACGAACAGATAAATAAAATATATTATATACATACAATGGAATATTATTGAACTTTGAAAAGGAAGAAAATTCTGATACATGCACAATATGAGCGAACCTTGAAGACATGATGCTAAGTGAAATAAGCCAGACACAGAAGGACAAATATTATATAATTCCACTTATGAAGTACCTAAAGTAGTCAAATTCAGAGACAGGAAGTATAATAGAGGCTTCCAGGGATAGAAGGGAAGGGAGAATAGGAAGTTATTGTTTAATGGGTACAGTTTCAGTTTGGGATGATGCAAAATTCTAGAGATGGATAATGATGCTGGTTGTACAACAATGTGAATGTACTTAATGTCACTTAACTGTACACTTAAATATGATTGTGATGGTAAATTGTTATATATATATTTAGTACAATATTTAAAAATCCTAAAAAAACAATTGAGTAGGTAGATTATAGATTATCTTCTGACACAGCTGCTATCAGTAACATAAGTGGGCAGACATACACTCATCCAACTGTGGTGGTATAAAATCGTACTAAAAAAAAAAAAATCTTTTGAACACAGGGAAACAACAAAGTATGCAAGAATTGTGGGAACTGGGAAGGAAGTGGGAGCAAACAGCAAAGAAATGTCCGGGGGAGGTGAGGTTGAAAAAAACAGTTTGGGACCAGCTTCTGAAAAGCCTTGAATGCCATGCTAAGAATTTTGGACTTTATCCTTCAGGTGATGAAAAGCTGCCAGATCACTTTTAACAGAAGAATGCTTGACCAGACAAATATTGGGAATAAAACTCTTAAGAAAACATGGAACATGGAGTTAAACTGAATGCAGGAAACCAATTATACAGTGAGGGAAAGGGAAGTATAAATTTATGAGTGAGCAATTAAATGTATTTATGGAAATTGATTTTCTCAAAATAACTCTAGTGTGTTAAATCTTTCCTTTCTGGTATTTTTTTTTTTTTTAACGTGGAGAAGGAAATACCCACAAGTCTGGGGTTTATGCTTCAAGCATAATCTCTATTCACTGTAGCCACTCGCAGGGGCTTGGCCATTCCGATTGATAGGATATGACTATGATTATGATTAATAAAGCTATGACTTCACTCCAGTAAAACCTGCTCTGATCTGAACAGAGCAGATCAAGAAAGAAAACAGACACCTGCTCCAAACCCAATGGAAAGATATTCTTATGATAATCTTTGATTTTGTGCCAGAAAATGACAAGGAAAAAAAAGAAAAAATATAAATAGGTATATACATGTACATTTAGAATATGTCCCTAAATTCTTTTGCAAAGTATAATCTTAGATCTGTGATAATTAGATTAAATGGGAAACAAGATACTCAAAATGAGATCAGGCTTGAGGCTACTGAAATATTCTTGCTGATTCTTTATTTTTACTTCCTGAGATCACGGGTTAAGTTTCTTAACAGTTGCTTACCCCAGATTTTCCCTTATGCGATCTGAAAAGACTTGTTTTTTTTCTGATATGATGGTCTGACACAATATAACAGGAGACTTTTGGGAGTTAGAGCATCATGAAGACATTGGTCGGTATACTATGACGTCAGAAGTAGTCTCTTGCTATTGAAGGAGAACCTTTGAGTTACACAATGCTGGGTCGACAGTTACCTACTCTCATGGCCCTTCCCTACCATATGTCATCTTTTAGCAGGGAAGACTGGCTCCTTGCCATACTTCCATACCTCTGCATAGGAGATTGGCAACATTTACCACCTATCCAAGATCTTGACTAATTCTGGCCAGAGACAGATGACAACAACTTGCTGCTCTACCTCTGAGGAAACCAGACCATCCTCAGACTCCTAATGCTTTCAGCCTCAGTGAGGTCACGCTATCAGGTCAGAGCTTTATCACATGTATTCTTTCTTTCTCAGTCATTTTTTCATATCTTCTTTATGTATGCTAAATGGAGTTACCCAAAAAGGCAAAAAAATGATAATTGTATAATATAGAATTTAAAAATATTCTCTATGATATGTGAGCATCCTAATGTTCTGCAAGCCCCATAAGAATTCAAAACAGGAGCAACAATTACATTTAGAACTTTACAACAAACTTGATTTATTAGTAAAAATCCAGCAGATACAGACTGGGCAGGAGGCAGGAAGAGGAGCAAGGAGAGCCAGGGGGCAGCGGGTGGGTTGGTGTGAGCTCTTTTGGGAGGGTAGATTTTAAAGCAGGAATCAGTGGCAGGGTTGGGAGCACCTCTGTCTAAAATATATATTGTCTGAATCTCAAAAACCTTATGTTGAGTGAAAGAAGCCTCATTTATGTAAAACTCTAGAATAAATCTATTGTGGAAAAGAATCAGGAGAGTGATTGCTCTTAGAGAACTTCCTGGGATGATGGTAATGTTCTCTATCTTGACAGAGGCTTGGGTTACACAGTGTTTGCTTTTATCAAAATTCAGAAAAATGCCCTTATGATTCCATTTCATTACTTATTTGTTTTGTCTCAAAAGAAATATTGAAATCTGGTTAATTATATGCTTGCGAAAGTGTTTAGGGGAAAGTGTCCTGATATCTGCATAAAGCAATTTACTTTGAAATGCACAGATAATATGGATTAATGGAGGAATAGAAAGACAGATAAATGGATAGATATGCAAGAAAGCAGTATAACAAAATAATATTGGTAGAATCTAGGTGATGAATATATAGGTGTTTACTATAAAATTCATTCAACTATAAAATCCATTCAACTGTAAAATTCAGAATAAAATTCTGAAAATTTTAATATAAATGTTAAGGAAAAGATATTTTCCTTAATTTCTGAACAAATGGAGACCTATTTGTTGGACTAATCTCTTTTTATAATACCAATGCTTCTGAAAAAGTTAAGGACATTGAAATCATTGATGCACTTATACCAATTTCCTCATGTGTTTTCTCTTGATAAGAAGTGGAGTTTAGAACAGAAACAGAAGATGTTAATTGTTGATGGTGGTGGCAGTGGGAAGAAAGATGGTGGTGTCAGTGTTGATAATGGCAGTGAGCAATTGCATTTAGATGATGTGGGTCTTAGTTAGGGCAAGGTCAAAAAAGGATAATCCAGCACTAGAAAACGGAGGGTGCATAATGCAAAATGGAAAGGTGCCCCAAATCAATTTTACCCATTTTAACATTTGCCTTAGTTTGGTCCTAATCACGCAAAAGGGGAAGAAAGAAAAGGAGTGAGGGCATTCAGTGAAGGTTTGTAAGATGAAAGAAGGAGAGAATCATTGCGTTGACTCTAAGTTTCTAGAAAAGAACTAATAGGAATTTAATAAACATTTTATATTGTTGAAGAATAAGTAGATATATAAATAATGAGTGGGTCTAGGATTTAATGCAAACAAGAGATATCTACTAAAACTCTGGGTTTTCAGAATAAAACCTATACATTCACGACTAGTTATCTTCTATTCTCATAAAAAAAGAATCTCTCATTTGTCAAGTTAAACTTGCCACCTGTGCCCTTAAGAGGTGCAAACCCTAACGCTTCTAGGAAGGCCTTCAGTTAACTTGTGTGGGCAGCTGGCCCGTCAAGACAAGACAAGAGCTAATAGAGACTGCATTGTAGCCAACCATGACTCTCATAAGTTACAGACCATTTACGCACACAAAACAAATATATAAACCGTAATAGTCCTGGATCTGCTAGGTCTCGCCCTCAGTGTGGAACCCTTTCTTCACAACTCCCTCCTCAAATTTCAAAGTTCTCGTTCTTCATTTATTGATCCTTTCCATAAACTGTAGCCTCATCTCAGTTATCCTCAAGCAAGGGTTTAAAAAATAGTCTCGATTCTTTGCCCTCTAACTGTCTGAAAAATATAGCTCATACTGTCTGCCACCATGTCCTTTCCACCCACTCTCCTAACTCTTCAGAACCTTACTTCGAGTCCTGCTTCTCAACCTACACTTTCTCACTCTTGTCTAAATCTGTGCCATCCAATTCAGCAGCCATGAAACACAGGGAACTGCTGAACATTTGAAATGTGGTTCATTTGAATTGAGATTTGCTGTGAGTGTAAAATAGATGCTGGATTTCAAAGACAGTACAAAATAGAGAATGTAAAACATAAATTTTATATTGAGTACATGTTTAATAATAATAATAATATTTTTGATATGTTGCGTTATATAAATTTTTAAACTTAACTTTCTCTGTTTCTTTTTGTTGTGGTTACTAGAAAACCTGAACTCACACATGAGTCTCACATATTGGACCATGCTGATACAGAAAAGGTCTTTTCTCAGCCATTTTCGTTTGTGTCTTCCATGCAGCATTTGCAACTGTTATGTCCCTCCACCTTCCACCTCTTTCTTGAAATTCTCTCCCTGTTTTCTTGTTTGCTGCAAAAATCTAATCCTTTCCCACTTCTCATCTTTTGAATTAAAGTAATCACAAAGCAGCAGTCAGAACCCTATGCAAGCTGAAACACTTAAATGTTATGCTACATCACTGGCCATGTTGAAATTCACGCATGCCAAAGGAAAGGAGAGAGAAATTGTCCAAGGAAACTGTTACAGGTAAATTTGAATTGCATAAAGACAGGTAGGTAAAGGTGAAGAATGGGAGAAAACATTGAAAATGGTTTTACACACATACTTCCCCTCACCATGCCCTGCACAGACAGCTCGCTGGCCTTGTTTATCTTGGTGAAATGCTCTCCTCCTTTTGCAACCTGCCAAACTGTCCACAATGCGATCTTTTCTACCAAAGCCTTTCCTCTGTCCTCCACACCACAGCATGGAAGAACTTGCTCTAATTGTCACCTACTAAAGAGAATATTTTCTATCACTGAACATTTTAAAGCTATTAGTGTGTGTGTGTGTGCGTGTGCATGTGTGTGAGAGTACACGTGTGTGTGACTTAGCTAATGAAACTGAAAGTTCTTGGAGAGCAAGAGCCAAATCTGATCACCAGCCCCCAGGAGATGAGTAATCAAGAAGGCTAGTCAGTGAAGAAGGTCACATGCAGAAAGACAAAAGAGAAGAGCAAATTAATATTTTGTGTATTGTTCTCCCTCTATATTCATTCTTTCTATCCCTCTCTCTGTCTCTTTCTACAAACACACACATATTTATGTGTGTGTGTATATATATATATATATATATACACACACACATATACACACATACACACACATTCACACATACATATATATGTATATATATGTGTCTATCTATATCTGACTGTATGGATGGATAGATAGATAGATAGATAGATAGATAGATAGATAGATAGATAGATATTGATAGCTATCTCAAGTCCAGGACTAGGAAGATATGGGGGAGGCACCTTAGGGGCAAAATTTAAGGAGGAATCCTCAGGGTATAGAAAGGGATCTCTACACATCTGTATCTGTACATCTATCTTGGTCTCTATCAGCAATACCATTTACTAGATATTTGCACACCTAGGCAAGGTACTTGATCTCTCTGTGGCCTTATTGGAAGAGTAATAGTACATAACTCAGTGTTGTTATGAGGATTAAGTAAATTATTGCACATAAAGTACCAAAAAGACATTGTCTAACAATATTCTCAATACATTTCACTATTATTAATAATCATTATTACAATAATATAAAATACGATTTACTTAAACTAGCAAAAATTTAAGTTGAAGCACCTAGAATTAGGTGGTCCAAAGTTGTATTAATTTAGAAAAAGAGTTTCATGTGAGTGTGTTTATGCTACTTCTGTTCTTGCAGCAGTGCAAATTGGATTATATACTCTTTGAACAGAGAGCAAATAAACTTAGTTCAAAAATAAAATGTTTTATTCTGCGAGTGGTAAAATCAAACTGGAAAATTCTAATTAGTCCCATCTGCACTTATTCCTGCTATTATTTGTAATATATGCTATAGATTTTTTTTAACAGTGATCAAATATTACAGGACCTCACAAGAGCTTAAATGCTGAATTTTAATTTTAAATCTTGTGCTTTTTCATGAGTGTGGGAAGCATTGGGCAGAAAAATGCACTTTCAGCTGGGTGGAGGGCAGTGGGGTCCACTGACTTTATTTTCACTATTAAAACCTGTATAAAAATAACATTATTATGACACAGTGAAACCCCCTACAATATGTTGAAATGACTAAGAAAAGAAAATAAAAGGAGGAAAACTTTAAGTGGGTTTGATTTTGAAAGCCAAATATTTTTAGAAAAATGTAATAAAACCTGCTTATAACTTTCTTACTTTCAACATTTCCCTACATCAAATGTTTATCTTTCAAAGTCTGGTTTAGAACACACGCACACACGCGCGCGCGCGCGCGCGCACACACACACACACACACACACACGCACACATACACACGATATTTCTTTTTAACACTCCTCTCTTGGTCCTGGTGAGGATCTTACAAGGAATAGTCCCTAACACTATCCCTTGTAAGATAATAAACTACCAATTGGAAAAATAGCACCTCATTTCTTAAAGGACTTAACCAAAATTGGGCTTCCCTGGGGTCTGCTTTGCTCTGTCAGACCTGTTATGGCAGGAAATGCACATATGACGAACTTCAAAGTGTCGCAGCACTGTGCAACTCTGTGGATTGCTATTGTTGGGCCCTAAAGAAAAACAGTTTAGGAAATGAGATTTCCCATAGCCCCTTGTAGCCAGACTCTTAGAACGTTCTCCATAAACCATCAAAGGTGCTGTGGGCAAAGGTGCCATGCCTTGTCTGATAGCTCTGGTTCTTAGTACTCCACATGCTGAACTTTCTCGGATCATGAATGAGCACCTGTAGGTAGAGTTGTCCACCTAAGACTTAAAAATACATTGAAATACAAATTAGTGAAAGCCAAGGTATTCAAAGAGATATGTTCACCCGTAAGTAACAAAGAAACCCACCGATTAATGCTGGCTCATTTCAGACAACGAGCTGAAAGAACGCCTGGCACTTTGGAGTAGGGTGTTATAGTAGCAGTGGTAACAAAGCCAGGAAATATATAATTAACATCCACCACTTTTCCAAATACTCAATTCACCCTGTTTTCATGTAAGCTATGTCCCGGGTAATCAGCAGATGGCGCTGTTCCCTGAGGCACAGAGCTTGTCAAAGAAGCCTGTGTCTGAACAGTGGGTTGTGTTTCAGAAGGCGTACAGATAGAGTGTCAGAGGCTATAAATCCCCTTCCCCAAATGCTGAAAAACCCAGATTTATTTGCCATTAAGAATTCACCGGACAATTTTGTTAACGGAAAGATGAAATAGCCTAATAAATCTACACTGTGGAAAGCTTATCAATTATCTGTGTTAAAACTGGCGTTCTCTTTTGACCTGTTTTTAATATGGTTTCCAAATATAAATTTTGCTTTGCAGCCAGTCTGTTCTTCCAGACAGCCTGGTGTTACTACCAGTGAAAAGGCAAACCAAACTCAATCTCCAAGGGAAGTCTGAGATGCACACACACGTGGAGGATTTAGTACTGATACTTTTTTTGCTAACAGAAGAGTAGAGCCCTGAGAATTTTTAACCACCTATTCTAGAATAGGAGGCAGGATATGATCCAATTTTCTAGCAGAAACACTTGGGAAAGTCCTTTAAAGTGACAGATTTCTAAGCCTCACCTCAAACCTGCTGCATCCAAAACACCGGGGATATGACTCTGGAACCCGTATTTTTAAAAACTCTTTTCAAGTTGATTCTGATTCAGCTGGGTTATTATTTGACAATGAGAACTTCTAAACAGTATAACAAGTTTCAGCAACATAATGAAGAATCCTATAACATTTAAAAAAAAAAACTCACAAGAAGCATGAGTAACAGCTTTCAGAGTCTCAAAGGACAGTACTGCTTCTTGAAAACTTGCTTTACGAGTATAAATGTTCATGATGAAAAGACATTTATCTAAATAAACTCAAAGAAATTGTTCACCTTCATGAGATAAATCTGTGAATAAGAAGCTATGGTGCCGAATTATTCTTTGCTATGATGTTACTGAGCTTTCCATTCAACACTTATTGATCACCTTCTGTAAGGATAGGCATTCTAATAATGAGACCACGTCCTTATCCTCAAGGAGCATACCTAGGACAGACCAGAGAGGGAAAGATAAACCATATTAAAAACAAGAAACTGTACTGTATACCATATGTAACTGGATGTAAAGAAGAAACTTAATCAGAGGACTGTGAGGGATATAAAAAAGTAATGCATTTTGACAGAACCATTTTAGTCCTTAGCAGAAGTGACATATTTTTAATAAGAAATTATGAGTGGGATGCCATTTGCTAAAAATAAATAAATAAATAAAAAGAAAGGGGGAAAAAAAAAAAGAAAAGAAAGAAAAAGCTAGTTATTTTGAATGGGCACCTTTCCTGGAAAGATCCATCCAAAATATCTGTTGAACCACTAGGAACTCTATTTAGGCAAGCCCTTCTCAGTGGTATGAGCAACTGCCCCATTCTCTCTGACCTTCCAGCCCCTAACCTGCTGTCACACCTGTAAAACTTTCTGAAGAAGTGGGTCAAAGTTCAGATGCCCTAGGCTCTAGAAAGTTGAGAAAGGGGAATTTTAGATTGTAAAAGAGAACAATATGTGTCAAGAAGAAAAATAGTACAAAAAGAGATTAGCAACTGACGAATAGATAAATAAAATGTGGCATATCCATGCAATGGAATATTGTTTTGCAATAAAAAGGAATGAAGTACTCATACGTGTTACAACATGGATGAACCTTAAAAACATTATGCTAAGTGAAAGAAGACCACATGTGGAATGATTCCATTTATATAAAATGTCCATACATAATAGATTAAAAAATCTACAGCCGTAAGAAGTAGATAGCTACACAGGTCTATGGATGGCGATGGGGTGGAGGAAATTGGGCAGGGGTAACTCGTAAAGGATATGTGGTTTCTTATGAAAGTGATGAACATGTTCTAACGTGAACTGTGGTGCTGATTATACAACTCTGTGAACATACTAAAAACCATTGAACTATAGGCTCTAAATGTGTGAATTACATAATTTGTGAATTATGTATTATATAATTTACAAATAGAAAATAAAGGAGATTTGCAAGATAGTTTGAAGCCTTATTTTAAAAGATCATAAATGTTAAGCCAAAGACTTTTCACTTTAGAGGCTGAATAGAAGGAGGAGTGGTATATGCAGATGTAAATTTTAGAAAGAACATTTTGGCAGTAGTGTATCACATGAAATAGAGTCAGGGTAGTAGGATAATAGGACACTACCACTATAATGAAGCCCAATGGAACCAAGACTATGATGGTTGGGGCAGAAGAGTGGGAGTGGCGTAATGGCACTTGGAAGTAAAACTGAACAAGAATGTCCTGTGAAGCAGGAGGAAGAGGAAGAGGAAGAGAGAGAAAGAGAAGAAGAGCAAGAGTGAGAATGAGCGTGAGAGCAAGAGCAAGAGATAGAGACTGATTTAAAGAGTCAAGTTTGAGTGCTGAATTGTAATTGTATAGTCCATGATAGATGATACGAGGGATGGAGGAGTGAGGTGGGAAAAATGTAAGAGATTGATAGATTCAGCTTTCAATACACTGAGTTTGGGATATTATGAATATACCCCTGTCAAGATGTCCAAATGGCTATTTTATCTTGCTCCATATATGTGAAATAAGATAAAAAAAAACATCAAAGACTATGTAGAAGAGATTAAAGACTTTCAGAGAGTCCCTCTATTTAAGATTGTTGGGGATGTGGCCAAAGAGCATATTGTCAAAGAAAAATTTGAAAAGGATGAAAATAAAGAGAAAATATTTATTATAGCAGACAAAATAAAAAAAGGAGAGGTCATCAGCCCCACCGAGAGGAATGTTCTATAAAGTTGTTGATGAATTCCTTAAGAGCAAATTCAGTAGAATTCTGTACATAAAGATAAACTTCAAGGAGTAATTGGAAAGGGGATGAAGTGTAAATGTTCCTTATTCTTTGAAGAACATATGTTTTATATAGAAGCACACAAAAACAAAGCAAAGGGAACAAAACACTATAGCACTAGAAGGATTATTTGGGACCAACTGAACACATGGTTAGGGTCTCAAAGTTTTTTTCATTCATCTCTCTCTTTCTTCATTTTGCTACCACTTACTAGACATAAATTTTATCCAAATCCCCTTGTACCAATTTGCACATCCTGTGTACTGGATTTTAGAAGAGGAATTGTTTTCATAATTGAAATTGTTCCTTTTATTATACTAAAAGGACTAAATTTAAGCTGCAGAGTGTTCAATAATTCATCCAAAAATTTTCACTGAGCACCTGCTATATGGTTACTGCAGTACTAGCTCCTGGGGTTATGCTGTGTAACTTTCATCGTATAACTAGCAATTTAATAGTGACTATAAACATTAATCAAATTTTATAAAAATAAATGTAAAATTACTATGGTAAGTACCACTTCTAATATTCTAGACTATGGTGAATAATTTTTCTTTAGTCTACCCTATCCAATTTTATAATACTTTATATTTCTTAGTTCTTTATAGCTCTCAGAATGGTGCTATACCTCACTAAATTCTGATCTTTCTCAGAACTCTGAAATCTTGTATGATTTATCAAATATCACAGAACTATAAATATTTAAAGCCTGGCCTCAAGGCAGGTCTACCTTATAGAATTTTATCATCTTATCTCTTCATATGTCTTTAAATATTAAGGAAACATCTACATGATCTATACAAGGCCTTTAAGAGTCATATAAAATAGAAAAAAATATGATAAAGGGAAACAATTTCTCATGTTTTCTTGACATTGCCATTTGTTTGGAATGTTCTTTGTAAATACAACATTATTAAAATGCACATTGCTTATGGAAAGTATTAAAATAATACATCCAGATCTTTAAGAGACAGATTTTATCTGAAAGATTAAATCAGAAATCTAAAGAAGCAAAAGCCTAAAGCCTCCCTTTTTCTTTGGAAAATATTTTGATAGACATTTTTAAATCTTATCAATATGGGAGCTGAAGGTCATAGACTCAATGAATTGGGGACATGATAAAAACTGGGAGGGTCAAAACAGGAAGTTAATAGCAGAAGTTGATTTAGCCTTGAAGAACTCATGTTGATGTTAAAAATTCAACTCAGTAGAGATGAACCTAAATTCCAGGGACAAAGTTCATTTGCCAAAAGCCATGTTCACACATGAAAACTTGTCAACGAAGCCCTGGAAAAATAACTGTATAGTTGGCATCAGACTCAGGAAAAGATACAAAATGATGTCCATCAATATCCAGTACTTGTACAATTTCAACTGTGGTATCTATGCAAATGACTTTCCATCTTTGTCTCCAGCCATCATTTAGCTCTTGATCTCAAGATTTATACTCCCATCTTTATCTAGATGTCCTTCGAACCTCAAGCTCAACCAGATGCTATTTTCTATCTCAAGCCTACTTCTATCCCAAGTTCTTCAAGTTAATTGTACCATCTTCCAAGTCATTCATGTGTGAAGCCTCAGCTCTCTGACTCCTTTGGCTCCCTTGGTGGCCACGCTCAGTTGCTGGATCCTCTTGATCCTATTTCCATCTTAACCCTGAAATTTACACCTTCTTTTCACCTCTCACCTAGATTGATGTGATGGCCTTTTATTTGGTTAGCTAATCTCTCTAATTAGCTTTCCCTCCTAATTCACTTTATCTTGTTGAATTTAATCTTTATAAAAGGTTATAATTATTCTTATACCTAAACAAAACTCCAAAGTACCACCTGTTCCATAAAAAATAAAACCAGCAGCTTAGTGTTCTTTGACCTCAATGACTCTTCCAAAATTATCTTTTAACCCTTCTGCTGTTCATGCATCAAATCTTACCTACTTGCTATTTGCTATGTTAAGTCCTACTTTTTCTTGTCATTGTACCTTTTTTATGGTTGTTACCTCTATTTGAAATGTCCTCCATCTAATGAATTTCTGTATGCCAAAACGTACCTATTTTCAATTCCATTTTTATAAAGCTTTCCAAATCATGAAAGTTAAGCAAAATGACTCCCTCTTTTCCTCAAACTCTCATAGTCTTTAATTTCTTTTTCAAAATGATTTTGCTATGTGCCTTAAGTCCCCCCTCCCCCTGAATTTTACTATCCTTAAGGGTCTAATTCGTTCTTACCCAATTCAGAAAGATCCAAAGCACTATTTCAGTGTATCATGCAAGACAAGCCATTGATATTTCTGAACAAGTGAATACTTTACAGATTCAAACACCAAAATCTGTAGGAGCTACACAGCATGCTCAAGGTCACACAGCTGTGAAAGAAGGGCCTCACTTCCAAGTCCCCTGACTTCTCTCTGGTGGTTTTTGCCTCACGACAGGCAAAAACCCACAGGTTTTGACACATCCCATGGGTTTTTGTTTGTTTGTTTGTTTGTTTGTTTTTTGCTTTTCAACCAATCAACTGGTGGAAAACACAAATGCATGTACCTTTTTATGTTCCACATGATGATGTTTTCTGCCCTCTAGGATCTCAGTCCACTGAACACAACAGCACTGCTATGTTTTCCTTGGATGCCAACATGAAGTTTAGCTGAACTCCTCCTAACCCCTTGAATCTTGGACCTTAGGTTGCAAGTCACTTGGGTTTCCCAGTTGCCTCACAAGTACTTTCTGGTTTCAACCCAGTTGGAAATATTGAGACAAAAGTCTCTCTCAGAGTGTAGTGTTTGATCACTTTTACTTTTTTGAGTTGGAGGGAAGCAAAGCCTCTGAAAACAAATAAACAACAGTTAATCAAGCTTTTGATCCTCCTCAAAAGTTTGAACTCCATTCCAGTTTGAGGCAAAAATTTAGGTCAGCTCTCATTTTATTTATTTGTTTCAAATTTTTCAAGGGAGCTCTTCACCTAAAATGCCCCAGGGCACAAACACAGCAACACACACACACACAAGCACACATACACACAGTTGCCATGTTATTTTAAAATCTATCCACCTTTCTATAGAAATACTGCGATTATAGAATGGCTAAAAATAACAATAACAATAATAACAAAGAAATTCCAAAACCACATTTCATCAGCTCATCTTTAGTGGAACTTGCCCCTATTGCTTTTGTGATATAGTTTGAGTGGTGATGCTAAAAGTTTCCCCTACTCTCAAATTTCCCCAAATAATCCCATCACCTGATTTGAAACCTCCACCATTAGAGATGTATACCTTTAAATGGATTCATTAAAAAAAAAAAATCTTTTAATGTCCTGTGAGTTGTATCAGCAAGCCACTGATACCTCACTGTGAATTAGTTTATAGGAGATTAATGAGTGAGTCATTCTTAAGACCTGGAGGAACTCCCCACAAATTTAGACACTTGCTCACTATCCCCCAAATCCTTCTTTCTATAACCCTGTATATATTCCACTGCTGTTTGCTTATTGGGAGTGCTAATCCCTGCAACTATCTGGAATTTGTTTAACAATTTAAGGCTTAGCTCAAAGTTCACTTCTTCCATAAGTACCAGGATGGAATGCTTAGTATTTCATATGCCAGGTCATTACACTGCATTGTTTGTTTCCTTTTATGGTGACTGTGTTATAGGGGTGAGAATGGAATAAATATATATCATATATCCCATCCACCCAGTTAACAGTGTTCTGTGAGTTCTGCAAAGGTAAAGGCTATATCATGTGGATATTTACACACATAGTTTATGTAGTTAATGGCTAATAAGAGATGCTGAATGGAGGACTCTTATTTCTTATGACTATTCCACTTTGGACATAATCAAGGCTGAATGGGGTGGTATTTTGGAGCTATTTTTTGAGATGCCAATTGGATAACCAAGTGGAAGTAATCAATAAAAGGCTGAAGGTCAATACATAGATCTATCCTGAGGAACATTTGGAATTAAATGAGTGAATGGAATCAAAAGCTCTAGAAGAGGTAGGTGGGTATATATTGGGACCATAGAAGAATATTAGCAATGAAGAGAAAAAAAGTAACGTTTCTTCCACAGATACAGTAAAAAGAAAACAAACTATCCAGAACAGATAAGTAGTAAGTGGGAAAAGTCAGAAGGTTAATGGTAGACTACATCAAGTTTCTCATAAAAAGACTACAAGATTGTGTGATTAGAATGTGGCATAAGGTAAGTTCCAGGGCCAGGAGAAGAAAAGTAAAATTTCTGGAATAGTTTCCAAAGGCATGAGAAAGGAAGCTGTCTATGGAGAAACAAATTATTGGCATGCAGTGTTGACCGGCTCAACTTGGCTGGGCACACATTTGTAACAGCAAGACAGAGCTGTGTTAGAAGGTAACACGGTAACATTTGCCGTGGTAATTAATTTTCCCCGGTCCAACTCTATTTTGTGTGTATGAGAGGTAAAGGAATACTAAGTGCACTGATTTTTTTCTCACCAGACAGAATTACAATTCTGAAATAAATCATCAATTATCTCCCTATGTAAGTTATATATTTAAGAGACCGGAAGAGTCTATAGATCTCCTCTCTACTCCGTCCTCAATAGTAAGGCAGAGAGAATATGATGCCACATACAGAAACAAGAAATTTGGAAGTGGAAGATTTGTACCATGGTGTCTGAGAGTGGAGACTCAGTTAGCAAGTGGTTGTGATACATATTATGAAAGGGGAATATGCTTGAGATTGTGCCATACGGAATTGTATGGCCACAAAATTTAAGCACCAAAAAAGATTCAGTACATCCTCAAGCCAGGAAGACTCAACCAAGGCTGCATATTAGAATCTCATAGGAATGTTTAAGATAAAAAATACATACTAAAGCCTCACCCCCAGAAAGTTTTTATTTACTTAATCTGTGGTGGGACCTGGGCAACAATACTTTTGGAAAGCTTCCCAGGTGATTCTAATGTGCGATCAGGGCTGGAAACCTATCTTAACTTCTTCTTAATCTGGGTAAGAAAACTTAAATCCAAAGATATCAGTGATTTGGTCCTTAGGACATAGCAAATGGCAAGGGAAGAAAAGACACTGAATCCCCTTTCTTTAGCACAGCGATTTGGACAGACCACAGACAAGCCATGTGTCTCTTGAAATGTAACTGCTCTTTGTTTTTAAAATCACATGGTAAAATAACAGTAAGTTTTATATCTATTGTAATAGCTAAAATCCATAACACTAACATTACCAAATGCTGGTGAGAATGTGGAGCAACAAGAACTCTCATTCATTGCTGGTGAAATTGGTACGGCCACTTTGGAAGGCAGTCTGGCAGTTTCTTATAAAACTAAATGTACTCTTACTATACAATCCAGCAATCACATTCCTTTACTTAATTGATATGAATACTTACGTCCAAAAAAATCTGCATATGACTGTTTATAGCAGCTTTCTTTGTAGTTGCCAAAACTTGGAAGCAACCAAAATGTCCTTCAGTAGGCGAATGGATAAATAAATGGTAGTACCTCCAGACACTGGAATATTATTCAGCACTAAAAAGAAATGAGCTATCAAGCCATGGAAAGATATGGAAGAAACTTAAATGCATATTAATAAGTAAAAGAAGCCAATCTACATACTGTATGTTTCCAACTATCTGATATTCTAGAAAAGGTAAAACTTTGAGACTAAAAATATTAGCAGTTTCCTGGGGTTGGGAGTAGAAGTAGAGAGAGATGAATAAGAGCACAGAGGATTTTTAAGAAAGTGAAACTACTCTTTATGATACTATAATAGTACATACATGTCATTATACATTTGTCCAAACCCACAGAATGTACAACCCCAGGACTGGAACCTAATGTAAACCATGGATGCTGGGTGGTAATGCTGTGTCAGAGTAGGTTCACTTATTGTAACGAACGTACCACTGTGGTGAGGGATGTTGATAGTGCGGGAGGCTATGCGTGGGGGTGGAGGGCATGAGGTACATAGGAAATCTATGTACCTTCCACTCAGTTTTGCTGTGAATCTTACACTGATCTAAAACATAAAGTCTATTTTTAGAGGAAGAGAGAAAAAAATGGCATAGATGATAGAGGATCTGTTCATCCCTCTGGCGACCAAATCAAAGTTGTGACGGAAACAGGAGCAGCAGCAAGGAAAAATCACCTGGGATCTAGATGAACAAGCCATACAACTACGGAGAAATCCAAGAAAGCACCCTGCAACGGCAGAAGGTAAGATGGGGTGAGGACGTGGGGCTGCCTGGTCCCGAGCGGCTGAATGAGACGGAGGTTGCAGCAGCAGCAGACGCTTCTTAAAGGGGCCATGTCCATGAGTGGATTTTTGCAGTGACGGACCTGCTTTCTCTGAGCACCAGTGCTGCCGATTCAGCTGCGCTCAGGGGGCATGAGGGGCTTACAGGGAGACATTGTTGGGGTGAGGGCCGAAGCAAGACTTGCTCCGTACAGAAGTGCCAGCGGTATCCATTGTTCCCTGTTGAGCTCTTCCTCCTACCAGTGAGCCAGACACAGCGCCACCATAGCTATGACATCATCAAACTGGAAAACAAAGGTTGCTCCACCCACAGCATCCCCTGAAACCCTGCCTACCCAAAATCGGGCCCCACCCAAGCCACATCCAGGTATATCCTCAGTGAGTCAGGTGCTCCTTGCTGAAACTTGCACTGGTGGAGGCAGCTGGCCTTGGTTTCTGGTGTGGCCTTTTGAGGCAACTGTAAGTGCAGCATCTGTGAATTGCTTGCTGAATCTTAACAGCAAAGGTAGAGGCTTGGGCTAAGTTTGGCCTATAGCTGAACCCCTCTCTACTGTGCCACTGGACACCTACTTCACAAATCCACACTATTAAAACTGGGAGACTTAGGAGCTTTGCTTGGTACACAGAAACAGACACAGAATGACAGCCAAAATGAGAAGACGAAAACGCAGAAATCATACAAGAGAACAGAACAGAGATCTAGATATAATGGAGTCAAGTAATCTAACAGATGCAGAGTTCAAAACACTGGTTATAAAGATGCTCAATGAACTTTTGGGAAGTGTAGATGAATTCAGTGATAAATTCAACAAAGAGATAAAAAACATAAAAATGGAAGTTGAAATTATAAAAAGGAACCAGTCTGAAATGAAGAACATATTATCTGAGATGAGAAGTATATTAAATGGAATAAACAAAGGAATAAACAAAGTGAATAAAGAAGAGGATCAAATGCCCTATCTAGAGGATTGGAAAGCCAATCAGGACACTCAATCAGAATGGCAAGAAAAAAGATGCCACGACTATAAAAATAATTTAAAGAGGATATGGGACACTATTAAGGCTCCAAATATTCATCTGATTGGCGTAACTGAAGAAAATCAAGATGTTGAACAGCTGTTTGAAGAAAGAATGATGGAAAAATTTCCTAATCTCGTGAAGGAAATGGAAATAAAACTCCAGGAAGCCTAGAGAATTCCTGAAATCAGGGATCCAAAGAGGCCCGCATCATAATTAAAATGCGAAAGGTTAAATACAAAGAAAGAATTTTAAAAGCAGCAAGAGAAAAACAGATAGTTACTTATAAGAGAAAACCCATAAAATGGGCAGCTGACTTCTCAAAAGAAACTATGCAGGACAGAAGAGCTTGGCAAAAAATATTCCACAGGATGAAGACCCAGGATATACAACCAAGAATAATTTATCCAGCAAAGCTGTCATTTAGAATTGAAGGACAGATAAAGAGCTTCCCAGACAAAAATAAACTAAAAGAATTTATCACCACCAAGCCAGAATTACAGGAAATGTTGGAGAGACTTCTTTAAGAAGAAAAAACATGTATCAAAAACAGGAATAAAGAATGGTAACAACTACATTCCTATCAATAAGTACCTTAAATGAAAAAGAATTAAGTGCTCCAACCAAAAGATAGAGTGGCTGAAAGAATAAGAAAACAAGACCCCTACACATGAAAAGGAAGGGAATGGAAAAAGATATTGCTTTGATGAACTTAGAAGATATTTAAGTCAGACAGAGAAAGATAAACACTATATAATTTCACTTATATGTGGAATTTAAGGAATAAAAAAACAAACTAATCAAAAAATAAAATAAAGTAAAAATAAAACATAAAGTCTATTTTTAAAAACAATATGGGCCTAGTCCTAGAGATAGCAGTCTGTTGGGATTGTGAAAGATACTCAAGTCTTCTCACCACTTGTCGCCCTGCCTCCCAGAGGTCTCACTGCTCCCTTCATGGATGAGGCTCTTTCCCCTTCACTAAGTGTGGGAAATTCCACAAGTGGTTAAGAAGGGGAACAGGATGAGATTTTCCTTCAGCCATCAGGAGAGGTGGCTGTGGAATTAATAAGAACTTAACCAGTCTTTGGCCATGCTACCCTGAACAAGTCCGATCCTGTCTGATCTTGGAAGCTAAGCAGGGTCGGGCTTGGTTAGTACTTAGAAGGGAGACCACCTAGGAAGATCCGGTGCTGTAGGTGTAAAAAGTCAAAAAAATAAGGGATTGTAAGCTGATAAGGTCCTTGCAATCTGTTGCCTCGCCTAAAAAAAAGAAAAGAAAAAAAAGAACTGAACCAAATGGACAGTGTTTTTTTCAACATTAAACATGTCAGAAACATACATTAACATACATTACCATTAGGATCAACAGTAGCCATAGCTAGGCAGGCCAAACTTACTGTTTATTGCTGAGGGAGGGAGTAAAGAAAGGAGAAAGGGAGGGAGAAAAGGAGACAGAACAGGAATTCTATAGAGGGAAACAAGTGTGTTCTTAAACATGAAATGCTTTTCAAGCCAAACTGTTGCCTAAAGCCAAGCCACCATTTACATAGACTAATATGTGGGTAGCCCAGTTGCTGTCACATATGA
Organism: Pteropus medius; assembly: GCF_902729225.1. NCBI lineage: Eukaryota > Metazoa > Chordata > Mammalia > Chiroptera > Pteropodidae > Pteropus > Pteropus medius. The sequence continues at coordinate 798,713 of NW_024342471.1, forward strand.
ATCAAACTTTCCAACCATACCCATTTCCAAATTTCAATAATGCAGCAACAGAAAACTACCTGAAATCTGGGCTGAGTTGTGGTCTTTTTCCTATGTGGTTATGAAAAAGTAAAAAGGCACACTACTCCAAAGCATTGACTTTCAAAAACATCTCTAATCCAACCCTACAAATTGAAGAAGAGGGTCAGTAAGTGAAACAACTCAAAGACAGTGATGATCAAACCAACTTTAAATAAATTTCTTTCAATTATGGTGTTTTAGAGGCAATCAGAGATGAGTTTGTTGTAAAACTAAAGAAAATGAAGTTTAAGGTCCTTTACTTACACAAACTCTTTCAATGCTCAGCAATGTCCTCACAAAATCATATGTGCTTCCCCTCCACCTTTCTTTAATTTTCAAAAATGAGATATTTAGCAAAAATTGGTTGTAACTCCTGTTTTCACTCCAACTTCTTTATCACATTTCCTGTCATGTTGAGTGGCATTGGCATGCCACAGGGATTTGGGTGTTGGGTTAAGTGGAAGTTGAGTTGGAGGATACATTTACTTTGGAAATAGTGAGATAAATGCATGTCTTTACAGTTACTTTCAAGTACTGTGAATATGCAGCTAGAAGTCTGCAGTAGGAATTACTTCTAGGAACATTGGTTATGGCCCCAAGCTATAGAGCCAGAAGTCATGTTCTAATATCGATCTGTCCTATAGCTTCCAGCATTAAACATATGTGGATAGTGGAGGAGAAATAAGGTTTAAAATATCTGCAGTCAGATGCTGGTCTGCAGAAGATTCTCCCAATATTCGTTGTGTACAATTGTAAGTAGAGTTGTGCAAAATTGTAAACATAGGAGGGAAAAGGATTTTAGAGATACGTCTTATGGATAAATAATAAAAATATTATCTTATTTTATCTGTATATTTCTCTATATATTTTGTGATGCTAGTGGCATTTATCAGCTTTTTTTTAAAATTAGTAAACTTTATTGCTTATTTTCTTATTCTGAGTAGATTCACTTTAATACTGTTCTTTCATTTGATTTTGATTTTTTTTATCCTTTGGAGAAAGATATTTTCTTCACTTAATTTTTCATTGTATAATATTTGACATTCAAAAATATGTAAAATGTATATTATGGAACATAAAATAAGGGTTTTATGCGTTCATTTGTTTGTTTTAAATAATGCGATGGGCATATTGTAAACATTGCCTGTGGAATCACAACACTTGGCTTTGGTCTTGTCTCTGCCTCCTTAATTTTTCTGTCTCTGGAAAATTCAATTAGCGTACATTTCGTGTTTTTTTTTTTCATTCTGTAAGTTTTAGTTTTTCCTTCTATATCATTATCAGCCCTCCCTACTTCATGACAGATGTTTTTATGGTCAAATGAGGTGAAAAATATAAAAGAACAGTATAAGCTATTTTGGGCAGGACAGAATTTTCTTTTAACTGGTGTGTCTTTTTTTCTCTAATCATGTTGGAAAGGGATCTTTAGCAAAATAGACATTCTACTCTAAGAGGCAGTCACAATAGCAAGGGAAAATTTGGGGACCTAATAGGCAACCCAAATTCAGATTTTGAAAGACCTATTTTTATTTACTTGCAGGATCATAGAGACACAATACTGGCCCCTATAAGGTGCATTTAAGAACAATGATGCCTATGGTCATGACCTCACAGTATTCCACCAGATGGAGCCAGAGATTGAAGAGATGGCTGTAAAAGGTAGAGAAAGGAAGACCACTACCCATCTAAGGATGGTTCTATTTGGACTCACAAACAGCTTGGGAGTTTAGCCTGAGATCATTTTTACCAAACAGACTGTTTGCTTTCTGGTTATGGATGCTTTTTGCTCATCTTGCCAGATACTGCGGGGCAGAAATAAAGTGATGCATTATGAGGGTAATAATTGGGAAAGCATTTTATAAACTATAAAATACTCCACAAATATATTATCATTACTGTTGGCAATATTTTGAGACATTTTCCTTAATAGCACTATATCTGAACAATAAGCTTAGAAATAATTCCACCAAGAGCACTTCTGAAAAAAGAATTCAGCTCATCTTTGTCCACAATTCTTGTATTTCACAGGAGCTCTAGTGCTTCTTTTTCTCAATATTTCTCAACTCTTTCTTGAATTTCTCTCTTGAGACTTTTGCTCTAGCAAGGATATGTGTGGTACTCATGCTGGGATACTCTAGGAATGGCTAGAAACTTATCTGTAATATGAATCTATTCTTTAATGCATTTAGATGGAAGTCCACCATGTCTTATGAGAAGTCTAGTTCTTTACTCTTCTGACTACTTCCTCAACTTCCAGCCCCCAAAAGATATCCAGTAGATAACATCCAGTAAATAAAACTCTCATCTTATTGAATGTCCAGAAAGGTTAGATTCATATAAGAAAGAATCCTCATAAAAACTCCTTTATTTATTAATCTGCGTTCATTACTATTATTCCGTTATTCTTATTTCAGAATCAGAAATGGTACCAATTATTTTGTGCGTGTCATGTAATATTTATTGTAGGCATAAGCCAGGTGAAAATTCTAACATGGGAAATGAAACCGGAAAACATTATCAAAGCAGGAGGCTACCAATAAATGATCCACACCTAGATAGAGACTACCAGTAGCTAATTGTTAGTGACTCTGGAGGCTTCTAGAGTATTTTGGTAATACTATCTCCTCAAATCAAACAGAGAACAAAATCACTATATGATTCTTTTTTGACATTAAGGCTGGAGCAGATAAGTTTTAGATTTCTCATCAGAGAGCTTATTTTCTGTGTCCAATGAATAGATAAATCCCTCAAATAATTGAACAATTGCTCTGAGATCTATGTGCAGCTTAATTCAGTTAGATTTAGAATGTGAGAATTATAAGAAAGTCAAATAAAAATATGAGAAAAAACAAACAAGATCTCTTTCTGAGCTAAGCTTCTTCAAGGGCTTTGGGAAAATAGGCATAGCCAGTGATTTGATTTGAAATTATCTTCTTTTCTTAAATTGCCCTTTGAATGTTTCATACTTATTCTTATGGATTGTTGGTCAAGGCATCCCTCACCCTCTGCCCTTGACTTTCTTACTAAGAAAGAATTTCAGCATCCTAAAGAAAATGCTTTCTAAATGGGAATTATCTTTATGTTCTCGTTGCCTAGGAATATATTTATTAGTTATAAGATAATAAGTAATAAAAAAGAATATTTTAAAGATCGAGGATGAATCTGGATAGTAGAATGTCTATATTGATTCTTCTTGCTTTCTATTCAGCAAAATGGCTGGCAGAGCACCTTCTTTAGACAACCAGAATCTTCAGTCCTGCTGTGCTGTGGCCTTGGCATTTTAGGTAACATGGTTCAGGGCTTCTGTAATTGAAAAGTTCACCTGATTCCAGCCCCCACCACCACCACTTTCTCTGTACTCTAATTCTTTATCTCCAATCCCATTACCTAAATTTTTGAAGTCTGAGGTTTAGAAAAAAATATCTCACTGTAGGTAAAATTAGGGAATAAACAAAGAAATAAAATATAGGAGGCATTATAATCTATTTTAGGTGACATGACAAACATTTTTTTAGAAAGTGAACAAGTTACTCTCATCTTCTAGAAAGAGAAACTCTCTTCTCTTATTTTTTAAAACCCCTCCACACCATGAGAGGGCATTTCTCTCCTCTTTCCAGGAGGCCAAAAGGTAAACTCTTTTCCTTACCTCATTTCCCACACTTCTGCCTGGGGAGTTGCCAACCCTCCTGATCAGTACTCAAAGGACTTCCCCATTTGAAAAAGCGAAAAAGCAAACGCTGAGATAGTTACAAAAGGGAAAACTTGGATTGGAATAATTACAGACCACCATCTTTTTTTGAGTCTCATGGGAAATAACTTGTCATAAATTAAAAACAGGCTGGAAATTGGCATATGATCTATTTTTATGTTTGCTCTCTTTTTCAAATATCTTTATCTAAATTGCTCTATAACCATATATGCATATAATTTGTATCTATAGTTGCATATACACATCTATGTATGCATATGTGTAATATATACCTATGTATGTATCAAATACATATATACATCACAAGTTTTCTTCTTTCCAGATTTTTTGAATTTTATGATTTTCCAATTCAGAATTATGTAAATAAATTATATCACACAAGGCAACATGTTCAAGGAGTTACTACATTAAGGACACAAACACCATTTAAAAAAAAAACCACGAAAACAAAGTCCCTCATTCAGGTGTCTTTGAAACATGTTTATTCTTGGGAACTCATTCACTCTTCAAACCTTCTTACCTTTAAACTGCTTCCAAGCTCAAGGAGCCCAGGAAGAAATTCATATGCCTGAGGCTATACCACCCTGAGAGATCTCCTTAACTTTTACAATTGTCAGGTGGGAGTTAGGGGAAGGGGGCGGGTCAGTGTGAGCTGGAAGGAGACCTGCAGCACACCTGCAGTAGAGAGGGGTTAGGGAGTGATGCCAATGACTCAGGCCTGGATCAGGCTTTTAAACTCAGGATCTGAAGGCTATTGCTCATTTTTAAAAAATAATAAAATAAAACACAACAACAACAACAAAGCTTCTGGCATAGTGTCATTTAAAGAAGGGATGCTAACCCTCTTGTTTAGCTTGACCTGATTCTTGGAACATTATAATCTTCCTGCCTCGATTTCACCTTTAGGTTGAGTTGAACTAGGATCCCTCTTCATTTCCTGTCCCAGGCTATGGTTCCTTCCAGACCCATTAGCAGCTGTGCTCCATCCAAAAATAAATGCCTCATCTGTTACTGCTCCCTTGCTGCCTTACAAATGGGAGTGTGGGCCATGGTTGGTTTGGTGGATAGGATCCATGAACACCTTGTGTCAAATTCTTCTCATATGGGCAGACAAATGTGAAAAGGGTAAGCCATTTCTCTGAGAATCTTAACAGTGTTTGGATTTTCATGAAAACCTGGTCATCCTGATTTTAATGCAATTGCTGCATACTTAGATGACATGATTCATTTTGCAGGACAAAACACAATGTTTGGTTCCTTGAAGAGAAGTACTGTAAAGTCCATTTTCCATTGAAACCAATAGCATTCTAGAGACAGAAGGCATTATCTATTTTAGAAACATGGCAACAGGAGTCTCCCAATCTCTTTTTAGACCACGACAAATCACCTCTTGTCATGTGAATGGTAAATAAGAACAAAGCCTCAGAATTCTGTTCCTCAACTTCCTCACCTCCCTATAGGAAAGTGACCAAATGTCCTGCCTCAGATCCCCTGGGAAATATGTCTACAATAGACAGGAATTATGGTTATATGGAGTATGCATCTGCAATCAAAGACTTCAATGTGCAAGAAATGCCAGTTTAAGAAAATTGTCTTTAAAATCAATTAAATCTTACTCTGAGGTCCGTCTGATGTAAAATACATCTTAGTCATTCAAAGGGAGCCCTCCCTCTCACCTAGTGTTACCTAAGAACCCAGGAAGAGGTGTGCGTGCTATCTAGAAAATAGAAGCCAGAATATGTCTCTCTCAGTCCATCATAATCAGTAATGCAATTTACCTTGCTAGGTTTCCCAGATAAGATGCAGGGCACCCAACTAACTTTGAATTTCAGATAAACAATGAATAATTTTTAGCATACGTATGTCACAAATATTTCACGGGCATACTTATACTAAAAAGCAATTCAAAGTTTGCCTGAATTCAAATTTAATTAAGTACACTATATTTTATTTTCTAAATCTTACAGCCCTACTTCTTGTCCAAGCCTGCAAATCCCTTGATAACTGGCTCCAAATCCTGAAAGCTGTTTTGCCCCAACTCAGGATATGCAAATTCTGAGAGACATAACTCATGCTTGGGTTCTAGCCTTATAGGTATGTGTGTGTCTTAGCTTCTTTACTGGTTAACTCATACTCGTGCACTTGTCCGGGGGTCTTCAAGGCTTCTAGAAAACATAAGCTTAGAACCCGGGTAGTCAAAAAATAAATTCTGCTTCTAACTGTCATATAAACCTCCCCTGATGTAAAGGAGTATTTGCAAATTAGGAGAGAGAAAAGGAAAATAAAAGGGAGCATAACACAAACTAACATCTCGATAAAGCTTTATGACAAGTAGAATTTTTTAAAAAGATGTCCCATCTAATAAACATGGACGTCCCATCTAATAAACATGGACGACTTTCCCTTTTGCATTTTTCTCTAGATTTATAAAGCACATGTCATAATTTAGTAAAAGTTACCACACTCAAATAAACTATCGTGGAGTCACTATATTTCCAGCTTAACAGGATGGTTCTAAGGACTTGCTGGTGGGCTGAAGCTGATGGGAAGATTGAATTTGCCTAGTATTGAGTCAATAAATCTTTCTATCTGTGTAGCCTGGTTTTCTCTCAATTGACCTAGAAGGAGATGATCAAAGTCTATCTGATTTAAATGATAAAACCAGAACCATGCAATAAAATCTTAGGCGGTGGTTTGACTTACTTGTGAAGAACATTTGGATTAGGAGTTGGGAAATCTGGATTGGACAAACTGGTGAACCTCCCTTCATGGGATCTAGTCATCTACACCTAAGTAAATTCACCAAACTTATAGAGATGCAATGGGTAGTTTAATATAATGGGATCGAGTTAATTAATAAGCACTCTAATCATTTACCATTCTTGATGGATGAAAAGACTATGTTTCCCTATAGAAAAACTATGAATGATCTTCACAAATGTGAGAATAATACTATGCACTTTTGAGACTTCAGAAGACCCTCATCTGTCCAACCTAAATAGTCTTGGTTCATGCATGGTTTGCTCTGAGTGCCTTTCAACTCTTGAAGGAGAAAGCAAGAGGAAAGTACAAAGCCTTAATGTTTATTGTCTTAATTCCTGCCAAAATACTTTGCCTAAGAAATCTTTCTTCCTCACAAAAGGCCTGATATGTAGCTGTTTCTAAAGCAGGAACCTGGTCTACTTTCTTCTGATGAGTGAGAGAAGTATAAGATCACAGGAAAGGCTGGGGGTGGGGGAGAGGTTTCTAACATCTTGAAACTGCTAGTTAGAAATCTCAAATTAAGCACATGCTAGTTTTCTCTTCCCCTCCCCACCCCCCACTTCTTTTATTATTATTATTTTTTAAATAACTATTAACTTTGCATTTCACCAGAGAAACAGTATATCGTAGAACCAGTGGAAATACATACAAGGCTCATACAGGTATTCTAAGATTACCTAGAATCTAAAGAAACTATGTGTTTTTTAATTAGAACGGAGTCAGATGCTTTGACAAGTTTTCAAAGAATAACATATGTGGCATTCCAGGTTTACCCTGCAGTCAAGCTCAGTGTTTCCAGCCTTTGAAGTTGCTGATTTACACACATCCATGATGGGCTCTGCTGGACCCACCACTTACAGACAACTTTAGAGTCACAGGCCCCAGGTCCATCGTATTCGAAGGATCTGATAGAGCAGCACTGTTCACCCCTGTCTGCGTATGAGAATTGCTCAGGGAATTCCCCTAAAATCCCAGTGCTTAGGCTGCATCCCAGGACAGTTAAATCAGAATCTCTTGGGGTGGTACCCAGACACCATTTTTTTTAAAGTTCCCAGATGTGAGGTTAAGAATAAAAAGAAATGCATTTTAAAGCATCCACAATTAAGATTCATAATAGACAGATTTCTAAATGCATTCTAAATACTTAACTAGAAAGAGGCTTCTGGAGGTTTAAGGGAGTGACTAAAATGAGGAGAGATGACCCTCAATCTCAGGGATTTAGGCACAGATAAAGTTCTAAAAAAGGAACATGTTTTCTACTCAAGATGGAGGGAGTATGCGGCAAAGAGTGCCTGAAACCCTAAATTTTAATCCCCATCCTACCACTGGCCAAACTGTACATCCCTTAAATTACAGTTTTCTCACCTGATTAATAAGAGGGTGAGTTTTCATCAGTAATTTCCAACCATGGCTGCATATTAAAGTCACTTACTGTGTTTTGTAAAGTCTACATGCTTAGGCTATATTCTGAACCAATTAAATCAGAATATCTGGGGCAGTTACTCAGGAATTGACATTTTAAAATATTCCTCCAGTAGGGTTGCCAGATTAAATGGAGGGTCTAAGGTAATTGTGAATTTCAGATAAATAAAGAATACTTTTTTTAAAAAAAGAAATATGTCCCAAATATTTGCATGGGACATACTTACACTTAAAAAACTATTTGTTACTTATCTGAAATGAAAATTTAACTGGATATCCTATATTTTCATATGCCAAATTTGGTAACTCTATAGATGTAATTACAATATGCAGCCAGAACTACTGGTAACCTTGCTACTTACAGTGTGGTCTCCAGATCAGCAGCTTCACCTTCACCTAGGAGCTTGTTAGAAATGCAAATACTTGGGGCGCACCCCTCACCTACTGAACCAGAAACTTTATTTGGACAAAGTCCTCAAGCATTCATGTGCACATTAAAGTTCGAAAAGCTTTGGCCTAAATGATCTACCACACAGTTTCCAAGAATCGTCCAACCATTCTAACCAAAATCAGCAAATCTAGAGGTTGCTGCCAAATCAAAATGTGTCCTCAAGTTCTTGAAAGCTTCAGAAATGATTTGGTTACATTTCTGCCAAGAAAACTGGTTGCTTCTATTTTTCACCCTAGCTCTAAGCTAAAGTGCCCTTACTCTTTTGTCAAGAGCCATGGGTTTGAGTTCACATTAGACCTCTGCTCACCCCTTAGCCTGCCTGTGCCTGTTTTCCTCTCAACAGAGGCAGAGCCTGGATTTTGACTCAGATCTTGCTCGAGTCAAAAGAACACAGAGCTGGGCTGACTTCATCGGCCTGCCAGCAACCCAAAAATAGTGACTCAGAACTGACCTGTCTTTGCAAACATACTCCTGCCTGCAGGGCAGGTCCTCCTTACCTTGCTCACTAACTGGGCCTTTAATGACACTGAGGATCTCTGGTCCTTCATACGAAGATACCTTTATCTGTCTGTTTATTCATTTCTCTCTCTCTTTCTCTCTCTTTCTCTCTCTCTCTCTCTCTCTCTCATCTATCTATCTATCATCTATCTGTCTGTCTGTCTGTCTGTCTGTCTCTATCTATCTATCTATCTATCTATCTATCTATCTATCTATCTATCTATATCTATCTATCTATCATCTCTATCTATTTATCTATCTCTATTCATTGTTGTTGATGTTATTAAAACAAATTTCTTTTAACTCTTCTAACTTTAAAAGTGCAACATTTCAGAATCTCTAAAAGATGCCTTAAACCTAAGCATTACTATGCTCTAAGCCATAGCTTATCAAACACCATTAGCTACCTACTCTGATCTCCAGGCAAATCCAATTATAAAAAAAACACTGAGCATTTTGCAGTGTTCACACTATGCAACACAAGTGCATTTGTCTGAAAACATGGGGCTCAACACCAATTTTGGTTTTCTCAAATATTTCAGTTTCAAGGGTTTTGACAAAAGCCTAAGTGTACATCAACCCTCAACCTCTTCTAATATGAAATTAAATCTTTATGCTTCCAAATCATTTACATTGTACTTGTGAAAAGCATTGTTTTGCAAGGGATGTTTGCTGTACAATAGAGAACCTTCCTTCCACGCACAAATTTGTTAGATTAAGGATAATTAAAACTTCTATCTAAAAAACAGCTATGTAATTGGAAAGTTAGTACCCTGTAAATTCAAAAGCACTCCAAATAAATGAAGATTTTTCTCAGGACTCAGAATTTTATATCTGAAAATGTCCTCAAAGGTCTTTCATTTTACAGTTTAAAAAAATTGCAAATGTGAGATGACGAAGGTCTGAGGTGGACTGACTCCTCTAGCTCTAGGCGCTTCTCCTGGGAAGTCTCCATCAAAGCATTCAATGGCTAAATTCATTTTTACTTCTCTTATTGTTCCAAATCAGAACAATATTCATACCATTCTTGCTAAAGTAGCTAACATTAACATAAATATGCTAAAGAGGCTTTACAATAAAAGATACATTACTAGGGCTATTTCAGCTAGCAACTTTCTCCTTATGATCAGGACCAAGTGGATGACCTAACTTACATAATTTTTCCCTTGCAATTTAATATAGTTGACAGTGAACTCAGTTCTTCCCTCCAGATCATGCCTTTGGCCGTGGAGTTCCTGACGGATGTTAGCTGGCTCCAACTTATCCTCCTTGCTTGCTGAGGTGACAGGACCTCTTTGCCCCATGAGGACTAGAGCCATTCAAGCCAACACCCACACAGGGTGAGACTGATTCTCCATGGACATAAATCTGCCAGATTGTCATCAGCTAGATCATCCCCCTACAAGGGCAGAGCAGTATAAGCAAGCTGAATCATAGATTACGTCACAGCTTATAGCTAATAAAATAACAGATTCAAAGGTTAATGCAATTATTTTCCTGAGCTCGAGATCATATACTGAGACAATTGGTTAAAAAGTGGAAAAGACATTACTATAGAAGGAACACATACATTCAGTAATTGTGTAAAGGTATTTGCTAAGAAAGTAGGAATTAGGTTAATATATAAATGGTATTTTAAATAAAACATATTTTAAAAAATAAATTGTACATTTAGAAAATACATAGTAATACTGATTCGTATATCGATATTTGTTATAAAAATGTGCTAGATAATATCAAATGGCCAACTACGGTTCTTTTTGATAGTTCCTTAAAATGAAAACAGACATTCCCAAGTATCATCCAAATTCTTCACCTATACTTCTTGGACTGCCATTTTCTTGCTTCCTTATTTTTTTCCCCAGAGACCACTGAGGCCAGTTCAGATAGAAGGAAGAGTGTCTTGAATGGAAGTCAGAATTTATTAATCAAACTGGATAAGTAGTATTATAGGGTAGAAAACTCAATGTTTTCTCCATGAGAAGATCAGAGAGACCAGAGATGAATTGAAAACAGGAAATATAGCTGTCATGCCTACATATCTTTGATGTTGAAGAAGATGCTTTGAGAAAAGTATACAAGACCATAAACTTTTTTCCTATTTAAAAAATACAATTACATTTAACTTTCTCTGTTCAATTTTGTCCCTTAAGTTGTCTGTGCTTCATTCCAAATGGTTTTAATTAGAAGTCATCCCTTGAAATGTTGATGACTGGTCTCGTTACTATTATTGAATAAAAAAATTTCTCCAAAACTTTTTGACTTAAAACATGCTCATGATTTTGTGGGTCAGGTATTTGGTAAGAGCTCTGCTAAGCAGTTCTACCTTAGAGTCTCACATATTGTTGCAGTAGATGTCACCTGGGGCTGCAGTTATCTGCAGGCTCAACAGGGTGAGATATTCAAGAAGGCTTTCTCACCTGGCTTGCAGCTGGATATGACTGTTAGCTGAGATTCAGGTGGGGCTGTTAATTGAGTGTCTACTACATGTGACCTCTCCAGCATGGCAGTCTCAGGGTAGTCAGGGTTCTTATGTGTTCTCCAAAAGCAAATATCCTAGTTGTAACACCTTTTATAACCTAGCCTTAGAGGTCACACAATGTTACTTCTGCCATATTCTATTGGTCAGCAGAAAGTCACAGATTCAAAAGGAGAATTAGACTTCATTTATTGTTGGGGGAATGTCAAATCTCTGGAAGAATGTAGCACCAGAGATATTATTGCAGTCATCTTTGGAAAAATACTATCTGCCACAAATACTCATGGGACTAATTGAAATAGAATGGATTCTAATATAGTTAGTTAGATAGATAGATAGATAGATAGATAGATAGATAGATAGATAGATAGATTCAGGAATTATTCACATGATTCATAAATTATATTCATGACAACAATTAAAGATCTGCGTGTAGTGATTCCTCTGGGTTGAACCTCCACTCAAGACAGGTTCTCTTCTTGACATCCATTCAACAGGAAGAGTTGACAAGCAAGCAGATCGAAATTATTCTAGTCACAAGGTCAATTATATCTACTAGCATCCCAAGAAAAATTTAGAAAAAGAAACAAAGAAGAGATGAAGAGCACAGAAGGAAGTCATGAGGGAGAGGGAAAGAGAAAGAAAAGGGAACGGAAGGGAAGGGGAGGTGAAGAGAGGGGTGAGGAGAGGAGGAGAGATAATGTCCCCAAACCTGTATCTGCCAGTTATCTGGCTTTCCTGAGGTGTCCTTCAGTCCTTTCTGCATCACCAAAACAATCCTTGGACACAAAAACTTAATTGAGCTAGTACTCATATATCTTTTTTTAGTGACCCATAGGTATACTATTTGTAAGTATAATCGTACGTCACATCTCTGCTATTTGTTCTCTTTGTCCATTAGTGTGTAATTGAGTCTGTTTTATTTTCCTCTTCACCTAGGTTTATCTGCTGAGACCAACTCAAAATAAAGTGCTAAAAATACAGAGAGGGATCGATTCATTTAATTTTATCCATTGTCTCCAATGCCCGAATCTTGATGTCTCTCCACTTTAGAAGTCATGAAGCCTCACTGTTATACTGGCTTTCTAATAAGAAGTTAACCTATTTCTGATTTTTTAGAAGAAAATAAATAGCAGAATTATTTCTACCTTGAAAGTTTGAAATAATTTACCAGTATCATTCTGGCTTGGGCCAGATTTCCTGTTTTCTAATATATTTTTATTTTCTAATATATTCATTTATTCAAACCTTTTTAAAACCTTTAAACCAACTATTTCTATAAAATTTTAACATTACCCTAAGTATTTACGATGAGATTAACGATAATTAGTGGCTTTTTAATGCCAAGACTCATCTCTTTTTGGATTAGCTAATACAGCAAGCTTTTAAAAGGAACATATTTATTTGGGATCTTTTTTTTTAATAGGAAGAAAATTCTAGAGTTTATTTTTAACTAACTGTTTAAATGCAAAAATAGACATTGCCCTTGGATTGTCCTTGTTTGTAGTGTAGATATCAAGAAAAGATGGCGGGCCAAGCTCTGATGTGTCTGCTGATCATGGCCTTGGCAGCATGGAACCTGGGATATAGAGTCTCCCTTGATGGGGCTGCTGAGCAGACCAACTTTGCTGTAAATATTTAGATAGAAGTGGGCTTTGGAGCAGCCACATCTGAAGACCCACAAATCTGAGTGTTACACAAGGTGCGTGTTCTTGTTTTTGGCTTTGATTAATGTATAAAAGAGAGAAATCCAATTGATTCCTGTCATGTTAATGTTAATTAATTGCTTGCGGTGTCTGTTCATCAAGTATAAGTGTGGAAACCTGTTAGTTCACTTACCACAGGGGCTGAGTTTAGCAGATGGGAAAAATATTATTTTGGCATGTTTTTAATGGCAGCACAATTTATTTTTATCTCACTCCTTTTGGTGTGCATAAAAGGAGACTGCCACCTGTGCTTTGTGGATGAGTGTCAGTGCTTTGGACAGATTAATTTATGTGCAGTAGAGAACCACAAAAGATTGCTGGGGCAGAACTCACCTTTTGGTCCAACATTGACACAAACTACAATTTTACTCTATTTTCCAAGGCCTGAAATACTGCATTTGAGTAATTTTATGTCAAGTAGAATATCAGCTGTATTTTCTCTTAATCATGGAAAGTAAAAATAAAGATACAGATTTTTATGTATATATATCATCTGTATTCTGTATAAAGCTGACTCACCTCAGTAATGACATTTGTAACTGCCTTTTCAAATGCTCGGAAGTACACGAGACATCTTGAATGATGTAATAGCACATACATGTTTTTAGCAATAAGACTCCATACAATATCATTTTTAAAAATTGAAAAGCGATTATAGCATTATATTATTATATATTAGCATTATAATTTATATACTACTTGCTGCTAGAAGTTGACACAGGATACCAATTATAAAAATGGCACTATGCTAGATTTCTTCCTGAGTTATTCCACACACATTACACTTTGCAGAGAGCAGGTTCGACTTAAATGTAAATTACCAAGGCTTTTTGTTTGCTCTTTCAAAGAGCTGTTTGTTGTATTACCCAGTGCTTTTCTGTTCCCTCATGGTTGAAAATAATTAAGATCATTTTCAGGGCCTGGTTTGCTCATTTTGCCTAGTTATTTGCTGCTATGGTCCGTTATATCTACAGGGGAGCACCATTATTTAATCTGAACATCTGGAATTCATCATGTGCAGTGAAAGACAAGATGTATCCTCAGTTTTATGCCAAGTTCATGATAAAACTGATGGATGAAACCGGTGTGTATAGGTGAGGAAGATTAATACTGTAGAAATGCATGTTGTGATTGGGAGATCACAAGGGAACTTTTGTTTTGTTTCATTTTTACCTTATTCTATTTTACTTTATTTATAGCATAGCAATCAAAATCTGATCAAGGGCAAATGCATCTTATTTTGGTCAGAATAAAAGTATTTCAAATGAAGGAAGAACCTACATTTTTCAACTCTCTCTTGTCAAAGACTTCTCTTTGCTGTGACTCCTTGATTCAGCTCAGTGGGGATACTTTCCTGAAGAGTCCCTGATACTCCTGGCATATCTGCCAGGCATAATGAGCACATCTCTCTCATGCCTACTTCTTTCCTGTTTCTGCAAGAAAATGAAGTTTCATTGGTGCCCAAGGTTCATTTTAATCAGAAATGTGTATGAAATTCAAAGCATATACAAACTGCATTTTAACAATGCAAATCATCCCCATGTTTATATGCTTTCTCTGGTCCTTAACTTTTTTCATTTTTAATTTTAAGAACATCTGTCCCCACTGCAGCTTCACTCTCATCAGGAAATCCAATTACAAAAATAGAAAAATGTATAGCAGGTGAAGCAAAATACAGCAGCTCCACCTCTTAATACTGGGTACTCAAATGACTCCCAGATGAACAGCTGGATCCCTCTACAGCTAAAAAGCTAGCTCACCTGGTATAGAGAAAGGGCAGTTGATGGATCAAAGGAATAGTAGAGATAACAGAGCAAGTGATGTGGATATAAAATACATTAGGGAGCATAAAAATGCAGTTTGGTCAAGAGTTATTTCTAGTTATGTATTGACGAGGAGACATAGGGAAAAACAATGTCAAATTAAAAAAAAAATCCTTTTGGCAAGTTTAAACTTTGCCTCTATCCTTTTCCTCTTAATCTGCTACCCAGATATGCACTTAAAATAGGAATGCGGGCCTACTGGGGCATGAAATAGTTGAGAACTATTCAACAATGAGGAGAATGAGAGGAATCTTTTTAGAAGGACCTTTTGGAATTTAAGGCTATTGAACCTGAATAGCCACAAATAATTTAACATGACCCCTAAACCACAAGGAGAATTTTTATTATGAGGACTTGACTCTGTATTAAGGATGTCATCCTACTTAGAAATTGATAACTATAGAGGTTATTTTGTGAGATGTAAGATAAGAATGAGTTCTTCATGTTCACAAGAGATTAAGGTATATAAGAACGAGGCAAGGAATATGAAGCCCACAGGATCTCCTTCTCCCACTTCTCAAAGACGTAGGCAGCCCACGGAAGCCATGTTTCTTCTTGCTTCCCCATTTCCCTCAGGGAGAAAATGAAAATTAAGAAAAATGTCACAATAATTATAAAAATGTTATATGAAATATTGAGGCAGATGTCTTTTTTTTTCTGTATTTGATCTCAATGAACTTATTTCAATGAACTGAAAATGGTGTCCAATTCACTCCAAAGATTGTTTTAGTTGTCTCACTGATTTCCAAAGTTAGTCTAAATTTTTACACAGGAGTGCCTCTATAATCAGTACATGATAAAAGCAATTTCTGGTTCAACTTTTCATTCATCCTGAGATGCGAACTGGATTTGAGTCTGATTTACAGGTACAGTAACTTCGATAGCTGCTCTTCTAAGGAGCTCCAGCCATGGTTTCTGCCTCATTTAATGGATGTGATTGCCAACATCTTGATCAAACTCCTTATTTTAAATTTTAATTTGGCACATTTAGTATAAAGTACTTATATCGCCAAATAAGTATTCCATTTGTTTTTCTGTGTAATGAATGCAACTGTTTGTCTTAATTTGTCAAATACAATTAGACACTGGGAAGTGAAAGATGAAAGCTCAGAATGTGATGGGTGAATCTGGAAAATCACAGACCATAAATCTAAGAAGAGAATTGAACAGCACATATCCAGGTCTCCAGGAATTTCCAAGTATAAAGCAGAGCTTCAGAAATGTAAAACATTGTTTTGTTTTTTTATTCTTAATCTGAGTATGCTTCTTTACATACTGCCTCTCTGGTAACTTCATTAAGCCTGTGTAATTACAGTTTGCTTTCTACCCTAGGTTGCATCAGTATTCATTATTATCTATTTGGTGCATTGTAGTAGCATAAATATAACTAAATTACTAGGATTAAACCATAATGGGAGCTGTTGTGATGGTAATTAGAAGAGAAATGTAGTTTTTTTCATGAAAATTGCAGAAATGTAGCATGGGGTGTGTGCTTACAGGGTGCACTTAAAGTTGGTTGTGGGTTCAAGGTGGTAAAATGATAGATGATGAAGGTACATCATTAATCACAGTTCTAGAAAATGCTCTGTACCAACCCTCTCCTTTTCTCTCTTCAAGATAGTTCTGAGGTTGATGATAAAACAGAAATCAACAGAGGGCTTAGAATTAAGGTACAAACTTTCGGTCCTTTACTAATTGTCACTGAACAACTCAAATTTAATCGAAGCGATTTAAAAGAAAAAAACAAAGAACTAGTAGAAAGCATAGTTCGCTCTCAACATTTCAGTGGGGGTACTGAGATCATTACATTTTAATTCAGTAGAGCAATCATTTGATTCTGTGTCTTTTGCCCAGATGAACTGAATCTCTCACAGAACATCTTTAAAATGTGCTTCATCCTAGAGAAGAATAACTCTTATTGTCTTCACACACATCCCATGAACTTGGAAAGCAGAAATAGAAGTCCACTTTGAGCACCTTTAGTTTGTAGGTAAATTGTGGTGATTCCAGACTCAAACTGAGGTGTGCAAAAATGTTTAGCACAGGTCTCAAAATCAATAAACACCTGCTGATTAATACTTTTCACTAAAAGCAAGAATTAGAAAGATTCTAAATCAATGAACTATCTCATTAAAAACCCAATTGAAAGGATTCAAAGTGTACCCAAGCTATAAGAAATCCCTACTCTTTAAGCAACACAATTGAAGCAACTAGTTTCTATATAGGACCCCTCGTTTTAGTCTCATTCCACATTCTCTTGGGAATATGTTACACATGTACACATGCAGAATGCTCAGGGTTGTAGGCAACCTTCTTTAAAGTATGTCTTTTGTCCTTCACAGCTTTCTTGAATTTAATAAATCAACTTTTTTTACACTCGTGTCATGGAAGTTTCCAATTTGGAAAGCTATTCACAATCATGGTTATTTTGCCAATAATGAGCACAGATCCTGGCATACAGTAGGCAACCCTATAATAATTTTTTTGAAGGAATGAATAAATTACTAAGTAAGCTAATGGGTATAAAATCACATGTATGAATACTAAACTAAGAAATGGCAAAAGCAATTAGCTTCAAACTGCTGTAAAGACACAGAAAACTGGGTCCATGTCTTCTGCTTCCTTTGCCTTTCCAAAATACACAGTAAAAATATTTCTCGTGTAGCACAAAAACATAAAAGTTCAGAACAGTGAGTTGTTTATTGACTATATTATTTGTGATGATCATTTGTCTATCTTTTTTGTTATTTTTAAATTAATTTTTAAAATTTTCAATTAAAATTGATGTATGAGATTATATTCATTTCAGGTGTACAACATAGTGATTAGACATTAATATAACTTACAGATTTATCACCCAATAAATCTAGTACCCATCTGACATCAAACAGTTATTATAATATTATTGACTATATTCTTTATGTTATATATTTTACATTACCATGACTATGTTGTAACTACTAATTGGACTTCTTAATCCTTTCCCCTTTTCACCCACCTTCCTGACCCCCCTCCTACCTGGCAACCATCAAAATGTTCTCTGTATCTATGTGTTTGTTTCGGTTTTGTTTGTGTGATTATTTTGTTCTTTAGATTCCACATGTAAGTGAAAACATGGCATCTGTCTTTATCTGACTTATTCCTCCAGGTCCATTTATGTTGCTGCAGAAGGCAAGATTTTATTCTTTTTTCTAGCTGAGTAATTTTCTATTGTATGTATGTACCATCTCTCCCTTATCCATTCCTCCATTAATGAACACTCAAGTTGCCTCCATATCTCAGTTATTGTAAATAATGCTGCAATGAACATGTGGATTCACATATCCCTTTGAAATAGTGCTTTGGTTTTTTTTCAGATAAATACTCAGAAGTAGTATTACTGGGTCCTTCTTTCTTTCATATTATAGCTTGCCTTTAAAGTCTATTTTATCTGGTATAAGTATTGCTACCCCAGGTTTTTTTTTTTAAATTTCTATTTTTATGAAATATCTTTTTTCCCAACCCTCTACTTTCAGTCTATGTGTGTCTTTCAATATGAAATGAGTCTCTTGTAGGAAGCATAGGTAAGGGTCTTGTTTTCTTATCAATTCAGCTACCTTATCTTCTGAAATGTAGCATTTAATCCATTTACATGGAAAATAATTATTGATAGATACATAGTTATTGTCATTTTATAATTCACGTTTTTAATTTATTTTGTCTTCATAAAGAAGTCCACCTACCATTTTTTGTATACTGGTTTGGAGTTGATGAACTCCTTCAGCTTTTCCTTATTTGGGAAACTCTTTATCTGTCTTTTAATTCTAAATGATAGCTTTGCTGGGTAGAGTAATCCAGTTGTAGGTCCTCACTTTTCACTTTGAATATTTTGTGCCAACTCCTTCCAGCTTGCAAAGTTTCTGTTGAGGAATCAACTGATAGTCTTGTGAGAGCTCCCTTGTAGGTAACAAACTCCTTTTATCTTGCTGCTTTTAAGATCCTCTCTTTGTCTTTAACTTTTGGCATTTTAATTATGATGTGTCTTGGTGTGAGTTTCTTTGGGTTCATCTTGTTTGGAACTCTATGCCCTTTCTGGGCTAGTATACCTATTTCCTTCACCAAGGTAGGGAAGTTTTCTATCATCATGTCTTCGAATAGGTTTTTAATTTCTTGCTCTCTCTCTTCTCTTGCTGGTACCCCTATGATGAGAATGTTAGGACACTTGATGATATCTTATAGACCCCTTAAACTAATCTCATTTTTTTTGGATTCTTTATCTTGCTACCTTATTCTGCTACCTTATCGTCTAAATAGCTAATGCGAACTTCTACTTCATCTAATCTACTGTTGATTCCTTAATGTATTCTTCATTTCTGATGGGTTCGTTTTTATGTTTTCTATCTCCATTTTTATGTTTTCTATCTCTTTCTTAAAGTTCTCATTAACTTTATCTATTCCTCCTCTAAGTTCATTGAGCGTCTTTATAATCAGTGTTTTGAACTCTGCATCTGGTAGGTTGCTTGTCTCTATTTTGGTTAGTTCTTTTTCTGGACCTTTGTTCTGTTCTTTCATTTGAGACATGTTTCTTTGTCTTCCCATTTTGGCTGCCTCCCTGAGTTTCTTTCTGTGTATTAGATAGAGCTGCTAGATCTCCCAGTCTTGGTAGAGTAGCTTATGTAGTAGGTGTTCTGTGGGGCCCAGTGGCACAGTCTCCCTGACTAGCTGGGTGCTCCAGGCATGTCCCTTGTGTGGATTGTGTGTGCCCTCCTCTTGTAGTTGAATCTTGGTTGCTGTTTGCACATCAATGAGAGGGAGCGCCCCTCAGGCTGATTGTTTGTGAAAACTGGCTATGACTATAGTGGAGGAGCTGTTGTGCAGGGGCTGACCCTACAGAGCATGATTCACTTTAGCAGAGCTCTGGTGCCTGCCCAGTCTGCTCTTTGGGTGTGTAATCCTCAGATGAGGCACTGGGTGGTGCTCCGGCTTGGTCTGAAGCTGGCCACCAGGCAAGCCAGGCTCAGGGCCTCCTAGAAGAGCCCCACTTTAGGCCAAGTTAAGCTGTTACCTGTACGCTGCTTGATGCCACCTGGCATGAGCCACCAAGCAATCTGCAGATGGCTGCCACCTATGCTGGGTTTGAGGTGCCTTGAGAGGCCAAGCTTCCAAGTGAGGCCAGCTGCCATTAGTGCTGGGCTTCGGGCATGCCAAAGCCAGATGCTGCTTGTTTGAATTTTGTGAACCTTTGAGAGATTTTAGAAAAATCCACAGCGTGAGCCAAGATTGGCCATTTGTATGGAAAAGCCACTGGAAGTAGCTTGGGTGGGCCTGAAAGTTGGTTGGGATAAGATCTCAGGGAATCGCAAGGTTTGGGTGACCAGTGTTAGCCAAGTTGATGGAGACTCGAATATGTGCCTGCCTGAGTCTGCAAACCAGGATCAGGGGAGGACTCAATAAAGAAATAATGGATTCTGACAGCACTTCTATCTGGGAGAGTGCTGCCCCTCAGCCCTCACCCTGAAGCCAGAGAATTCATTTCCTCCCCATATGTCCTTGACATCTTTCAAGCTGCTGCCCCAGTGCTGGAGCTCAGAGCAAGTGAGTGTTTCAGCAAGCAAGTCCATACACAGGTCCTTTAGAAGGAATATCTGGAACTCCAGCAGCCCTTTATTGCACTGAGCCACAATCTCTACTGGTTTTCACAGCCAGAAGTTGTGGGGACTTCTCTTCCTGGCACTGGAATCCTGGGCTGGGAAGCTTGGTGTGGGTTTGGGACACCTCGCTCCTCTGAGAAGACCTCTGCAGCCAAGATATCCCTTCTGATTTTTAACCGCCACACATGACTGTGGAACCAGGATGATCCTAGTCTCTGCCTCCTCCTTCCAGTCTGTTTGGCTTCTTCTATATATCCTTAGTTGTAGGACTTTTGTTCAGCTAGAATTCAGGTGATTTTCAATGATGGTTGTTCTGTAGTTTAGTTGTAATTTTGATGTGGTAATGAGAGGAGGCAAGCACAGTGTTAACCGACTTCCTCCATCTTGAGCGTAAGTTATTTGTCTATCTTTTGACACTGTTGTTTATCTTTCAGGATTTCACAGTTAATCAATTATAACTTTTATGAGCCTTCTATTTTTTCTTAAGTAACCTTAAAATTAATTGATTGCATAGCTTTTTAAATAAAGTTAGTCAAGTTATAGTCTTTTAGGTATAGATAACTTAGATTATATTTAGATAAGCAAAATTTTAAAACAGATTGAAATAATAAGCCAAAATAATTTTATGGAAGAGTGAATTATTTTTTAGCAAAGTTTTGTTCTTCTCTCCCATGGTTATGCCTTGATTTTCAACTTGACAATGTAACTTGCTTGGTCAATTGGACTTAAGCAAAGGCTTGAAATATGCTTGTGCATTTGGGCTTGCTCTCTAGCTCTATTGTCTTTTGCCATAAGAAAAACACATCTCAGTAGCCACTAACTGCAACAAAGAAATGAGAAACAGCTGGAGCAGACCTGTACTGAGTCTGCAAGCTCAGTTAAGCAAAGTCTAGATTTGGCAAATTCCATGCTGGCCTGATAGATGGGATAGAAAATTAGTGTTTATTGTCGTAAACCAATGAGTTTTGTGTGTTTTGTTATGCAGCGTTATTGAGAAAATAGTAGATGACACAACTAGTTATTAACTAATGCTATTCTATATGTAGATACTGTAACATACTATATTTCGCTTAATCCTAATCACAGTCCCATAAATCAGACACTATGCCGAAATATCCCTTCTGATTATTAACCGCTATTTTATACTATTGAAAGCAGACCCAGAAAAGTAAAGAGAATTTCAAAACAATACTTGACTCCAATCTGTATATCTCCAAAGTCCACGTTTTATGTTGCTTCATCCATCTGGATGCAGCTGAATATGCCTACCATACTATCTGGTACCTAGCAAGTACTATGTAAATACCAATTCATTTGTTTTCTCTTTTCCTTTCCTTAATTTTACTTATCAAGTTAAATAAAAATGTTTCATTGAAACCAGCAAAATAAGGCCTCAAGTAGAACAGGAGGAGGTATTAAGCATTGTCTCTTCTGATAGGGTGCTTATAATATGGCACTGGAGGCAAAATAAGGTAGTGCAGATAATGAGAAGTTACTTAATCACATACTTAACTAATATATTGACATAGTGATTCAAGCAGTGTCTTAAGCCATATGTAATTACTGAAAACTGAGTTTTTAGTTAATAACTACCTTAGAGGGTGAGAGAAAGGTGATATTATATGCTGTACTGCCAAAAGCAGGCTTGATCCATTAATGTTATCCACCTCTCCTTAAGCTAGAGATAGTTGATTTTAAGTATTTTATAGTTAATATACTTACATTGTAATTACACTACTGAAATAAAGTTTCCATCTCCTCTCTGAATGCATATTTTAAGTTCAATTATTATTCTGTAGAAGATGATTCATCCTGAAAAGACATTTGCATTTTCTATGCTTCTGTCTGGAATCCCCTCTCCCCTTCCTCGTATGCTGTATGCCTGATAAATGCTTCAACAAATGCGTAAATACCACCTCTTCCCTGCAGCCTTTCCTGATCTTCCTAGATAGGCGGTCTTTCTTCCTTCTAAGCTTCTATAACAAACCATGGTAATTTTTTAATAGCTTTTTAACATTGCTGTGTTCACACAATCTCCCAGTCCTCCTCCTCCACTGATTTATTTGAGGGCAGGTGTTTTGACCTCTCTTGTTAGCAAGACCAGTGCTTGGCATGCAATAGGCACTGCCAAAATAGTAAATGAATGAATGAGCATGGTTAAACTTTAAAAATTCAGGCTTTAGGAAGATAAACAGAAATGTAATTTATTTATAAAGAGGACTGAGAGAAATAATTCTTGATGCTAAGAGGGCATGTCTCTGTCATACTATTGAATAGGGATCGGGGGGCAAGCTAACTGAAAATAAAAAAGAAAAATATTTGATGGAAAAGACAAGAAAGAAGAATAGTGGTAGAATATCTCATTTTATTGGCTATTTCTACTTTTCCTGGAATCCTTGAAGTATTCTGTCAGCTGGAATTAAATATTTATCACAGCTTTTTTATTTGCATAAATAGGCTACATGTGTAATTACTGAATTGGTGGTGTTATATCATCAAATCAATCATATCACATGTATTCGTTTTTTAAAAATCAGCTCAAAATTTTCCCCCACTTCACTTACTTCAAAGCTGGATCTCTGTCTTTTGCCCCATTGCCTATATGAAAGAACTTTGGGAGAAAGACTGGAAATTAGAAGATTGCTACAAGCCAAGACCCTGACAAAGCAAATGTAATTCTAACACTAACTTTGCTTTACTATTGAAATTGAACTCTGGACAAAACCCTCTTTATTCTTCCTCTGTTACACAATACATACATAAAAATAAATAATGATAAAAACATTCTAAAGTCAAATTTAAATGTTTTAAGTCTCACAATCATGAATTTTTATATTACACAGAATGCTGATTCCATATGCATAACATATTTAAAATGAGAGTCACACAAAGAAATCAATTGTCTCCAAGTCTTAGTTAACCAGCTGCAGAATTAGAATAGGATGAGAGGAGTCAGAAATTTAGCTTTTAGTTGCTGTATGTCAGTGTCTTCTTGTTAAAACAATTGGGGCTAATGAAAACCATCTTAAATGAAGGCTAATGCAATTTATTTTTTAAAAATAGGATGTTAAATGAGAAAATACAGATATTAGAGATAATAGAAACATTCAGAAATATTAGTGTCTTTATCATCAATCTATCTATCTAATCTATATTCGTATCTATCCATCTATCATTCATCTATGTATATATCTTAGATTGTAGGTTGGTAGCCGTTATTCATTTACTTGACTAAATATTGGCATTCAATGTGCCTTCCTCAGAGAAATTACAGTAGAGAAATATGGACTCTTGAGTTGGACATTCCAGGTTTTAATATAGACCACGTGACATTGGGTAAATGTATTTAATCTCACTGGCTTTAGTTTTCTTACCTCTGAGACAAGGATAATATTAGTTCTCCCCTCATGGAGTTATTATAAGAAATACATGAGCTAATAATTATTATAGTACTTAGAACGGTAATTAATATATAACAGAGTCAATAAATATTAGTTATCATCATTTCCACAGTATTCTAAAGGGTTACTCAGTTTTGACTTTTATTTTCAGATCGAAAGGGGAAGAAGAAACCCTCTGTGTGTATTATGTGTGTGTATGTAAGCAGAACTGGAGTAATGAAAATCTTATAATGTACCTAAAATGATGAAAACTTCCTAAATTCTAAATTCTGAAATTTAAAATCAATTTTAAGTAGTTGCTGAATTTAATTTAGATCTTTCAGTCCTTGGGTTTTCAGAAAAGTAACCATAGGATTGGCTGCAGTAAATTGTGCTTTTGGAAGGTATTATCTGTCTATTAGCACAAACGCTGAGAGCATTGATTTGTTTTACATTATTTTCACATGATATTACTTGTCAATGACTTGAGCTGAATTCGAACTGGCATTCTTGAAAAGAAAGACTCCCTTTACAAATCCCTTAAGCTCTAATGCAGTCATTTTAATTCACAACAGGCTAGAACCTTGCATAATTGTTCTCAGCTCAATACAATCTTTAACAGCTTTTGATTTACATATTGAGCAGCTGTTTTGAATAAGAAGTTGTCCATCATGGATCCTTTTGTCATCTGTCCAAGGAATGTGTTTATAAATGGTTCCAATTAGAGTAATGAAGGATTCATGTGAGAACAATGATCAATAGCCAACCTTAGAAACAATATTAAGTCAAAGACAGATGTAAACTGTGACAGGGCATAACAGTGTCAAGTTATCTATGGGGAATGTGCACCATTGCTCCTGGAAAACAAATGAAAATTTTCAAGTCTTTGACTTTTAAGCAGAGTTTGATTCCATGACACAGAAACATTCAGATTCTGTGTTAAATAAATCATTGACCCACACATGGCTGAAACTATGCAGATTAATGTGAACAAGAGCAGCCAGGGAAAAAGCGTTTAAAGAGGCTAGTCAGATCAGGTCTTTACTGTGATTATGGACTGCACCTCCATTAGCCTTCAGGAACAGATGTCCATTGCTATAAGAATGAGCCACGTTGATAGCGAAGTTTCTGTGCAAACACATTTTAGACTATGTCAGACACATCTGGTCAAGGGCTTTGTAATAGCTTTATTTATTTCTTGCCTGAACTGGAACGTCAGAAGCATGCACTCCACATTAAGCCAAGAGTTCCCTTTGTTCCACACGGCTGCCACAGCTGGAACTTTTTGTTGGTTGACACAGCCAGATCTTCTGTAGAGACCATTATATTCTTTGGCGTATTTCAGTGAGTTTGCGTCTTTTAATCCACCTCAGCAAGCAGTGGGGAGTTTGTAAGGGCCACGCGCGGGGCGTCCTATTAAAACTACACAGGGAAACCAGCTGGGAATGCAAAATTGATAGCATCGAGGTGGCCTGCTACCAAGTTGGCCTTGGTGGGATGAGCTCTTTGCCATAGCCCTATTCACTTAGATAATTTAGGGAAAAAACATCGAAACAGAAGTAGCTTCTCATTCTTATGTATTGAGGTTGCTCATACATTACTATCTCTAGCAGAAAGGAAGAGAGCAAAAGAAACTTTGTTGTAGACTATAAGATCTGTGTATAATGCAGTTTCATGAGGGTTACTGAAAAAAACATCTGGCCTACAAAAGTCGAAGAAGAGGAGACCTGTTAAAACTAGGATCTGCCTAGATTTCTAATATAATTAAGTTTATTTTTCCTTTTTAACCACATCACTCGAAAGCCCAATTTCAATGTTCTGTAGCTTTGAGGAGTCATAAGTTAAAGGGGGGTTGGAGGCTGAAAAACATAAGTTGATAGTCACCAATGTGCACCTACGATAGTCTTTAAACACACACTGAATTGATTGCATTTGGCCTGGTTCAGATAAATTCAGTGCCTGCTTCTAGTTTTCAGGAACACACTGTCTCAAACATGGAGTAGCTCTGTTCCAGCCCCTGAGTATCCACCCTCACTCTGCTTTTGCCACGTCCTTCCTACTGACTGATCCCCACCTCAGAAAGAAAGTTGCTCTAGCCTGTCCAGTTGGCAATCCAATGGTATTCTCATGGGTTCCTCTTCTTAGTGACCCACTTGACCAGTAAGCTCTAATTTCTTGGCATAGTGTTTCTGTAGATTATACTTCTGATGAAAACTGACCTTCAGAACCATCCTTCTCTACCAAAGGATCTGTTGGGGGGGTGTGGAATTTCCTCCAGGGTTCATTCTATCTCCATGAGATTTCCTGAATGATTGAGAAAGTCCCCAAACATAATTTCCATTGATGTTTCTAGAGCATTCTTCTATGAAGCAGATCCATAAAGAACATATGTTGTTGTGGATATACTCCATTCCAGGAAAGAGAACAGGCACAACATAGAAGGTGTTCAGTAATCCATAGCAAGAAACACTACAGAGGAATCTCAGAGGAATTTTAGATGGAAGGGGCCAATGTGGATATATATGTACTAAAGAGTAAGCATAATAAATGAGCACTTCTGAAATTTTAACACAAGAAGGTAAATTTGATCTCACAATAAGGAACATGGTAGAGTTAGTACATGTAAAGAGAACATAAATTCTGAAAATATAAAATCTAGATTTGATCCCAATTTGGCTATACAATTAAATGAATTTCAAGAGTAAATTTCAGAAATCATATAAGTCCTGTAAACAACAGTTGCCTCAAGTGTCATATTGGACTAACATCATGTATACTTGCTTCTAGTGTTGTGCGACTGTATTCTATTGTTTAGAAGCAAGTTAATGGAAGGGGATTCTACAAATTTGTGAATACTGAGGACAGGGATCATTGAGGGCCATCTTAAAGGTTGCCTATTACAGTGGTCTAGTGGAAATGTCACAGGTCTTGGAGTCAGATGTTCCGATTTCTTCTTCACGGTCACTACTTCCAAACTATTTGCCTTTGAGTAAACTAAATAATCTCCTTGTGTCTCAGTTTCCTCATTTTTATCTCAAAAAGGAATTGGACCAAGAATTTCTTAGTATCTTTGAGGACAACATGAAAAATTGAAGATTCGGATTGTCTAACAGAAAAAGGCCCACTAGAATAAAGGCTTCTCATGCTGTTGTAAAGGGATCTATTGCTGTCTCCTTCTCATTCAACAAGTTTATAAAACTCTTGAAGAAAGGCATTAAGTGATGAGATTATTAAGTTTATACATGACACAAACCTAGAATAGCTAATTGTTTGAATGATATATTCAAGACTCAAAATTCTAGTAACAGATATGAGGGATGTGCCAAGCTAAGTAAGATATTATCCAACAAAGATGAAGTTAAACTCCTGTTTAAGGTCGAGTAATAATTTATAAAAATATAGAATTGAGCAGATCTGTCATGGCTCATTTTTGTAAGATAGTTTGTTATTTCCAGCACTAATTTTTACCTTTATTAGAGTAGAATGAACTATGCTGGGATTTCAGTTTAAAGCTTTCTGATCCAAAGTTCATGCTCTTTCTACCATAGTCATCCCCCTCTGCTTGCCTACTGAGACTTTCAAGGATGTTACCTCATACATCTAAGAGTTTGCTATGAATTATAGTAGGCACTAGCAACATATGGCTATTTCAACTTAAATTCAAATTAATTAAATGAAATTAGAAATTAAGTTCCTTAGACATACTAATCAGATTTCAAGTAATTGATAGCAACATGTGGGTAGTAGCAGTTATCATTGCGTCATCACAGACAGTTTTATTGAATAGCACTGATGAATAGAAGTGCATTTCAGTAAGCTCGGTATTACCCTAAAGGAGGCATTTGGAAAATCTGTTAGCACATTTTTAGTTTTCACAATAATTGCATAGGACAAATCTGGTAAAATGGAAAATTTTTGTATTTTCTCATATTTTTTTCATTATCCTGTATAATTTTAAAATAAACAAAAAACTTCATGTAATTATCTGAGTCTAGAACAGAACTTTGTAAAATATATAACAAAAGTAGTTTTAATATATACTGTATTCCCTGGAATGCACTTACCATGTGAATGCAGGTACTTTGTGTATTCGCTTACTTTGTTTGATGTTTAGAAAAATTACATCATGAATAGAAATGTGGCTCAAAGTGTTTGAGTAGACAATAAAAGTGCATGCTGTCTCTTTCACTGAATACAACCGAAATCCTGAGAAGAACAGATAGGTCAGATGTTTGAGGATTCTGAAAGATAAGTAATAATAGCAGGATATTAGAAAGAAGACCACCAAACTTGAAGTACCACCAAACTTGAAGATGAATTTACCATTTTTTTCCTTCAATCATTCTACTGTTTAGCCATACAAGAACAAAATTAACTCAAAGAAAGGAGAAAATAATAATTTAAAAAGCATAAAAATTAGTGAAATTGAAAAAGAATTTTAAAAAATCAAAGAAATGAAAAGCTGGCCTTTTGAAAAAATAAATAAAGTGGATGAATTTCTAGCAAGAATTAGAGAGAGAGAGAGAGAGAGAGAGAGAGAGATGAATATAAATTACCACAGACTTTAAAAAGATAAAAGGAATGCTATGAACAACTCTATACGCATAAATTTGAAAACTTAGATGAGATAAACAAATTCCTCAAAACCCACAAATGTTGAAAACTCACTCAAAATGAATAGATAACATGAGTAGTCTTATAATTATTAAATATATTTATTTAATCCATATTTTAAAACCCCAATAAGGAATTGTCTAGGCCCAGATGGTGTTACTAGTGAATTCTATAAAAGGTTTAGAAATAATACCAATTCTAGACATCCTCTTCTGGAAAATAGAAGATGAGGAAACACATCCCAATTCATTTTCTGAGGCCAGCATTACTCTAATACCAAAATCAGAGAAAGACAATTCAAGTATACACCAATATCCCCAGATAAACACAGAAACCCTTAACAATAAATAAGAGAATAGTGATATAATAAGAATAATACACCACAACCTAGTGGCTTTATTCCAGAAATGCAATGTTGGTTTAATATTCTAAAATCTAATAATGTAACCCACAATATTACAATCTAAAGAAGAAGGATGTCTCTCATTTTATGCCTTTGCATATGCTGATTTCTATGTTTGAAGCATCTTCACCATTCTTTACTTGGCTCATTCTTAAAAACTCAGTTCAGAAATCATCTCTTCACTATTGTTTCTTCTTCCAAACATCATTTCTCCAGCTCTTTCCAATGACTGTTAAAAATCCCAGATAAATCTCTATCACTTCACATTTCTTATTGAATTGAAGTTTTTTGTTTTTGTTTTTGTTTTCTTTAATTGGCTGTCTCCTTCCCTAGACAAAAGACATTTTTAGGATACTCATTTCCTAACTGGAGTTGAGAGACTGTTACTCGAAGGAAGATAAAACTATAGTAAAGGTACTGTTCTCCAGAAAATTAGAAAGGTGATGCTTATAAAGCAAGTGTTCTAAAGAAAGAGATATCTCCATCAAAATTAATATCTGCCTTTATTTTGTTTTTCAGGATTTGGGTCATACAGCTAATTCGGCATGAAGTTCATGGATGCCTATAAGTGAACTGGAATCTGGAAATGGAAGGTTAAGTCAATGTTTTGCTCTTAATTAGTGAAAGATGATTCCTAATTTCAGGGGAAATTATATCAGTCCAGATGAGGAGTGCCTGCCTGACTGTAAAGACAACAGGAAAGGATCCAAAACCAGGTTGGATCCCCAGTTTTATAAACAGCCTGGTAATAAGACCACTAATATGTTAACTTGATCTTCACTTATGTAAAGAGGAGTGTGCCAAGCAAGACTGGAAGAAATCTTTTAATTTCTCACCACAGTGATCAGGTTCTTATTGGTATGTTCTGATTGATTTTCCTTCTTGCATCTAGGAAGGATTTGGAGGAAACTTTCTGATGTATTGGGCAAATTTATAGAAATAATCAAAGTTTTTCAGATATATTTTTGGGAAATAGACTAACTAAAAATTAGTATAGCCAATCAAATAGGAAAAAAAATCTTTTTGAGTCAATGGAAGATTATAGACCTACTTTTCTCTGGCTTAGCAGAGGAAATAATGTGCCTAAAGTATACAAATAATGTTAATGTTAGAAAAAAAAATAAGTTTAATGTTAGGAAAAAAATGACTATGAGGGAGGCAGAGGATATGAATTTTCTTCTAATGTCTATTTAGTAAAGAGTGAACTGAATGGTTTTGAGGATTTCCTCTAGATTTCTAATGAGAGATGGAAATTTAAAATTTTTTGATATATGCATCTGAAAATGTTCACTGTTCTTTATTTAAGTCCTTATATACTATCACTTCTGGTAGGCCTTCCAGTTTTTCCCACCCACTCTTTCCTTTCCCTCCTGTAATTGAATGAGTACTTAATGATTACAATTTTTCATCACCCTCTGTAGTCTCTTCCCCAAAACTTGCCCATGAGTCATGTGACTTCTCAGTTCACCTTGCAATGTTGGAGTCTATTTTCACCACACTGCTCCTTTCCTCCCTGATGAGAGATCTTCTTTACTAGATGGCTTGTGTTATGTCAATGTAGAGAATTTTCTGGTCAGTTGAAGTCCTCTTCTATTGGCATCTTCTGTAATGTAGTTTTATCACACATGCCTTTGGGCATCACTTTCTATTTGTGGTACTTTTTGCTAAGATATCCTCAACTTTAAGAAATCATGTAAATCTCTCTACCTTTTCTTTTTTCCACAACATTAGGATTCTTAAGGTTTTCTGCCATGCATCTTCTGGCGTGGGAAACATTTACAGCTTTTCCCACACCATTTTGAGACATTATGAGACCAGAGTATGAGAGTGAGAATAACTTCATTACATACTACCTGTTTTGCTTCCATCTCTACAGATTATGCTGGCATAGAGGGCATTTGTATGGTACTTTATATTGCTGTAATCTCAGGATCCAAACTTATACTTGATCTGGGAGTAAATCTCTTCTGCCCTTGAAAGGCTTTCATTTCTGTACAGACTTTCTGTTCTTTAGCCCATGCTCCAGGAGTTACTAAGGAGGCAGATTCTCTAATTCCATCTTAATAACTCATGCAAGTTTAAGCTATCCTCTCCTCCTCTGAAACTCCCTCTCACTTCAACCAAAAGAACCTTTATTTACTACTTAGGGGCAGCATTGGCCTTTATCAATTGTTTTACACAATATACCTCTGTCCAGATATGAGTTTCAGGAGATTGTTTTTAAAATTAAAGCAAGAATTTGACTTCTTCCTCTCCTTGTACCATCACTTAGTGGATGTCCTCTTATGTAGGGAATGTTTCTGGTGGAATATTAAGGTGGAGAGGAAGAGAGAGGAATAGTACTTCAGAAAAATAAGGTGATAATCCTTGGCTAATATTTAACAATTTTATCCTGACACTATAAATAAAATATAGTAATTGAGATGAGATGGTCCAGAGGATTTACACAATAACAATAAACAAAGATTAAAGACAGAATTCTGGAGAACATGAACATTAAAGGGACAGGAAATGAAGATGAATCTGTGAGGGAGATAAGAAAAAGAGAAGATAAAAAGAAAGCCGAGACAGTTTGGTGGCATACAAGTCAAGAAAAGGAGATAATTTTAAGAATGAGGGGATGGTCCACTGTGTTAAATGGGAATACTGTGTTATACAATGAGAAAAAATTTGATCTTTAAACTTAAGTATATCTAAGTTGACACACTGACTCACACTCTTAATATTCTCAGCCTCCTTAACTCTTACTTGTCTCATGTATAAGGTATGCATAAAATAGTATTTGATACTTACAGTTGAGTTGTAAAATAATGATATTGGATATAACACTGTCCAATGATGAACTACACAGTGAATAATGATTTCAATATCATGGCTATACTATTTTCATAAAATCGACTGGGAATATTTTCTGTATTCTAAGAAATACTTTTAGTAATTGGAAATAGAGTCAGATAGGATATTTGGGGGAAGACACATTTTGACAACTTTTATTCCACTTATTTGCCTATTCAGTTTTTCAACTGCATCTTTATTCAATTTTTGGTTTCCTATCTGAACAATGTGATTGTGTTTCCACGTCTAAGAGGATGCAAAAAAAGAGAAAATCTAAATTTTATCCAATAACCAGCAGGAATTTACAAACAATAAGTACCAATAACAAAAGAAATTCCATTAAGGAAATCCTTCATACAAATCTGACTCCTTATATCCACTAAGAACACAGCAAGTAAAACTCTTGTATTTTACAAAAGATTCAGCCATTTCTCTCCCTCTCCTAGATAGCTTGACAGTAAGTTTGACTTCTGGGAAGAGGCTATTTAACTAACATTTCAAAAGCCCTGTGTTAAATTTCATTGTTAGAACTCCTGAATTTGGGAATAATATTCACTCACAGTTGACAAATACCTAAACCAAGATGACACACTAAATGAATTACAAAGTAAGTGAAATGAACTCCATTACAAGAAAAGTTAAACATTTATAGGAAAAGTTTTCACTTAATCCATGAACCACAGCTACTCATAACTGCAGTTAGGACCCCCTATCCAGAGATAACTGGAAAGCTGAGGTAACACAACTATCAATATTCAGCCTTTAAACTCACGACTGGGGAAAGATCAAAAATAGTGCTCAGATAAGTTGTGCAGGTAGTCAAGGAGGTCCAGCTATGCTTTGTTGGTGAAAATTAAAGATCCAAACAGAGATGTTCATGTCAAATATGATGTATTAGCCAGAGATCTGGCAGGAAAGAGAAAATGCAGTCTCTATGGCTAGCTGGATAAGTGGTCATGCATGCAACTTAAGGTATTAAGGTATTAAGCAAAGCTGCCTTTGTCCTTTACTCATTCTATGTTTTGCTTGTCCTATGCTAGTACTTTGGCTGGGTGGAATATTTTACTAGCGAGGTGACCTAATCATTCATTTCTATAGGATCTGAATCTTGAGTTACCACAATTTCCCATTGATTAGGGCTGTTTGCAAAGAAAGTACTAGAAGGTGCTACCAGAAAACCCTCTGGGTTCCAAACATAATCTCCCTTGCCTACATTGTGTAATATCAACCTTAATCCTAACTTGTAATAAAGTTCAACCACTCTACCCAGAATAGTAGTTCCCTTTTCTGTTTGTTGGTTCAGTGTTATGAGAAGTCCAAAAGGTTGATGTTGAGGGGATAGTGTCAGTTCATCAGAACTATGGTCAGATGCCTGGAAGAAGTGTTTCCATGATGGGCACTGGGACCTCCAAAGCTTCTAAGTCCAAAGTTAATAGGGACAGGAAGCAAATATTTATTATGTGGGTTTTATGCATAATAGTGAGAGAAGTCACTTCCACTTCAAACATTTGATTCTTAGATCTTGGTACTCTGACTATAAAAAGAAGGCAACATATGATGGCCATTATTACTTTTTTTTTGAGGGCCATTCCTGAGTATAGTTGAAAGCAATAGATCTCTACTTCTGCTTGGTGCCACATACCATCAACAAACCAAGCCTGAGATTTTTCCTCAGCTGCTAACTGGTCATAAAGAGCTTACCCTGTTCACATTCATGGAATGAAAAAGAGGCAGCACAACAAAAGGAGAGATAAAATGGAACTATCTACTCATGTTATTTTATTTGTACCTTCCAAGCATGCTCAGTCATGGTCTCACAAATATGATTCTTCTTTTATAATAGAATGCAGCTGTGCACATCCAATTTAATGGTTCAGTGGAACAGATAATGCTCAGTGCATGATAGGTAATTCAGACTGCATAATCACTTGATATTCCATAATCAAGTATTCAGTCTATCAGGGCCCAGTAGCAAACACAAGTTGCTTTTCAAATAAAGAATATCTGTTGCATGAAGATGAAATGGTTTTACTCTAAAACTCTAGGAATCTGTTCTATGATTCTCCTGTTTGGACTTGCCAGAGATTTCATAAAACATCTCTTCTGGCCCAAAGCACCCCAGCACTATTGGGTCTGGTGGGTCATAAGGCCCAAGTAGCAGAGCAACTCAGATGACAGCCAGAAACTGATCTGCTGCAGATTTCTTTCTTATTCCAGACCCCACTCAAGAGTCCAGCCCTAAAGATAACCTGAAAAATGAGTCCAATGAGCCTCATGCTCAATGTGTTCATATTGCCTTCATGTCTAAAAAATCCATGAAGTGTTATACCTCTGTCTTGGTGGTAGGCAGTGTAAGTGTAATAATTTATCTCTCAACTTAACTCTCACTTTAAAAAAGTTGTCTTGAAATCCCCCAAGTCACATATTCCTGAGGTTTTGAGGGTTTATTTTCCACTTTTGACCATGCATGTTTTTTAGTAAGGTACTTACTACTTCCAGCTCATTCTGTTGAATCAGCACAATCAGTTCACTCAGTTGTCATCAGTGTAATGGGCCACTGTGATATTCTTTGAGATATGAGGATAACTAGGGTTGCTCACAGAATGTGTATTCAATTAATGATTGTTTATTATCATGGCTCTGGAAATGCTGGACCAATCTTTAAACAATGATTTCTTCTTTTGCTGTTGTCATAAGGAATTTTTTCAGCCCAAAATACACTAAATAAATATGCTCTAAGAAGTAATATCTCAGCGATAATATTTCAGGCAAAGACACACCAACCGAATAATACTAGCAAACATTACTCAATCAGAGACCATTACATAGAATACATTTGAATTGCACACCGTGTTTAGATGAACCTAAAAGGTATTGTTTTGCTTATGTAGACTAAGTGAGAGTGATAAAGATGATGCATCTTCTAAGCCCCTTTTTTGCTTCAGGAAGAAGCACTATTTCTACATGCTTCAACAAGCAGTTTTTCAATCCAAAGATTCTACTCCTTTACAGAAATGCTAAAGCCTCCATTGCAGATGCTTCTGCCAGTGTCATATTCTCAAAGGAAAGAATATTATCATAAGCACACCTGATTCTGTTATCAAATGCTTTTCTGAACATCAATCAACCTGACTGACTCTTAATCACCTCCCAAAGAATGCCTCCTTTATACCCTTGTTCAGCATCCACTACTAAGTCCTCCCATCTTCCTTTGGTGAGTATAATAAACTTTTAGAACATTGCATTTCATTTACAACCTATATTTATTTACTTTCCAATTCTAATTTG
Organism: Pteropus medius; assembly: GCF_902729225.1. Taxonomy (NCBI): domain Eukaryota; kingdom Metazoa; phylum Chordata; class Mammalia; order Chiroptera; family Pteropodidae; genus Pteropus; species Pteropus medius. The sequence continues at coordinate 833,774 of NW_024342471.1, forward strand.
TTTCTGACATAAACCTGTTTTTATAGTTCAATTAATATATATTTTTTCCATTTCTGAGAATTATTAGGCATATTGCATTGGGATGGAACAAATCCCAATTTCCTCCCTGAAATGTATATAGAATATAAATATTTAATGGCTTTTCATTCATCAGCATGGTTGTCATGGATGAATTGACAATCATTAAGTAAATATATGTTTCTTATTTTAGAAAGCAGAAGAAATGACATATCCTTGAAGCAAGGCAGTAAAGAAATACTGTTGTTTCTGACAAGTTTAGGCAAACTACTTCTGATTATCCTGTTATTACAAAAGAGAAAGTGCTCACTAAGTCAATAGTGGCATATGAGTTGTCAGTCAGGGACTGTGTTGATTTGTTCCAAAATGCAACTCTAAAACCACAATTGTGATTGACATGTCTACCTGATTAAGTTTGCAGATATTTACAATCATTATCTGTCTGACTTTTGCATAAGCCAAACAAGATAAATAAATAGAGAACTTGTAGGAATCACCATCGCTGCATCATGCAAGTGTTTTATGGAGACACCAATCTCTGCCTTTAAGGGATCTGCCTGGAGATGTGCCGTTGCTTTTGCTTTACAATATGAGAGTAACAGGAACAAAATGTTGGGGGAAAGGGAAGTTGTATATCACCTTTCCTACAATAATAGACCCCAATCTATAAGTCAGAGAGCCAATGGTAGATTCTGAAGGTTATGAAATAATCTATTTCTGCTTACTATTTTGGACTCATAAAATAATCACAGGATGGTCTGTTCCCCCCTGGGTCTCTATGACTCCAGGATTATATTATTCTCACCAAAATCTAGGAAACTAAATTCAATTAAAGTATCCTGAATCATTATCTCTGGCCTAGAAAAGGTAACCATTAGAGAGCATTTAAAGAATTCTGACTCTTCCCACACCATTGCCACCATCAATGGATTGCTTCATTCCTCTTAAAGAGCATTTTCCAGGGTTCTCAAGAGCACAGTTAGAGAGTAGAAGATAGAGCAACCAACAGTCCCAATTCCCCTGACACTGTCCTAGTGTTAGCCCTGACAATCCCATATCCTAGAAACCCCTCTGTTCTAGGCAAACCGGATGATAATTGCCATAGGAGAAGTAGGTTACACATAAGAGATCTCCACCAATATTTTCATATCCCTGATATCTGTTTTCTTCAAGATACAAGGGATATCCCATCATTTCAACCTCATTTTGTTCAAACTTCAGTTGGCTGACTTATCAGACTGTGAATGCCATTTACAAGTGTTCAAGCCAATGCATTAAATCAAAATTCTGAGTGTGTGCTCATGCCAATAATTAGTATTACTTAAGTCTTGTATTTCTCTTTCTTAGTCTAGAACTCTTAGATTTCACTGTCATATGTGATGCCCAGGCCCTGGCCAAAACAGATTGGTAAAATCTTATAAATCCTTTAGCATATAGACTGCTCTCTTGCCAGATCAGGACTTGTGTTCTTTCGGTCTGAGCTATGTTAGCACCTAAATGTCTAATTATAGTAATGAAGGCAATGAGGGAGTGATTTAGGTGTATCCTGAAAAGAATTAATATCAGCTTGTGAGACAATTGCCTCCTCTGTGCAAGTCTTGTAGTCAATGTAAGACTTTTATGCAGAAGATGGATGGATTCCTCAGTAGAGAAGAAGAGGCTTCTTCAGCCAATAGGAAAGGGTCAAGAGAAATAGGGGGAATCGGTTTTCAGGACTTGTCTTAGAGTACCAGTTCCAGTCTTTATTCTGCAGAGACTTCACTTTAGTGCAAGAGATATAGTAGGTTGAGCATGTATAATGCACTAATTTGTAACCCTTAAAACGAGACCTGAAACTAGGTCTTCAGACATATTTTCTCTGCAATTACAGGAGTTGAAAAACTCCTTTATACTTGCTATCAAGGCTTTCTGACCATCCACTCATATTCTCAGTTGCATATCCATAGATTTCAATTTCTTCTTCTCACTGAATATGTAAGCCTTTAATAAGAAGTTAGCTGACCTACAACTTTACCATCACTACTACTGCCATAGCAACTAAGTGCCCCATTCACTTGAACTCAATGCTTTGCCTCCACTGCACTGTATTCCATCTGGCCACCAGTAACCATTTGAGCAAGTGATCCTACCAAACTCTAAAGATTTCCAAAGTTTTATTTTTCTGTCTATAGTATCAGTGCACTCTTCAAAAAAGTAGGAGCATTTTTTTCATTCTAATTACTGTATTCAGACAGAAATAGATGGCACACTTAAATTGGGTAACACGCAGAGAATTTAATAAAGGGACTATATACAGAGATGTGGCTAGGGTATAAAAACACCATAAGAAAAAGTGTAGCACCCCAGAACTAGTAACATTGGACTTACTACAATTGCAAGTCCTGAAGGGACAAAAGGAATGAATAAGTGGCTATTAGAACTGGAGAGAGGGCTGCCTGGTAGGAACTGTGATCTTTAGACAAGGAATAAAGTCAACCTGTGACAACTGTACAAGAATAAATATCCTGATTTCTTCCTTGCAATCTTCTATAGGACTCACCATTAGTCAATTTCAATAAGAAGCTGGAGAGTAAGGGAGTTTATTTGTTGCCATCAATAGGAGTCAGACCTTCAGAGTTCTGAGCATGAGGGAGAAAAGGTTAGAGAGAAAATCTCGACCAGCAAAGAAGATTCTTAGGGCAGAGGAGTAATATTAAACAAAATGACATGACAATCATGCAAGTAGTCTACAAAAACAGAAGATGAAGGAAGAAAGGAAAGAAAAAAGGCAGGCAGGGAGGGAGGAAAGAAGAAAAGAAAGAAGGAAAAAAAGAAGGAAGGAAAGAAGGAAGGAAGGAAGAAGGAAGAAAAGAAGGAAGGAGGAAGGTAGGAAAGAATAAAAACTGAATACTCAATTTGGGAAACAGTGTACCCTCGGAAACAAGAAAATTTTCTGTAACAGATTTCTCCTCTAAGAGAAATAAGTGAACATAAAATATATAAAGATAAGTTGAAAATACAATCAAATTAATCAGAAAGGGAAGATTAGGAGAGAAGGAAGCATGTTGAGGGCAAAAACTTGAAAAAATGGTAGGAGAAATCTATAACACAAGTTTTTTTAAAAAATAAAATCCAGAGAATAAGAAGGAAGAAGAAGAAGAAAAAAAAGAATGTAATTTTAAAAAGATTGTGAAAGTGGAGGAAACAGAGATTCAACACATGGATAGTTGATGCAGCTAAAATAAACTGGCATAAAATTGCTTTAGAATGATAATTCCTCCTTAAGAAATATATGAATATACAGTCTGAAGGGGCATATTGTTTTGTGGGAAAGAGTGATACATAATGTGCAACTCTGCAAAGTATCCTGATGAAATTCCTGATATCAAGATAATAGAAATAACCCCACAGTCAATAAGCAGAAAAAGTAATCCTGTGCAGATGGGATAAATTGGGTTGGCCTCAGATTTCTTTGTAGCAATGTTAAAATTCAGAGGTCAGTAGAATACCGCTAGAGCTCTGAAGCAAAAAATGGATGTGATCCAAAATTTTTACATTCCACAAAGGTATTCTCAAACATGTACAAGCACAAGGAATATGCATAAGATTTTTCTTTTTTTAAAGAAACTACCTAATGAAAAAATTCAGCTAACCAAGTTGTAAGCATACAAAATGCACAAAGAATGGCAAAATGGTCAAATACACATAATCAGTGGTGAGCATGGATTCGATTAGATATGGGCAAAGGCTATGAGAAGTTTCATTGCAGAAAGGAATGTAAACGTCATAACTCTTGAAGGAAAGCTTCATAATGTAAACTATAGTTATGGATCAGGGCAAAAATCCAGAAGCCAATTTAAAAATCATTATTTTTCATAGATACTATCTTATTTTAAGTTAATAAATTGAGAAATAATGATTCATGTAGACTATTTACAGTTATAAAATTAATCACATAAAAATAAATACAAAATGAATGCATTCCTAATTTCCAGTGTGTGTGTTTGGGAGGGAGCAGAGGGAGGACAGCCTATGCAGCAAAGTGAGAAAAAAGAGAAAATAATAAAGGATATCACATAAAATAAGACAACACAATTAAAACAATCACTTCGATGTCTATAAATTCAATATTGATGAAAATGACTCAAATCAAGTCAACCATAAAATCCAACTATATCCGGAATATAGCTCATTAAAAAAGGAAGTACAAGTGTGGAAAATAAAAGACAAAAAAATAAAGATAAATTGGGAGAAATGATACAAATAAAACACAAATCTGCAGTCCCAAAATTAGTATTGGATAAGTGGAATTCAACCCAAAATCTATTAAATAAGACCAGCAGGATAAAGAATAAAATTCATAGTGAGGAAATGTCTTTCATGATTTTTTTTAATGCAGCAAATGACATAGCATCCAACTATATAAAGCAAAGTCTACAAAATGCAAGGAGAAATGAGCAGAAACAAAATTATGGAAGGAGACTTGATCTTACCTCTGTCAGTTCATGGGAAAATAAGTATAGAAAAAAAAGAAATCATAGATAAGATTTGAAAATGAGTAAGTTTGATCCATTAGGTACACATCAAATTTTATACCTTGAAAATATAGAGTACACATTCTTTTAAAGGGCCTGTAGATTATTGATAAGAGTTTACCGTGTATCAGGCCACAAACAAAGTTCTAATAGATTTTTTTTGAAGTAGATAGACAATAATCCATATTCTTTGACCATAAACAATGAAATAGAAGGTACAGATGATTCAAGGTTAGAAATATCTATTAATATAAGTTAATATACAATAGCATATTATCTTATTTTTGCTAAAAATATAGCTGCCAAAGTTTTACATCATATCTGGTTCATAAAATAGAATAAAATAATAAAATAGATGACAATTTCTTAACATGAATATACTCAAAGCCACCTCTTTGCAAAATGTTGAAATACTAGAACCATCCCTATAAACCAGAAGACAAAGATATCATTATCACCATTACTGCTTAATATTCTTTTGCTGAAGTAGCAATGAACATAAAAGATAAAGAAGAAAAGATACATTTAAGAGAGGAGGACTAAAATTTGTATTATTCTCAAATTATAGGATTATTTGCCTAGGAAACATAGCAGAATGAATAAAATACTTATAAAAAATAAGAATCATTAAAGTGGTTGGAATGATTAACAGAGATAAACTCATAGCCATAGCTCTTTTTGATAAAACAAAGCAGCTAAAACTATTAACTTAAAAATACATCATTTACAAAAGGAAAAAGACAAAAAGACCGCATAGCTAGGAACGAATCTTAGATATCAAAAGAATCTACCAGAATAAAACTTTAAAACTTTTCAAGTCTATATTTTTTGTTGTGTGTGTCCACTGAAGTCTCTGCTCAGCTCTCTTAATGGTCAGCTAATGATTGGACAGATATCCCTTAAACGGCTGATACTAAAAAAAATCTTCCTGTCTTTGCTGAGTGATTCTGAGTGTGTGCTGGGGTAAACCTTCAACATTCAGTCAGGCAGTTTACGACTCTGTCTTAGCCTTCACTCCCTGCTTATACATAGCCTCAAGGTTAGTCAGAAGTTAGAGCTCAGGTTCTCGGGTCCTTTCTGGGCATGTACACAGCCCTACAAATGTGGGTGTCTGAGATTCTCAGGAATGTATCTGAGTTTTTCAAAATCCTTTATGGGCATCGCATTTCTCCACTTTTCCTTTTAAGCTTTTTTGGTTTGCCTATTGTTTACCCCAACCATTATTTACTACCCCAGGCAATTGTGATGCTATACAATTGCCTCTGATTGTTTTGACAAATGCCCCTGAGGAAAAGGTGGTTTATATTAAACAAATTCCCAGTCAGGTCAAATTATAACAGCCTTGCAAGTAGTATATGACAGTGAACCACTAGACAGGGCAAACAATGATATTCCTCTAAGAAATGGAATTTTGAAGGAATTCCAAATCCATTTTGCTACCACCAGTGGTTGCCAGGCTGCTAATTTTCATGATTGCAGGGTACTTGTTTTTAAGGCTACTATGGAGCTGGAGGTGAAACTAAGGCAAGTTAAAATGCCATAAAACTCAATATTCTTACCAAAATTCAGCCTTTTTTTCTTGAATAAATGTTCCAGGAATCACTACAAGCCTTTGATTAATTTCCATAGTTTTGAAGTTTTAATTCTGACAATTTTACCAGTGTTCTCATTGCATTTATGGAGGAGAGGATTTCTAAAGGTCCTCACTCCGCCATTTTGCTGATGCCACCTTAGGTTATATATCACGGACCAAAGGTCTGCATTCACGGGGTTTATCAAAATGATCCCAAGTGGCCACGTCAGAAATCAAGCACATGACATTGCACTTTTCCAAGGGTTGGCCAAATAGCTTGAGCTAATCGTATGAAGTCTCCAGGATATTGTATTTAATCTCTCAATGAGAACAAAAAGCCCCGAAGATGAAAAGAATAACCCAGCTGGTCAGTTAAGTATTGCCAAGTGACAAATGGACCTAAATCTTAGTGACTTAAGACAAAAACAAATATTAAATCATTTCTTATGAATTTTGTAAGTAAAGAATTTGGGAAGGATTTTGGCTTTTAATTATGACTGCATTCAGATGATAGTTGTAGCTACAACATCCAAAGTTGGGGGTGCTTAAGCAGCAACCAGCTGACATCAGCCTGGGCATCTCTTTCTCTTCATGTATTCTCACACCTCACCATGTGCTCTTTATATGATGGATAGCTTTGGCTTCCTCACAACATGGCAGCCTCATTGTATTCGATGGCTTATATGGCCTCTGAATCTCTTCAGGAATGAGTATTCCAACAAGTAAGACAGATGTTGTATTGTCTTTTATGACCTAGGGTCAAAATTCATACAGCATTATATTTAACACATTTTATTGATTATGAATAATTCATAAGCTTACCCAGTTTCATATGGAGACAATTAGATTCTACTTCATGAAGGGGGAATGGTAATGTCTTAAAAGAGCATGTGAATGGAGATAACGTTGCAGCCATCTGAGGAAAATATAATGTGGTACCCGATTAGAAACCCCCTTAACAATTATTGGGAATCTTGGGAGCTGACGAATACAATATATCATTCAATGAAGAGATAATAAGTGCCTTTAATCTTCCATAAAAATCAATAGTCCATAAAATTCATAAACCCATTCACAGTTAGTTGATACCTTGAAAAACTGACCTTCATGTTACACCTTCATGTAGTTAGTTTCAGTTTTCATTGTAAGTTGATTATTTGCTACTGAAATAAGACATTTGCCAAACTACTTTCATTTTTGACTCATCATTAAGTATATTTTTCCCCATTACGCTTAGCTTCTACTAATACAAGGCCATAAGATGAAACATTGCTTCCAAGTCAATTGCTCAATTTAAAAGGCAGAAAATTATTTTAGCAAGACACGATGAGGATGATGAAATGTTTCATGGATCATTCTTATTTAGAGACACTGTGATTCTGACAAGTTTTATTCCTTATTTGGTACCAAAATACTGCCAACTTCATTACACTTATTGTCAGGTATATCTGCTGAACACCAATTTGCTCTGTATTTCCTGTCTACAAATTGCCTGTGAAATCAGGCATTTGTAGCTGAGATGGAGATTTGATATACATGTTAAATCAGTTCTCATTGACCATAATTATTAGCATTTCTAGCAAGGCAGTTTAGTCTAGAAACTGGCAATTTTGAAAATGTGTGCCTCTTAAGGTTTTGTGGTTGTTTACTTTTTATTTGGAAATGTAATACTATACTACAAAAATGAAAACCTATAAATGTATAGTATACTGCATAATTATAAAGCAAGTACACATTCAACTGTCAATAATCCTGAACCCCTGCTCCCCATTTATCCCTTCTCCATTATACATGCTCTTCCTCATTCCCTTAAGCAATTATTATCCTGTTTTTTATAATCGCTTTTGTGGATTTCTAAATATATATATATATATATATATATATATATATATATATATATTAGTCAATTTGATATATAACACTAAAATATTAATTTTGTATATTTTTATCTTTATTTGCTATATGCAATTTTTTTTTTGACTTCGTCGCTCACAGTTATGTTTGTAAAATGTACTCAGGTTGTTTATTGGGTCTGATTTTAAAGCACTTAGAATAGTTACTAGCACACTTTCAGGCAATAAATGCTAATTTTCCTATCAGGCAATAAATGCTAATTTTCCTATCTTTTTGTTTTCAAGGTTTGCAAATCCTTAAACGAAGCCAAATCCTTTTAGTTTGAAACCAAAAGGACTTCTTGCATTATTTTAACAATCTAAAAATTTAGATTTGAATTCCTTCGATTTTCATTATAATCAAAATCAAAATTTCCCCCAATCCTCTTCAACAAAAAGGCATCTACAGAGCCTGAACTAGCTTTTCAAATTTTATATAGTCTTTTTAAAACTTTATATATAGATAGATAAAATTTACTAGATGAAAATATGATTTTTTTTCAAAACAAATTTTTAAGTGCTTTCCAGTTCTATGTGAGACAGATTCCATAGTAATCACTTAGATATCATAACATCACTAATTTTGCGTCTGGCACTATTAATTTTATATAGATCTCATTTAGTATTCATCATAACCCTATTATTACTTACTCTCGTTTTATAGATAAATTTAAAGAACCAAAGTAAGGGTAAACAATTTGCTTAAGGTCAAATAGCTAGGGTAGAGCAGGGATTTAAACGCTGATAGTCTGTCCCCAAATCTGATATTTTTAACCAGTACGCTAAGCTTTCTCTCTTAGATTCATGCTCCCACCTTCGGTGGGAATTTTCATTTAATCTAGTTGTGCCTAAGATCTTTTGTTCCTAATCAATCATCTCCATGGCTTTATGTAGGTCATTTAGGGTGGAGGACAGCAAAACAGCTTTGCTATGGGATGGCAGATGTTAATAAGCTGGCTGGAAAAACAAGGATCATATTAATAACCCACATCTGGAGAGCTGGTGTCCCTTGACTCTCCTATGGCCTGTTTAAAGTCAGTAGAATCATCCCCATGGAACTAACACATGAACTTTGAAAACGAACCAAGCTGTAGCACAATGATAACAGGGAAATTCCATGGAAACTTGTTCCTTAAGCCCATTCACTGTTTTGCTTCTTGTCCCCTTTTAGTTCCCTGAATCAGATTTCCTCTAACGCATTGGTTTTTTCTGCTACCTAAACTTGTATCTGTCTACTCTATGACTGATATTCAGTTACTAACTAGGTGCTATTCTTTATCTATTCATGCTTAAATTTGGTGTCCTTGGGCAAATCACCAACCCCTTTGGCTCTTAGTTTTATTGTTTGTAAAAAGAGACGTTTTAAAAAAATAACTTCCAGGATACTTGCCAGTTTTAAAATACTATGCTTCCTTTCCATGTACTGGAGTGTGGCCTCCTGGGTGATGATAAAGTATCATCAAGGTTAGATAATACCAAGAGAGAATTATTTTTCAGATTTGATATTGAAAAAACTAGATATGCTGTGTCACTTTATGTTGAATGGAGCCATACATATTCAAATGTGTGGGAGGGGACCCTATTAGTGATGAATTGTGTGTCTAATTCAGTTATTTAGATAACTTTTCCCTTGGCAGTTGTTGGCAAGAAAGCCACATGCTATCCCGAACTAGCTATAATTTTCTTTTAAAACCCTTTTTTAAAGAGATTAAGTAGCTATTCTGGGCTTGGCATAGACAAGCTGCTCCAATAATATAAAACAAATTTGCTTATCATCTGAGTTCTTGGTTATTGAAATAAAACATCAAGAAGTATGTTATTCTGTTAGATCTGTCATCCCCAGAATTTTAACAAGTATCACCAAGGGGGAGATTGTAGGAAATATAATTTTCTGATACATGGCATCACTACATTTAATCTTAATTTTATATTTTGCAAATGAGTGAAGCAATAGGGGCCATACATTTTTAGAAAATTACATATATAAAAAATTTTAAAAATTTAATTTATTCAAATTGTTAGTCGACAAATTAAAGGGTTTTTAACATTATTAATTTACTAAATAAAAACTTAGATTCAAATAATGCAATTTATTTAGAGGGGAGGGAAGTATGTACCTGGATCAGAAAACCAAATAAAACTTTCAAAATATACATTTTTTTAAAAAATGCAATTTAATTGGTTGTCTTCTAAACAATGAATTAAGTTAATTTTATTTTTCCCAAAATTATTTGATAGAATCCCACAAAGCTGGTGATCTTATCAACACTCCCCTGAATTTATGAGGAAAAGCATACAAAAGCTCTTGAATGCATATTGTACAAGAGAAAGTTAAGGGGTTACTTAATACTGGCATTCAGCTCTAGAATGCATTATTTTCAGACTGCTAATGTCCAGTTCTTTGATACAAGACATTGATGGGAGAATAAAATTAAGATATGGATAAAATTTCTGAAACCCCAGAGTGTGAGCCAAATGCATTTCTTCAGTTTTATCTGCCTCATGGATCTCTAATAGATGTGGCCGTTTTACAAGTTAAAGGTCATTTTCTGCTCACTATTATTTCATGCAAAAATGCAGGAAGATCAATTAAGAGGTTCTGCTCTGAGAACCCAGGGGACAGCAAAACAGGGCATCCTTTTCATGAACTGCTAAACGTACACAGTCTTTTAGGAGAGTAATTTAAAATTAATGGGAGCAAGTCTTTGATGCAGTTAATACTTCAAAGACATGCCAGGTTTTTATTTGTAATGAAAAAAAAACTTACAGTAAGAGGAGGGAGCATATGAAAACTTACAAAATCTTCCTAAAGGGTTTGGCCTGACACAGAGGAGTGGTCAGGGGGTTCTTTCATTCCTCCTCCCTCACTCTGTCCCCTTTCTTACTTCACCTTCTTTACCTCTTCCTTCCTTTCTTCCTTCCCTTTATTCCTTCCTCCCTCCCTTCATTTCTTTCCTTCCTTCCTTCCTTCCTTCCTTCCTTCCTTCCTTCCTTCCTTCCTTCCTTCCTTCCTTCCTTTTCCTGTTTTTTTCCTTTCTTTAGGTTGTGTCTGACTTAGTTAACAATGACTGACAAATCAACAGTCTCACCTTTCCAATGTAACAGGTTTCAAATTTTTTAAATGTTCCCCACTTAGGAATGATTAAATTGTCATTGGTAATATGGTTTTAATCTTTAATTTTTATGAGAAAAGAGTCATTCCTTGATTTGGAGAATTCCTTTTGGTTAGCAAAGTTGGGGTGCCACACATTATAACTGAACTAATTAAGAACAATAAATCACTTCTAAACAGAAAAAAAGGAAGAGAGATGTGAACTAGGTACAAACAGCTTTAGCTGATGAAGAGGGCTCAGCTGAGGGACTAATATCCCTCCAAGCAGTTTATCTCTGAATCGGGCTATGGAGACCACTATCTGAGCAATATGGAATAGGACTAAAACAACCAATGCCAGGATAACCAGTTTCTAGAGACATTAAATATTCTGCTTTGTTAATTGAATGCAATGTATTTGTTTGTGTAAATTATGTGCATGTGCATTTGCCAGTGTTACTAGCAGTTTTTCTCTCCTATCTCCTCTCCCAGCTCGCCACCAAAAGAGCAGCTAATTCCCTTCAAAAATAAACTTTGCCACCTAGATCAAATAAATGTTCTTATTTATTTTAAACTGCTCTCCTAAAAGTCTATCATTAGCAGACTTTTAGCAAGAAACAAAAGTCATATTTTAAAATAAAATTTTATTTTTGAAACTTAAATATGTATTTCCACTCAAGCTATTGTTAACATTTGAGGACTTTTTTACATTTCGGAAATGTATGTTGGAGACCACATGCCCTTGCTTGTTGCAGAATAATTTTTTTCAACAAGGCATTTTAAATTTAAAAACTACCTTAATATAGCCTTGTATATTCTTTTAGCTATACTGATTATATTCTCTTTAACTTAGTTTAATTGTAATTCAGTTTTTTTGAATTGTTATATAAATTACAAGTGGAATTTTCAGCAATCTAGCTTCATTCAAAGTCCTTTGATAGAACTTAGAATGGAAGCTCCACGAGACCTGTTTTTTTGTTTTGTTTTGTTTTGTTTTTTGCTATTCCATCCCTAGCACTAACAGAATATCTTGGCACATAATAAATACTCAATAAAAATTTGTCAAATTGCTATAATTAGAAACTAAATAGTATTTCTCACATGGGCACGAATTAACTACTAGATAACACAAATGTTAATAAACTGAAATTTTGTCTTTCATTTATTTATATTTATATATTTGTCAAGCATCTTAACCGAGGATATATTTGTGAACAAAAACAGATTCACTCTTAGTCCTCATGGAGAAGTCTCCCAAAAGAGACAGATAAGAATTCAAATACCCTATAAACGAAAGTAAGATTGCAAACTGAAATAGTTCTATGAGAGGCAAAAGGAAGAAAGGAAGGAACTAAGTTTAATGATGGGCTTAAAAAATAGCCACACACAAAGAATTAAAACTGAAGTTGAGCTCTGAAGAGCTCATGATCTCACTTAATTAGCTCAATAACACAATTAGGTAGATATTCTTGTTATTTCACAGATACGAACATGTAGGATCAACTTGGGAAGTACTGGCCAAATTAGTGTCTGAACCTTGACTTTTTCTCTGCAAAAGTAGTCATTGCTTTTGTATCACCATGTCACCACATATATGCATATATTTTGCATCACCACATGCAGATATGTAGCATAGTGTAGTGATTAAAAACTGGGCCTTTGAAGTCAGACTTCCTGTGTTTAACCTCAACTCCATTACTCATTATGTATGTATACCTCACAGGCTGCATGAAGTTAGTTAAGCAAGTTAATATTTTCAAGCACCTTGAACAGTTCCTAGGACTCGAAAATCTTTATCAAAATGTACGTTTAGAAAAATAAACACAAAATGGGAACGGTTTACATGATAAGTTTGCATTTTTTAATTACTCATGACAAGGAAAGAGCACCAACTTCTTATAGGCCTTTGCGGATTGTAAATGTATTGCTTTTATTGTTCTGAATCTCTTCCCAATAGAACTGACTTCCATTGCAACAGTGTATGGAAAAGTTCAAGTCTAAAGAAGCTCTCAAACACTGCAGAGGTTGTGGTGAACCGCAGTTGGGAGGAGATTGGTAGATTCATTAAAGATACAGGCTAAACTGTAGGCTGGCTAGTTTGCCAATGAGAACTAAAGAGACAGCTGGAAGGAGCTCTCTTGGGATAAAAATAAACCTCAAACACTAACCTCAGAGCTATCCTTTCTTCAAAAGAACCAAAATTTGATTGGATAAGTCCCTGGAGCAATTTATACCCCTAGGCTTTATTGAAAACAAGAGAGCAATCAGCAAGCAGTTAGTGGATCTTGACAGCCGGGTGCGGTCAAGGAGAGAGATGATCAATGAAAAAATAAATAAATTTTTTAAAAGAGAGACAATCAATCAAAGAACCCTACGAAAGCCACTGTTATCCTAGGGTGACTGTGGGCTTACTGAGCTGGCATCCCCTGAGGAAAAACATCAGAGGCTTCACACTAATGCAGGGAGCAGGCAAGAGAATTAAAATGTTAAATCAAGTTACATTCAGAGACCGCAATATGCTGATCAGCTCTGCAGCCAGGCTATGAGGACACCTGCAGAACAAAGGAAGATTTCTGCTGGGATTGAGAACAACCCATTTCCCACACCTGTGAAGGGGAAAGAGGAAAAACAGTCTTTAAGTGGCTAAAACTTCCCTATGGCTAAAACCATGGGGAACCTATGTAATAAAGCCTGGGAACTGCCAGTGGGCTTTTCACGCTTCACATTTTTACCTTTTCCAGCTATATACTCTTCCCCTCCTCCTTCCTCACTGTATGTCCATATCAAAGGAAATGGGTAAATAAAGTCTTTAAACTGTAACTCACAGGAACTAAAGAATGGTATATAAACTGAAAACCCCAGACACTCGGAGTCTCTCTCAGTGTCTTTCTCTCAGTACTCTTCACTGTCTCTCTCACTGTTCTCATTTCTCTTAGGTTCTCCCACTCTCTGCCTCTGAGAAGAGACCACACTCTGTCTATGGAGTGTTACTCCTTTTCTAATAAACTTTCCTTTGACTCTAACTGGAGCATGTGTTGAATTCATTCTACACTTTCCACCAAAGTACCCTCTTCTTTCAATGCTGGGCTTGGTCACCCTCACTCCAGGAAATTTGCCCTGTCCTGCATCAACACTGTGGGGGGAGGGAGAGGACAAAATGAACCTCACCAGAATAATCTAGCCAGTCTCTAATCAAATAAATAAGCAAATAGCAATAACAAGCCCTGGAGTGGGAAATTATTACCCAGAGTTGCTACAATCTATTATCTAAAATTTCCAGTTTCCAACAAAAAATTATGAGACATGCAAAGATATAGGAAAGTATGACTCATACACTGTAAAAAGAAGCATGCAGTTGAAAGTACCTGTGAGAGAAAATAGATGTCAGATTTAACAGATAAAGACTTCAAGGTAGTCATTATGAATATGTTCAAAGAACTAAAGAAAATCATCATTATACGAAGTAAAGGAAGGTATGATGACAATGTTGCATCAAATAGAAAATAACAATAAAGAGACGGAAATTATAAAAAAGAACCAAATGAAAATTCTGGAGTTGAAAGTATCACTAAAATCAAATATTCAAAAAAGGGAATCAATGACAGATTAATTGGCAGAAGAATTAGTAAACCTGAGGTTGTCTTAATTGTTCCCTTACTTTTAAAGGACAGTTTTACTGGATGTAGGATTCTTGGTTGACAATTTTCTTTAAGCATTTTGAATATTAGGGTCTTCTACAGACATTTGGATCACTTGGTTATTAGGGGCTTAGAGAAAATACACAAAAAGGGGCAAAAATGCAAGAGTCTGAGGGTAGCAGCAAAATAGCTGATATTTATACTTTGAGAATGAGTGAAAAGCTGAATTGAAGAAAATCCATTAAATAGCAGGAAAATATAAATACATGAATAACCTTCCTTCTCTTGGCCTATGATCTGGCTGAAGGAAAAAATCACTCCTGTGAATTGTTAACTCCAATTTTGCTCTTATAGGGCTTTGGAGATGGAATTAACTCGCAATAAAGAAACAAAACTGACCTAAAAATACTGATCTACCCAGAAGCTTATTTATCTACTCCAAGCTGAGAACTAAACGTGAAGGTATTACCATGGCAGTGATACCTATGATACCTGGTGAAAGAAATACTAAACCTTCCTGCAAAGAGAAAACTTCCAAACAGACTATATATTAATTCTGAGGAAAATGAACTCAAAATAAAAATATGATTACAAAATACATGAAGAATCAATTTTCATGAGTCCCCATGAGAGAAATGTTTAAATATGTATGATAAAATTATTAAAGACATAAAATCATAAATACCAATTGGTAAGGAAAGATAAAGCCATAAAAAATTAAGGTGTTTAAAATGGAATAACCTCATGAAGTTTAGAGGGGTACATATATGCCTACATATAATTAAAATAGCATAACAATTGCTACAAGGGGTATATAAATTGAGCAATATTCCATGGGAATATGAGACAGAAAATGACCTGCTGGGTAGCATCAAAAAAGACTTTCTTTATTAATAAAACATTTAAGATGAAACTTTATTAAGATGAAATCTTTGAGAGATTCTTTTGCCAGGAGACTGGTGATGGAGTCACCAGTGCAAAGTTGGATATGCATACAAGGCAAAGGGGGCAATATAATCAAGGCCGAAAAGCTAAAGAAAAGAAGGCTTATTTGAAGAATTGCTCATAGCTTAGTAGTAGTTTGTTCAATAAAGGGAATGGTAGGGCTTAAATTTGGTGGTGGCAAGATTATTCAAAAGCCTTGTTTGCCCTTTAAAAAAGTTAGATTTGCAACTGGAGATCGATTAAACCCATTGAAGGATTTGAGAAGGAGAGAGATATGGAAAGATCCATAGAAGAGAGAGGGTACACTGGCAATAATGGGAGTTGGCCCCGGAACAGAGAAAGACAGGTTTAGAAGGGAAGCTATTGCATTAGTTCAGCAGACTCTCTGATGTTGGATTTGGAGAAGGTGATGCAGACATTTGAATGGCCTGGTTATTAGGGCTTAAAGAAACACAGGAAAGGGGCAAAAATGGAAGAGTGAGAGTAGCAGCAAGACAGCTGAGATTATATACTCTGGGGATTGGTGAGGTAGGAAAGAACATGAGGATTGGAGAAACTGGCTTGGAAGACAAGATCTGAAACAAGAGAAAGTATAGGAAAGTGAGAAGGAAGGAAGTAGAAGAGATTCTCTCAGAGCATGAGAACCTGGAGTTAAAAGGAAATGAAAGTGATAATCATCGATGTTATAGAGAATATACAAAAGTCGATTAGAATCTATTGTTCGTGTCATTAATCTCAAATAATAAATTTTTAAAAAGCTTAAAGCATGACTCACATAATAAAAAAAAATGTCAAAGATACTATTAAACATATAAATAAATGTGGAAGCCACTAAAATGGTAAGACTGAAAGAACATACGAGAAGCTGAATATTTATAAACAATTTAATAAAAGAATGTTAGAATAAGGTTGCAAAGTTAGATACAAAGCTAGTTAATGCCTTACAGGGCAACATGTCATATTCTTTAAGGTTTTTTTTTCTATGAAGTAGAACTCATTTACATCTCCATCACTCACAGATCAACAACTTAGCATGTAATTTCACAAAGTGTGCATCTTTATTTCATAGAATATGGCAACATCAACCAATGGTAACTTTTCTTAGAAAACCAAATAGTCCTTAGAAAATACAGCCATCCATTTAGTCTTATTTACAGATTTGGAGTTATTTTTCTTAACATTTAATAAGCAAGAATGTATTGTGCATTTCAAATTCGTATTTTAACTATTAGATAAAATATAGGCAGAATCCAACCAGATCTAACTACCTCCACTGTTACCACAATATTTCAAACTATTATATACCTCACTTAGATTATTGCAGTTATCTCTTAATTGGCCTATTGGCTTCTATTCTCTCCTGATTCCCCAATACTTATCTCAATTTGCATCTTAAGATCCTGTTTAAGTCAAATCATGTCACTCTATATAAAACTCTCCAAGGGCTGCCTACAGGGCTTAGTGAAATTCAAAGTCCTTATAGTGACCCATAAGGCCACACCTAACCCTCGTTACCTCTCCAGTCTCAATGTTCCTTCAATGCAGTAAGCATGCTCCTTTCTTAATAATTTGAACTTACCACATTTCACAATGGCAAGGAATTTTTTTGTTACTCAGTGCTGGATCCCAAGTGACTAGCCATGTGCTTATTAGGTAGCTACTAGCCATATGTGGCTATTGAGTACTTGAAATGTGGTTAGTTCAAATTAAGATGTGTCATAAGTGTAAAACACACTAGATTTCAAAAACTTAATAAGGAAAAAGAGAATATAAAATATCACATATATGCTGAGATTATACTAGTTTGAATATATTGTAGAGAAGGAAATGTAAACAAGAAAGGTAGTGCAAGGGCTTTATGTATATCTATAGTATTTTAATTATTAAGATGAGTGATGGGTATGTAGTATTTACTATAGGATCTATTGTGATCTATTCATTTCTGTATGTATGAAATGTTTCAATGAATAGTAAAGATTGTTTAGTTTAAGTGAATATGAATGGATGTTCTATATGTAAAGGTTTAACTGAATATTAGTTGCTATATCATTAAGTCTTTTCTTTAAGGGTCCAAGAAATATCAAACTCCATGTAGGAAATAGAAAAGGAAATGGGGTCAGTGAAATCCTCTGTTCGCCCAGACTGAATTATATGTGTAGAATATGATATTCAGATTAATAACTTAGTTTTTAACTTGTCCTGAAGAGAAGCCACTCGTTCCTTGGGAATAGTCATATTCTAATGCTTAATTCGGAGGCCTAAGTTTCCTCTATTGCTATATTTGGCCACTGCTGTGCCCCATTCATGGTGACCACCCACACTTTTCCAACAAGGCTCTTGTTCCTAAGACAAATTAAATTATTTTGGAACATGTTTCAAAACCTATAGCAAAGCATTACTTCTGAATAACCAGGAATTTCTCAGAAACAAAGACTTGCATTTGAATGGAGATGGAAAAAAACAAGGTGTCAACCCATTCCTTTCATAAACATAACCCCAACTTCCACTTTTTCTGCCCCACCAGAATCCCACTATTTCAGCAACAGGAAACAAAATGTTGCCACTCTCAATCTATGGCAGTCCATCAACAGGGAAAAAAAAGATTGTTTTTTGAAAAGCAGCTTTTATTCATTCACATAATCTAAAATGCCCCCTGGCCATGATCACTATCATGTTTGATGTGGCTCTGCATATTGTCTGCACATCACTATGCCTACCAAAAGAATGGGGACGCCTAAATGAAAGCAATATGGTAAGCCTTGAAAGAAACGCTTAACTATTGAACACAACGTCTTAAAACAGAAGCTCTGTGGATTTCCCCTTGTTGATACAAAACGATAGTTCTCAAGACCTCACAGAAACATCTCAGATTCACTGCACAGGTCCCACAGAGAAGCACATCCTTGTTCATTCTGGCACATCTTGGCAAGGGTTCCATTTAACATCTCAAGGAAATTTGACTCAAATAATGGTTTAACAAATGCATTCAAGGTCAGAGAAAATATTTCCCAGCTTTACTGTTGATCTCTTGACTTACTGCAGAGAGGATAGGAATTGCTAACTTAATTTGATGGTTAAAAGTCCTTTGTGGGCTGCTTAGAAAAACAGCTCTTTTGTTGTCCTTCAATCCTTATATTCCTAGAACTTTGGTTTGAATAGAAGGGAAAGGTAACCTAATAATTTTTCTCTCTTTTTCTCTTTCCATCTTTCTTTCTCTCGCTCTCTCAAACACATAAACATGCAATGCATACACAAATACATTTGCAGAAAGCTGTATATTAAAACAACAACAACACCTCAAAGCTCTTTCAAAAATAATCAGAGAGGTCAAAACGGTGGACTTTTTTTTTTTATCAATCTATGTATACCAGAGCATACAGCAACAATTTTCACTTATTGGGCAGCATTATTTTATTAAGATAATGCATTTTGACATATATAAATCTTCTTCACTCCTCTATTTATTTTCATCACCATTCAGTTTCCACCTCTGTAACCTACACTTTTTAATATTTCCCATTATACAATTTTTCTCAATGTTTCCACTAGAGGCAAGACCAACCAGAGGTACAGCCTAAACAAACCAGTTCTAGGTTTCTCTTCTCTCTTCCTGCTATTCCATTCCACTGTGCTACAGAAACTCAATGACCTTAAATCCCTTTACTCTGACATCATACTCTTATCTAACTTCCCTGAAAGTGAAATTACTTGTCCCTTCAATCTGAACGCAACTTCTTTTTTTTTTCCTCAGTAAAATTAATCACAGTTATGTTAGGAGAAAAACTATTTTATTTTAATCTTTCCTAGGACTTAAAACAGAAAAACACTTACCTGATTCTTTAAAGATTATCTGTGCTTATAAAAGATGAAGGTATAACTGATAACATAGTACAGATAATCTCATTTAGTTCTCTCTACCCCTCAATTAGTTGTTTTACTTTATAGTCAAAGTAATGGCAGCTGCTGTAACAACAACAGTAAATGAAAAATGTATAATGTCTGATACCCCATGGCAGAAATTTACTTCTATTTCCAAAAGAGTTCATCAAAATTGGTAGGTAGCTCTACTCCATGTGGTGATTCAGGGATTCAAACTCCTTTCATATTGTTCTTTTTTAACTCAAGCCAATAAAAAAAGGAAAAAAAAAATTAGAAAGCTAAACATGGAAGATTTTTATAAGTCTCAAAGTAGTGAATATCATATTTCATTGACTCGAAGTTAATTACATAATCACACTTAAGAGTAAAGAATGTTGAAAATGTGTTCTAGCTGTAGCCTTAGGATGAAGCCAAGACAGGTATGAAGACCAGCTAGCCAATCTCTGGCAAATTTACTTCTTGTTTAGAAATTTTTTTTAGTTATTCTTTATGGATTGGTCTGCAATCAACATATTCTCTTAGCTTTCCATCTTCTGAAATTGTTTTTATATCCTTGTTACTTTTTGAAGGATATTTTCTCTGGATATAGAATGCATAGTTGACAAATTTTTTTCTTTCAGCACTTAAAAACATGTGTTATTGCCTTCTGGCCTTCATATCAGATGAAAATAATGCTGTTATTTGAATCGCTGTTCCCCTATAAATTACGTGTTATCCCTATCTGGTTCCTTTCAAGATTTTTTCTTTGTCTTTAGTTTTCAGAAATTTTCATTGTGGTGTGTCTTAGCATGAATATCTGACTCATCCAATCTATGATTCTCAGTTGTTTGAATCTGTAAGTTTATGTCTTTTGTCAAATCTGGGACATTTTCAGACATTGTATCTTCAAATCTCTTATTAACCTCACTCTCTCTCTCTCTTCTTTCCTTCTGCAACTCTAATCATGTGAGTGTTAGCTTTTTTGTTGCTGTCTCATAAGTCTCTGAGGTTAGTCATTATTTTCCAGAGCATTTTCTCTCTCCTGTTGAGTTTGGGTAAATTCTATTGATCTGTCCTCAACTTCACCAATTCTGTCCTCTATCATCTCTATGCTGTGGTTGAGCCCATCCATTGAGTTATTAATTTCAATATTTTTTCAGTTCTAATATTTAAATTTGGTTCTTATTTATTAATTTCACTTTTTGCTGAGATTTTCTATTTTTTTCCATGTGTTTTAATTGAATTTGTATTTACTCATTGAAACATTTTTATAATGACTGCTTTAAAATTCTTGTTAGAGAATTTCAACCTCTGAGTCATCTCTGTTGATTGGTCTCATTCTAGCTGTGATTTTCCTGGTTCTTGGTATCAAGAGTAATTTTCTGGACATTTTGGATATTATTTTGTGAGACTATGGGTCTTATTTAATCTTCTTTTTTAGCAGATAGTCTACCTATTGAGATATAGCCTGAGGACTAGGTGGAAAGAGTGAGCTGAAGTGGGGTCTGAGAATTTGAATTTCTAACATGTTTCCAGGTGATGCTGATGCTGCAGGTCTTGGAGCTACACCGTGACAAACAGAGAATTAGACTAAAGGAAAACTGGTTTGCCATGCTGGAGACTTTCACTTTCGACTAGGCCCTTCCAAAACCATGCCAGCAAAAATCTGGCACCAACTCAAACTTCTTTGTTAACTCCAAGTTGGGGTGCTAGGGACTTTTACTTCCCTGCCGGGCCTTGCTGACACCTGAAAAGAAAATGTGGAGGTATGATCTATATTGACTTACTGCTAGATGGTGGGAGACAAAGCTCAGTTGCCTGGTGGGACCTCCTGGCACCAGAAGAGGGGAGAGGAAGAAGTAGAGTAGAAATTATCCCCACCTTCCACTACCCCATTATACCTTACAGATGCCAAGTGTGAGAACGCCACTATTTTAGGAGATTGCCATCTCAACATGTGGCTTCCAGAGTCACTGAGGCATGGAGAGAAAGTAACAGAAGACCCTGATTCTCTTGAACTTACTTTATTTGAGACCTTCCTAGGGGTCTGTCACATTCTGGCAGATCTATTCAGGCTCCAAGTCCTGTTTCATTTGTCTCCCCATCCACCATCAGCTAAACCTTGTACTCTGATATGCTTTATGGCAAAGAAAAAGGTTGAACGCTATCAGTTCACAAAAGTATGAAAATCTTACTGGTATAACCTATTAGCAAGGAACAGTGCAGGGATTTACGTGATTGACAGTGTAGTAGTTAATTTTATGTGTTAATTTGGCTAGGCTATGTTGCCCAGATGTTTGATCAAACACCAGTTTAGACTCTGAGTAAAGGAGATTTCCCTCTGTAATATGGCTGGGCCTCATCTAATTAGTTGAAAGCCTTTAAAGAAAAAAGATCGAGGTCCTCCAGAGGAAGAATGGATTCAGCCTTCAGACTGCCTTTGTGCTCAAAGCTGCAACATTCACTCCCTTGGGTCTCCAGCCTGCTGGCTTGCCTGCAAATTTTAAATTAAGTCTTTCCCTTTCAATCTCTCTCTTTCATTCTCTCTCTCTTTCACATACACACACAAACGAAATAGTGTGTATATAGATATGATATGTATCTATGTATACACATGATATAATAATATAAATATTTTACATATTTTAATACATATCTGTGCATATATGTATTACATACACACATACACACATACACAAACATACACATACCCTATTGCTTCTGTTTCTCTGGAGAACCCTGACAGAGAGGTACACAGTATGAAATTTCATCAATTGGACGTTTGCTATGCTCACTTTGTTAAGAGCTTTAGATCACTTATTTAAATTTCAAAATTACCACATAAATATTACTATTTCCAGTTTCAAAATGAGGTAACTGAGTTACAAAGAAGTTAAGTAACTTGCAAGTAAGACACTAGCAGTTGATTTAAATTCAAAAGTGCTGACTCCAGAGTCTTTTAACAGCCAATACACAAAACTTGATTGGAATTCAAAACTCCTTGGTAACAATACTAGAGTTGTATTGTCTTTTTCTACCAGCCTTAAATGCCTTCTCATGAACATGAGGCACCTTTAACTCTAGGTTTTGTACCATGTAATGTACAAATATAAATGAACTATACATGGTCTCTGCCCTATGCCCTAGAGAATAATTCAATAGGAAAGTTCATCTGCTCATCTTTTTTTTTTTTTTTCTATTTTCCCAACTGTGAACTTGAGTAGGGAGAGATACTTGGGACTTTCTCACTATTGTTAAAAAGAGAATAAAAAAAATTGTTCACTGTAGTATTATCTTCTTCTATAATTATTTATGGAGTTCATTCTAGATGCTGCTTAGCATTGTTAATAAACCAACAAGTGTTTGAGAGTTTATTCCTTATTCTTCCATGTTACTGCAGCCAGGAAGATATAGTTGTATAAGATACATCAACTTATGGTGGCATTTATAGACTTTCAGGGAAGCATAAAGAACATATATAGAACAATTAGAAAACAGCATAATCCAGAACATATTTAAGTTACAAATTGTTCAAAGAAGTGAATTTACAAATGGACTGGAATAGCTATAAAAGATTATGCCATAGTCAGAGCCATTAGGATTAGAAAACTAAAAAGGATATGTGAGATCCATTAGGTGCATTATTTTAGGCCAGTGATTCTCAAACTTTAGTGGCCGATGGAACCCCCTATAGGGACATCCTCTTAAAACATAGATTGCTAAGCCCTATCCCCAGAGTTTATGATTCAGTAGATCTGGAGTGCAGCCTGAGAATTTGCATTTTCCAGGTGTTGCTGATACTACTGGTCTGAAGATCACACTTAAAGAACCAGTGACCTATCTAGGCCATTCACACCAACTGCCTGGGGCTGTTAGCACCTTACATGTTTCTGAGATCAACTTATAACACCTGCTGTTGACTTTGAGGCCTTCTGATTTTTCTTTCACCTTCTTGAATTTCATTGCTCTACCTGCAATAAATATATCCCAATAACAAACTCTAGGCTATACCACTTCAAAGAAAAATATGGTGGTGGAGCAGAAAACTGAATGCCTGAATGAAACCAACATTGGATGTTCTGTTTGAAAATAGTTCAATCGTTGATACTTTCATATACAAATCCAACATCAAAGTGTAGTCCCAGGTTCTGTCAGATTTCTTCTTTCTAGTAAGAGATGAAACGTTTGTCTGCTGTCATTCTCTTAATGTGATAATTAGTGTGATAATACAATTTTCCTGGTGTTTATAACCCTTGATCGTATATTGTAATCATAAATATAGGCCGTAGACTCAATGACTTAATTATAACCTTGATGGTAGACTGATAGAGAAAACCTCACTATATCCTCAGGGTAGAAAAGGAATCTTTTGAACATATTCTAGAATAAATTTATGGTAAAATTTAAAAATGTATTGAAGAGCTGATAGTCAATCTAATATGATGATTTGGATATATCTCAACATACTCACTTTCATGTCTTTACATATGCTCCATTTAGCATGTACTTTCAACTCATCTTCATCACACTAAATTCTTCAAATTTTTTCAAAGCTCAGATTTTGTTTGCTCAATCTATTGACTATTACTTCTCTTATTGACACCCACTTATTTATTTGACACATCCTATATCAGGCTCTGTGCTAGGTGGTACCTATAAAAGGTTAATGGAACATATGAGAATACCCTGTGGTGTGGAAAATAGATTTGTAAAAATATAAATGCAATAAAGTATTAGAGAGACTATCAGAAGTATAATGACCACATCTTGACTCAAAGAAAAACAATCGACTCTGCTTTTATATTACTCTCTAAAATATCATATAAGTGGATTCTGTCTTCCTCTGCCAATGCAATAGCCCCATATATTTTCAATGAATCTTTTCTCAGCAAACGTTGGAACAGTTACTGTTTATACATTTAACATTAAACATGCCTTATGTAAAACCTAAATATTTAGAAAACCCCTCTAATTGTAGTGAGAGCATAGAAAAATAAGGCATCAAGTGGTAAATAACCTCAACATTCCAATAGGTTGATGAGTTCAAGATATAGGTTCTCTGAATAAAAGATATTTATAAAATAAATAAATCAATTTTGAAACATGGAAATAACACTAGATGTGGGAGACAGAGGAAGTTAGATCATGGCCAGATATTTCCTTAAGATCCTCTTCCCATCACCACGTCATAAATAAATAAATAAATAAATAAATGAATGAATGAATGAATGAATGAATGAATGAATAAAACCCAGCAGCAATAATAACAACAAAATCCTAAGAGATTTGCTAGTGTCCTAGTGAGGGAAGATTAAGAGTAGGTGATCCTTTGCTATATCACTTGGGGATACATATTATATATGAACTCTATTAGTAACTACACAAAGAACTTTAAACCATGCAATTCCATCTTTCTCTACTAATTGTTCTGTGGTGTTCAGAAATGTTGTAATAGAAGAATACTCGGGTATTATTAAGTACATAATGACATTTACAAGCACTTCTCTTATCTCTAAGATATGTCAACAAGAGGACCAATACCTGTCTAATGGAGAAGAGTGGCTGGAGCAGTTCCATTTCTCTTGGCTTCAGCCACTCTCTAATTCCTGTAATGGATCCATGTTTAAACAGTAATAGATCATAGAAACATTTAATTCATGTGAACCCCTGCTTTCTCTTCTTTAGAACTCTATAGTTCCAATACTTGAGCTCAGTGATCCTTCTAAAATTTTATAAACTCTCAATTTTATGAGTATTCTCACATATATATATATGTGTGTGTGTGTGTGTGTGTGTGTGTGTATATATATATTAGATTGTATGCTAATATATATATATATGAGTTGATAATTTAATTAGTTAATAGGTAACTTTGAAGGTCTTATTTTGCAACGACAGTTCCCCCTTGAAATCTTAAAAGCTAGACATAATAATTCCTGCCTTATTTCGAAATGGGAAATCAATTCTCTAGAGAAAATTCTAAATTTGGACCAAAAAAATCCTCAGAGCAATCAAAAGGTTTATTCTCAAAAACCTCTACCCCGATGCCTATGATTTCATTAAAAAAAAAAAAGAAAAAGGATACTAAATGATTTTATGAGAGCTATTGGGTTTTGTGGTTTAATGTTAGTGATTTTAATTCATTTCAAGGTTATATTCATTTCGTTGCATGTTAGAGTGAGTGTGCAGTGGGGTTAATCCGCACAGACAACAATGTTGTTGCAAACCAAATGAGTCCTAATTGCTTTTCTACCTCCAGTCAACATGAAGATAATGGGAACAACTGGGACAGCAAGAAAGAATGGCCACTAATTGGTCTAGAGGAAACAGAAAAATTATAAAAACTTGACTATTGTATTTAGTTAACCAATGTCACCATAACAAACAAACAAACAAATAAATAAATGGAGAGGGAGCCCACACTACACCACCAGTCTTATTTTGTATTCCACCTGCATCTTTTTCAGGTGAACTTGACCATTTGAGTTTCTTTCAATGTGCCATGTTCTCCATTATCCTGGGATTTTGTACTACTCGTTTTATTATCTGTGCTCCTGATCATTTCTACTCTGTCTTCCCCATTCACCTTCTGCTGCCTGTTTTTGGATTTGTCATCTGACCTTGCTATGCTTAGCCTTCCACCTGAGCATCTTACTTTTTTCCTTCTTCCTGCTCCAGTTTTAAAACTTACAATGACTTTGCCTGCCTCTCTCACAAGAACTGCAAACCTCTTAAAGCAAAGACCATGATGTGTCTGCTACACACTCTCAGCCCTTACTATATGTTCAGCACAGAGTAAATCCTCAGAGATATTTGCTGGATGAGTGAAGATCTTGTGAATAATGTAAGGTTCTATACTCCTGTGCTCTATTTTATTAATAAAGATGGAACTTCTGACCTATCATGAGTAGAATCTGGACACTGCTTTGTTTTGTCAAGAGTATTTACTGCTTTGGGGGGAATTTTATTTCTAGTAAATGATTGTATGCTAATAGAGAAAACTAAAAACTTTCCTAATACTAAAAAAGTGACCATGTTAAGAAAGAAAATAAGAATTTGCCTTGAATAAATTTTATTTAAATTT
Organism: Pteropus medius; assembly: GCF_902729225.1. Classification (NCBI taxonomy): domain Eukaryota; kingdom Metazoa; phylum Chordata; class Mammalia; order Chiroptera; family Pteropodidae; genus Pteropus; species Pteropus medius. Next base: position 860,387 of record NW_024342471.1, read on the forward strand.
TATAATTATCTTAGGAGATAAAGAAATAAAGCATAGATGTGTTCTGCCCAAGGTTATACAGTGAGTTTGGCACAAATAGTGAAATGCCTGCCTTCTCAACTCTATGTCACAATCAGGCCTCATTCATCCTGTGGTCCCAGTTTCCACATGTGTTTCAGGGAGAGTTTCTCTATCTCGAAACCTGTTCCTCAGTTTTAGCTTGGGGGAGCCATGGGGTAGTATTAGTCAGCTAGTAAAAGCTAGGTTGACTTTCTAAGCCTGCATCATGCTGAGACTTTGCATGGGCTGCCAAGTTCAAGCATGGTTCCTCTTGTGAGAAGAGTTTTACTATTGTGCGGCCCAGACCACTGAGTCATTTCCATCCCCTGCTATGGGCACTGCTTCAAACAGGACCTCACCTCACCATCTCCCAGTAAAGAGGAGCCACAGGAATTGATGGCACTCCTAACATTTTCACAGTTGGCCTTCTCTCAGAGTTACAAATTAAAGGAATTAACACTGTGGGGGCTTGATCCTGTTCATTTAATTGGTCCTAATTTATGATCCATCTGGATCTCTACCCTACAAGAAAATTTAAATTCAGGCTAAAGAGCATATCTCTCTGTAGAATGAACAGTAGGAAAGGAGGGCATATTTGAAGGAGGAAGACAGGCTGGTTGTGAAGGGTAAGTTCATTTCCGGCTACTTAGGTTTGATAATTTCTCATTTCTGTCTTACTGAGAGTTGGGATGTAGGACTCCACCAGTCATCTCATATTTGAGGGACATAGTCTAACCTCTTTGGATGCCATATTTAGTCAGGCAATTTAAAATCTTGTCACTCCAGAACAATTCCATTGTTAGAAATTAACCAAAGCAATTAAAAACATGACAGCATAATGTCATTTTAAATATAAGAAGCTCCCAGTCTACGGCCATGCTACTTTGAGCAAGCCCTATCCCTTCTGATCTCAGAAGCTAAGCAGGGTTGGGCCTGGTTAGTACTTGGATGGGAGACCACCTAGGAAGATCAGGTGCTGTAGGTGTAAAAAATTAAAAAATAAGGGATTGTAAGCTGACAAGGTCCTTGCAATCTGTGAGGTCAACCAAGGATTGCCTCACCTAAAAAATAAAAATATAAATAAATAAATACATACATATTTATTATATGTATACCTACATACATACATACAGGAAGCTCCCCTTGCTTGAAAAGTTGGATCAGTGTAAAACAAATGAACAATCAGAATTCTGCTCCATATTCGGAAATGACTATAAATTGGTATGAATATGTGTTTAAATGTTGGTGAGAATAAATATTAAGGCAACTTCATATTCAACTTGAGTATGAATTAATCTAAATTCTGAATAGACTAAGGAAGAGGAAGAAAAATTTGTTTTATTTTGTTTTCCTTTAATTTTTTATCAAGTTATACTATATAAAGTTTGAAAACTGGAAGTCAGCAAATCTAAATTATATGTTAATACCCCATCACACTCTACCTAACCAAAAATAAAACCATGAATGACAGTAGGAAAAGGAGTTCAAAGTTAATCTTTTAGATGCATTGAATGTGGAACACAATAATACAGTATGATGACTAGTAACCATCAGCTTGGAATACAGAGTGGTATGTTTGTTTGGTAGCATCATTTGAAACCGTTGGAACAATATCTTAGTGAAAACAACTGCAGGTAAGTACATTTAGAACACATAGCATACAATTATTTAAAATTCTAAGTTTTAGGGACAAATTATTTTTGTTATAACCCAGATCCTTTTTAGAGTCTTCAGACACCTCGACATTTAGATAGTGATAATTTGAGTCTCTAGATTATGTCCTATAAAAATTCAAGGTCCCCCCACTCCACGAGAGTACTGTGATTTTCTAAAGAGCCTTACATTTGGGGGAGGGAAGACTTCTAGTTTTAAGCATCAGCCTCATTGGCCTCTGAATCCTTTTACTAATTTTTAAAGTGAGCACCAGCATGTGATAAGCCTAGGTATTTTTGCTGTTGTTCTTGTGGGGGAAGGAGTCTGAGCAGGAAATAAAAAGGGATTAACACCTGAAAAAGTATATATTTTTTCCATGTAAACTGATAACAATAAGATGTGGACAGAAAGTGGTAGAAGAGGCAGGTACCCTAATAGCATATCTATTATTTTTATATTATCTTTTCTATAGAAATTTAATAAAATATTTGTTTGTATTATTTTAGGAGAAAAATCGGATTTCTTAGGAAGTAACTAACAAGTATTTTTTAAATCTGATTTTGCAGTGTTATTTATTATTATTATTATTAAGTTTAATAACAACTTTTATTTTATTTTTTCTTTTTTTAATATTTTTTTAATTTTTCAATTACAGTTGATATACAATATTAATTTCAGGTGTACAATGTAGTGATTAGACATTTATATAACTTATGAAGTGATCACCCTGATAAATCTAATACCCATCTGTCACCACACATAGTTATTATAATATTATTGACTATATTCTCTATGCTATACTTTACTTTTCCATGACCATTTTCTAACTACCAATTTTTACCTCTTAATTCCTTCTCTTCATTTACCTATTCCCCCAGCTCCCTTCCCATTTGGCTAAAATTGAAATGTTCTCTTTATCTGTGAGGTAATTTCTGTTTAGTTTGTTCATTTATTTTGTTCTTTAGAAATCATATGGTATTTGTCTTTCTCTGTCTGACTTATTTCACTTACACATTACCCTCTAGGTCCATCCATGTTGTTGCAGATGGCAAGATTTCATTCTTTTTATGGCTGAATAATGTTCCATTGTATATATGTACCACTTCTTTATCCATTCAGCTATTAATAAACACTTAGGTTGCTTCCATATCTATGTTATTGTAAATAACACTGTAATGAACATATAAATGCATATGTCTTTTTTAATTAGTGTTTTGGGTTTCTTCAGATAAATACCCAGACATGGAATTACTGGATCCTTCTTTGTCTCTTGTTATAGCCTTTGTTTTAAAGTCTATTTTGTCTGGTATAAGTATTGCTACTCCAGCTTTTTTTTTTTTTTAATTTCCATTTTAATGAAGTAATTTAAAGAAGTAATTTGTCTGTGTGTCTTTTGAGATGAAGTAAGTTTCTTGTAGGCAGCATGTGAAAGAGTCTTGTTTTCTTACCCATTCAGCCATCCTACGTTTTGTAATAAAAAATCATTTAATCCATTTACATTAAAAATAATCATTGATATATATGTAGCTATTGCCATTTTATTAACGTTTTTGATCTTTTTTTTTCTTTTTCTTCTTAAAGAAGTCTCTCTAACAATCTTATGGAAGCTCTCTTGTAGGTAACAAACTGTTTTTCTCTTGCTGCTTTTAAGATTCTCTCTTTGTGCTTAACCTTTGGCCTTTTAATTATGTTGTATCTTGGTGTGGGCCTCTTTGGGTTCATCTTGTTTGGGACTCTCTGCACTTTCTGGGCTTGTATGTCTATTTCCTTTGCCAGGTTAGGGAAATTTTCTGTTATTATTTCTTCAAATAGGTTTTTGATTTCTTGATCTTTCTCTTCTCCTTCTGGTATTCCTATGATGTGAAAATTGGCACACTTGATGTTGTCCTGGAGGCTCCTTAAACTATCCTCATTTTTTTGGATTCTTTTTTCTTATTGCTGTTCTGATTATTTTCTGCTACTTTACCTTCCAAATCTCTGATTCAGTCCTCTGCTTCCTCTAGTCTACTATCGATTCCATCTAATGCATTCTTCATCTCGATTATTGTATTTTTCACTTTTGACTGGTTCTGTTTTTGTTTTGTATCTCCATTTTTATGTTTTCTATCTCTTTTTTGAAGTTCTCATTGAGATTGTTGGGCATCCTTGTCTTGACACTATAGCCAGTGCCTTGAACTCTGCATCGGGTAGGTTGTTTGTCTCCATTTTGTTTATTCTTTTTCTGAAGCTTTATTTTGACCTTTCATTAGGAACATGTTTCTTTGTCTCTTTATTTTAACTGCCTTTTTGTGTTTGTTTCTATGTTAGGTAGAGTTGCTATGTCTCCTGGTCTTGGTAGAGTGGCCTTATGTAGTAGATATTCTGTGGGGCTCAGAAGTGCAGTCTTTCTAGTCATCTGAGCTGGGTAACCCAGATGTGTTCCTTGTGTGGGTTGTGTGTGACCTTCTGTTGTAGTTGAGCCTTGATTGCTATTGGCAAGTCAATGGGAGGGAGTGATCCTCTGATTGGTTGTGAGGACTGGCCATGACTACAGTAGAGAAGCTATTGTGCAGGGGCTGACCCTATGGAGCAGGATTCACCTTAGCAGGGCTTTGGTGGCTACCAAATCTACCTCTTGAGTGTGTAATTTGTGGAGGAGGATGAGTGGTACTCTAGTGTGGTCTGAAACTGGCCACCGGGAGTGTTGGTTCTGGGATCTGTTGGTAGGGGCTCTGATGCAGGCCAAGTTAAGCTGCTGCCTGTGTCCTGTCCAGGGCCACTTGGTATGAGCTACAAAGTGATCTGAAGATGATTGCCTCTTGTGCTGGGCTTGAAGATGCTGGGGAGATGCTAAGCTGTGAACTGAGGTCAGCTGCCACTAGTGCCAATTTTGGGGGTGTTTAGCAAATGGTACAGGGCATATTGAGGTCAGATGCTTCTCATTTGAGGTTTGTGAACCTTTGAGAGACTTTAGGAAAGTCCACAGCAGGGGCCAAGACAGGCCGTATAGAAAAGCCACTGGAAGCAGCTTGGGTTAATTTGAAACCTGGGTGTGGCAGGATCTCAGGGAATCACCGGGGCAGGGAGACTGGTATTAGCCAGGTTAGTGGAGACTCAGATATGCTGCCTTCCTAAGTCTGCATGTTGGGAGGTGTGAGGGCTCAACAAAGGAACAACGGTTTCTGTCAGCATTTCTGTCTGGAAGAAAGCTGCCCCTTCAGCCTTCATTCTGAAGCTAGACAACTCGATTCCTCCCCCATATGCTCCTGGCACCATCTAAGCTGCTGCCCCAGCACTGGAGCTCAGAGCAAGTGAGTTCATCAGTGAGCATGTTTGAGCCTAGCTGTTCTGTGGCATCTATTGAGATGATAGAGACAAAGATAACATTCCAGTTCTTACCTAGACAGCGACTATTTTAACTTGGTGCTTATCCCACAACATAAAGAAGTAATTTCGCTCTGACCAATTGTATTAAGAGGAGCAGTGTCAGATAAATCCTAACAGGGAAAGGTCATGGTCTTCAGGACTTGGTCTCCAATGATAGCTTTCTATTTATAGCTTATCTTCACCACTTTCATTACTCTTCCTCATCATATAATAAACTGATTCTATTGAAATAAAAGTTACGGCAAATTTATCCACCTGGGTTTATTCGTAGCTGTATTGTGTGAAAAATAAGTCCTTTTTAATCCACAAGACTTTGCTCCTTGGGTCAACTGCCATTCCTTAAAAGTATTAATTGGAGCTGGTACTCAATTTTCTTTTAAGTGATATCAGGTTGTAATATTCATATCTCTTGGGAAATTAAAGCATGCAAGTCTTTCAGGTGGTAATTACTTAGGTAGCTGTCTTCTAACTGGTTACTTTTAATAACAGAACATTTTCACCAAGAATGCAACCTTTATATATAAATATGATAATAGAAGAGTAAATATTTTGGAAACACTGTTAGGACCCCAATGCTTTGTGCATTTGACACCCTTCTTGTTCTCCATAGTTACCCTGTGTACTCTAAAGAAAATATAATACTTCATGGAACTCAGTTGGAAAGCAACAGGACTAAATTAAAAAGAACCCAGAAAAATAGTTTAAATAAATGATTATATTTGACAAGAGTAACATAAAGGTGATCATTATTCATCACTAACATATTTCTTCTTATTTATATACAGTCCACAGTTGGCCTTTCACACCTTGCAATACTTATATAGACTGAAGAATGACTTAAGGGATAGATAAACTGTAATTATTGTTGCTGTTTCCATACTAATTTGTAATTCCTTCTCTCCATTGCAGAGTTCAAAGTTGCTTATCTAGTACTCCCCTCTGCCTCATGAATCACCTCATGCCTTTACTCAAAACGAAGAATTCATCTAAGATATATCATGTTCCTTTCAAGTATCAGGTCCTACACACCTCCCTTGGGGAAAGACCCTATTAAATGGGTGCAGCAAGACATTTCTTAACTCCTAGCAAGTTTTCAACACAATTAGCCTCCTCCATGGATCTCTATGAATGACTAAACTAAAGGTTTCTGCCTCCAACCCCGCTGACTTTTTCCAGTCTCATTTAAATTCAAATCTTAGCTTTCATTCCGTGAACATCTGGGTTTGACACCATTGTCACTTCCAATCTCTAACCCAGGAGATTACTTATTAAATAATATATATATTTAATATGTATAATATAAACATATTAAATAATAAATAAATTTCCACTGTGGGGATGCTGTATAGGCAAAATAGCATTGCTAAAACAAAGATGAGATGAACTTGACTTGGCAATGAATTTTCCATTCATCTCCCTTTTGAGGTCATAGATTCATTTCTTGTGAACACCTGATACCCTTTTAGACTTTTACAGCAATCAGGATACCCACAGAGCTTTAGTTGCAATGAGAGAGATAAGTGTCTACTGAAAAATATCACACTGCAAGCTTTATGGATGAATTTCCTGTAGCTCAGGCCATTGGCTCTAAGACAAAGTTTGTGCTTTTAATGAATTCCAGTCCCAACGTATGATCACAGTCACAATCTTAGTATAATTAGATGCAATTATTTTTCTTCTTGCTCTATAAGCCCCATAACAGGCCTTGTGCTTGAATAACATGGAAACTACTTGAGGGGTAGGCTAGATGGGCTCCTAGGCGACTAATTATTGAAGTTCAGCACAATTGGCCAAAGTAAACATTTCTACCGCAAATGAAGCTCTCTAGATTATGGACCTCAAACCAGGCATCTTAAACATCATGACTTTCCACATGGCACTCTCTTTGGACCCCAAGTGGCAGAGTACTGGGCATGTGAACACTAATTATGGAGCATGAAGATATAGGTAAACAACTAGGATCACTCATCAGCTATAAGTGTACCTTTTTATTAGAATTTATTATCAACCATGGATGGTCAAAAGAGACCTCAAAGTAAGAGAAAGGAGGAAGCTTGGACTGGATTTCTTCCTTGTCTAGAGTGAAGATAGAGGGATCCTTCCTCAGAGAAGGGCAAGCTAATTCTCTGCTTTGAGAAAGGCCTCAAACTAAAAAGTGTAACTGGACTGGTTATGACCAGCCCCCTGGACTCAAACAGACCAACTGGTTAAGATGCTGGTCGGCTCATGGCAAAGAGATAACTAAACCTTTTTGAAATTTATTTCAAAATGATAATTTTTCAAGTATAGTCTGATAGTCTAGAGTTAAAAGTGAAATCTCTATAACTGACCTATCTCTCTGTCAGAGGCAGTAGGTGGATAAGTAGGCATACTCCACTATTGTGGAGTGTCTTAAATTCTCACAGTTGTCCTAGAATCTCAGGAGAGTGAGCCTGCTTCAGAATTAATTGACTTTATATGCATATAGTTCTTTCTTTAGCCAATATGTCAAGCAAGAAATCAAAATGCCATGCACTCAGTGGCACCCAAGAACCACCAGGTAGCCATAAAAGCATACGCTGGAGAAACAGAGGCATATATATTTGTTGCGTGAAGAAATGGTGTTGGCTGACGTCAATGGGTAGCCGTTTGAATCCCTGAAGTTAGAACTGCAAAGTCAAGAGCATCAAGTCTGTCTTTGCCTCCAAAAAAGTGACAGAGCCAAAGTCCCAATGAAGGTGGTGATAGTGAGTCATGAATCCAGAGGAATGCAGACAGGAGATCAAAAAGCAAGTTTAGTGTAATTCACAGTTTGCAAAGGCCACAAATCCATTGTGCACATGCTTTCCCAACCTGAACAACAGCTTGATATTAGCTGTAGTAGAAATGTTTATGATGAATATTGGCAAATGTTACAAATCATGTATGGGGTTTGTTTTTTTAGAGTTTTATTGAGATATAATTTGCAGAGAGCCAATTGTCAACCATTTCATTTATCAGTGCACTCTTCTTTCTGACCTGTCAGAAAAAAGCAAGCCTCCTTGTTCCAGATAACTTTGTTCACCTTTGCCGAAAGCTTAGAATAAACTCTACCTTGTGATACCTTTGACAATATAATTATTTTGCAATTAACCTGCAGCTGCAGCCTGGAAATTTCTCTGTTTCTTAAATCAGAGTGAGACAGATGTACTTAGGGTATCTTCTCTAGGTTTACACCTGTTAACACTTCAGTGAAAACAGTTACCAGGGGTTTTGCCTGCTTTTACAATTAACATTTCCCTTTTTTTACTGAGAAGGATGACGCTATTGTAGACCCTCCAACTCCAACCAATCCACCAGATAAATGCAGTCACTTGAGTGAACTCTGGTGAAACCAACAGAAGAACCACTCCATAGCCCACAAAATCTTGACAAATAATAAACCTTTGTCTGAATGCACTAACTTTTGGAGCAGTTTGTTACACATCAGTGGATAACCCACAGAGTCACTCTATGGATTACAACCAGATTATGAACAACTCTCTATCTGCTTTCTTTGGCTTTTGGGCATCTTACATTTTTACAGAGGTTATCTTTGGGGAGATTCAATAACAGGATGAAGGGAGATAAAAAAAAAAACCCATAACAGAGCCTACAAACATGTAATGGAGAGAAGTCCATGATATGAAAACCAATCGAGTAAACAGGAAAAGTTTAAAAAATAAGGACACACCACTACAATCAGCCACCAGTCCCCTGAGCGAATTCGGAAAATACCCCCAAAGATAAGAACAGCCTCCAGAGATCAGATCAGAAGGAATACATTTCCCAGCCCTTTTTTTGCTGTTGAGTCACTACAGTTGTTAATAAAAGGTCTCTCTCTGTTTATTTTGTGTTCTTCCTGAGAGCCATGGAATACCTAGCAGCTACCATACGCCTTCACAGAAGACCTGTTTCATAATGCCCTACAAAACCAAACCTGCACAGGAGGTAGAACCCAGAATAAGAGACTTAACTCGTGGAAGTAGAAGACTGAAAAAGGCTAACAACCATGACAAGTATCTCCTGGGTGCTCACTTGTGTGTATGTTGCTTCATGCACAGAATATGCACAGACTAGCAAGACTGTACACACTTAAAAGATCATCCAGAAGACTCCACCTTGCCAGCAAGGATTCCCTTAGAAACTACCTACACTTGAATCTCCACTCATGTGGGTACAACTCAAGATTTAGCATCAATCTTTCTCAACCATATATATGCAGAGTACTATTTACTCTGACAGCATGCTCTAATTGAAGACATTGGAGTTGAATTACAAATATAAAGGACCAACAAATCCCTTTGAGGTCTTAACGAACCTTTAATGGTAGAAAAAAACAACAAACCAAAATTTATAATTCTGATCATATGTTACTTTCTGGGAGATTATACATTATTAAAACTTATTGAAAAGGCACAATTGATTTTTTTCTTCTTCACTTAGCCTGTTTTCTCTTTGCACTTCTCTTAGCAGAGCCTATAAAATGGGCCTAAGCAGGTTCCCATTAGTTGTGGTCAGTTTTCATTTCTGATTCTCATGCATAAAGCTGATATGTGTAGGTTTACATCTTGGAAGGAAAATGCCACAAAACCATTCTTGCCATAGCTTAATTAAAGCAAAAATGCAGTCTGCAACTTACACAGCAAAATTTAAGAAAGTAATTTATATCATGTGGACAAATTACTTCATTACATAATGTTTTGTCCTCAAAGATCATTTGCCAATATCCTACAAAAATTTTCATTGTAAGAAGAAAGGTGGTGACATATTTCAGACATTTTCTCCCTCTGTCACAACCAAAATGGAAGTAATGGCTTATCTCAACTTTTGTGGTAAAAGCAAAGAAAAGACAAGCTTCTCAGTATTCAGATTCCAGAGTTCATGCCTTCCATTCAGAGCTAATAGCTGACCATCATATGTATCATAAATTGAGAAACTGTGGTACCTGAACCTCATCTTGCTGGCCAGCACTACATACAAAGCAAGCCGAGATAAAATCTAGCTCATATATGAATTAATCAGAACTCTTTTAGTTTTGGGAAACAGAAACTGAACTTGGCTTTCAAAATGGTGAGATGGGAAATTGGCTCATGTAATTGAAAGGCCATGTGTAGATCAGAGTTTCAGGTATGGCTGAATCCATCAAGAAAAATTTCCTCTCCACTTCTTGGCACTGTTTTCTGGAGTGCTGGCTTTATTCTCAAAAGGGCTCCTCATGTCGCAGAAAAGATGAGGAATTGGACAGTACCAGCTTACATTTCATACACTAAGGAATCCCAACAGAAATTACTTCTCATTCAAAGATTCCAGGAAAAGGCCTGGGTCTGTCACTGGTCTGGCTTGAGTCAGGTTTGCATCTATAATCAGTCACTACAGCCAGGAGATGGAATGCTTTGATGTGCCAGGCTTTGGTTTTGTCTTACTTTAAGTTCTCCCAGAAGCAGATGGTGAGCCAAAAATTTCAGCGAAAACAGTTTATTGGAAGTTGCAAGGAACATAGGTGTGTGACAGGGAAGTCAGCCAATACAAGGATGTTACATCACATACCAGTCAGAAATCAGAGCTTAATATTGCAATATTCCCTTGCAAAACAAATATGTATGAATTACCCCTGTCAAGGAGTGAAGCACTTGAGAGTATATTTGGGGTATTTATGCCCCCATGTCCACTAATTATTAGGTAAGGGTGCCTTTCGGGGGATTTAACCACCCAGGAACTTTCCACTTGCCTAGTGCAAGGGCAAAGGTGATTTTAACAACATAAAGGCAATCCTCTAACAACCATGCTTTAGCTAGTTGTTAGGAGCCAGAATCATAGGCATGAAAATGGAGAGGGGACCTGAAAGGATATGGGCAGACCACCAGTGGAGTCTGTTGTAGGTCCTGTCCCCATCCCTTGTTGAGGGGATGCAGAAATCATGGTGCTAGCCTCACCCAAATCACATGTAATGAGAGTAGAGGAGAGCTGGTGCTCACAAAGGAAAACCAGAGTGCTGTTGCCAAGAAGTGGGAAAAGTTCTCTGACAGGCAAAAATAAGAGATGTTCACTTGATTAACTGAACCCTGAATTGTGCTCTCTTAAAGTAAATCTGGCAATATAGAGACTGGTTCCATGTGAGATTAAGAAGTAGAAACTGAGCTTGATCCTGATATAGATATGGGTCATTATTCTTAGCACAAGTGCTAAGTTCTTAGAAGTGTATCCAGTGTCTTCAAGGTCATGAAGATGGGGCTGGTGCACTCATAAACCTCCATTCCTCTGCTAATCCTTGGTCAAGAAAATACAATTCTGCAATAAATAAAAGCTAGAAGTATAATTGAAGACAGAGCAAATGTTATTGGTGCCTTCTGAAATAAAATAATTAAAAGAGTATGGCAAAGGCATAAAGACCGAACTATAATGTCTATGGAGAGAACCCTGCTGCCTGAAAAGAATGTGCCTATGAGATGATTCTAATCCCTTTGTTTTGCTGCTGCTGTCATCATCGTTACTTGGTGATGAGCGTGTTTGTTGCTTGGCAGTTTATGCTTTTAAAAAAATGTGTGTTGCCAACAGCTCTTCCAAATGAGGATCATTGCCCAAGGAGCACTGTATGAGCAGCAGTGAAGCATTTGCAACCAAGCAGGCATTAACAAAGTCTGGGGTAATTTCTACTGTGGTGAGCAGAATAATGCCAAACCTGCTAGCTGTCTGGATTTCTGGCTGCCTAATAAACCTTTTCTTTGTGTAGCTTGTGAATGTTGGCTCGTGATCTTCTTACATCAGACTGGCTCTAAAGGGGCTCACTAAAATTGACCCCAACATCTCTACAACCTAACCTCAAATAAGTCAGAAGAGGACTTTTCATCATTTATTAATCGAGAGGATTATTCAGTAATGCTCAGGTAATGTATATATCTATTTATTTGCTGTATTTGTGTAGGTGAGGATAGAGGTTTGCTTGCATTTTTGATGTGTTAAAAGATTGGGGAGAGGGGTATTCATATGTTTCTAGACTCCTAGAATTCATTGGAAACACAAATAAGATGTCCTCCCAGTAGTAGGAAATCTTCTTGGCTTCTGCCAACTCATTTTCTAACGCAAAGTCTCAGCTAAGTTCTACATAAACACCACTACCCTTGATACCTGTCCCTGACGAGCTAGTTTTTCTTAAAAAACAGAACTTACTTTATTTCTCCTCCTTGTTTACTGGGAAGGAAAGTGGGTAAACAATACTCTATATACTTTCATTCTATAGCCCACAAATGTTCTGAGACTGGAGTAAAACTATGGAATGAAATGACCTATGCTCTATTCATTGGGAAAAATTCTGTACACAAAACACAACTCCCTTCGTGGTAACAACCCGGGATGGCTGGTGTAGGTAAATATTCTTTGAAAATGTTCATGTACTTAACTGCAGATATGTACCATGATGAAAGAAAAGGGGAAACAAAGGAGATTTAGTGGGAACTCTGGTGAATTAGATATTTAGACTCCTTCTCCAAGGAAATAGTACTCTCCAATGAAAGACTCAAGACCTTTAGCAGAAACTTTTGGTTTGTTGCTCATAACCATCTTAAAATACCAACTTACTTTCTACTCGTGGTGATTCAGCTTACACAGTAAAATACTATTACATCCTCACCGGCCTTTTTTTTTTCTTTTTTTGAGGAGATGTCCCTGGAGATAAAATAGATTAAAGACTCAGCAGATCCTTAAACCCAAAGGAATAGGGTTAGTTCCACTCCACAGGAAGAACCCTAACAGAGACATTCCTTAAAGCACAGAGTCTGTTGTTCTACAACCGAAAGCTTGTTTCCCCCTTAAACAGTGGTTTCTTGGATAAGTATTATGTGCTAGAACTCAACGGTAGATTCCCTCAGGAGAGGCCAACAGGAAAATGTCTGAATCCAAAAAGGTGCCTAATAGTGGCCAGTGCTAGGCAAAGAAAAAAGGGAAAGAAAAACCCCTCCCTTAAGCTATTCCAAACTTGGCTTGGGGAGAATATGGAAAAGGGGAAAGAAAATGTTTGGGTGTTTTTCTTCTTTTTTATGTGTTCTGTCTTGTTGGTTTCTCATTGCCAGAAGATATTGGAGAGCCAATAATGTGCAATGTGGAACTTTAAAAATAAACCCTGTCTTGGAGCAATTCAAACTGCTTGCCATGAAAATGAGACTTTTTCAGGGTGCCAGCAGTGAACGAATCTGAAATCAAACCTCCCTAATGCTCACATTAATTAGTAGAGTGATGAGAAAAAGAGCAGAGCGAGGAGAGACTACTATGATGGCACAAAAGTGGGTAAACAAAATGGGCAGAAAATAAGTGGGTGAGAACCTGAAGATTGTACACTGTTCAAGTTATCAGCCTGGTAAAGGATGCATTGATTGTATGTAACGCAAAGCACATCATTGAGAGCTATAAACAAAGCCACTTATTTTTGTGGAAAAAAAACTCCAATAGTGCAAGGCTTAGAGAGCCTGGTTTTTAGTGTGTAATTGTCTTTCTGTGTGTAATTTACAGAGTGAGACTACTGAATATATTGCTCTTTTTTTATTAGTCAAGTAGAACAGAACTTACACAATATGCTATTCCCAATATATTCTCAAAGAAAAAGAAATCAAGGCATTGGAAGCCAAAAAGAAATAAATATAAATGTCAATATAGGCCAGGGAAAACTTTCGAAATTCACAATTTGATTGCTTTTGATCTAGCATCTTGGTGAATGGCAGTAATTGGTAGAGATAATGATGAGGATTGATGATGATAATAAAAGAGAGAATAAATGGGGGTAGGCAATCGATAAGTATGATGGGCCTACTAGAATTCTTATAAATTCAATTCTTTGGGAAAACTACTTAGATTACAACTTCGTTGGGAAAACAAATTATTGTAAAGTCCATGAGAGTCAAATCAAAGTTTAGTAACATTTGAGGAATACTAACGTTCAGAAAGGAAGTTCTGAAAAATAAGGAAAACTATATCATATGTGAAACAGCATTGTAATGTAAACAAATAAATATTACATATTTTTAACTTATGAAATTAGAAAGTTTTCCCTAAATATCAAGAATAACCTACCCACATAGCAATGATCTATACTATCAAGTGGAATAATGAAGGCATTTTGGTAACTTTTAGAAGCGATCAAATAGCTTCAGCCTTAAAAGAGAAAGCAAAATGGAATAGGAGTTTGAGCTACTATTTTAGTGGTTTAATCTTTCTTTTCCAAGTCAATCATTTATTTGACACGCATACACTACTCTCACAGCGACTCACACAGTAGGGTAAGTGCTGACTTGTGGCAAATGAACACATGGGCTGCTAAAGCAAAAGCAGTCCCTGCACTTCTGGAAGTTAAAGTCTAGTGTTAGAGATACACTAATGAAAAAAATCACAGAAACAAATTTAAGTTATAATTGTGGCAATTGCTACTGAAAGAGGTGCTCAATATAAGATCTCTGTTTCACGGAAGTTTCATGGAAGATCTGAATGAAATTTCCAATGAATTTGGTGTCTTTATGTCTAGTGGACAGTTTTCAGTCTTTATCTCCTCTGGTCTCTCAGCAGCATTAGTCAGTGGTAACCACTGCCTTCTAGAAACATTCTTTCATCGGCTCTAACGGCACAGCATGATCCATTATGATCTTGCTCTTCTAACTTCTTGTTCCCTCTCTCCTTCATTTGATCAAATTCCTTTATCCCGCTGTTAGATGCTGGAACTCTTTGAGTTTTAATCTTAGACCCTCTTATCTTCTCTTTCTGTATTTTCTTTCTCAAGTGATTGCACCTGGGCTCATGGCTCCATCTGCCTATAAGAGATGATCATAGATTTTATTTCTATTACATCTCTCCTCTGGGCTCTGGGATGTTCCAGAGGCCCCTCAAATGCATCCTGTTTAAAACCAAACTCCCATTCCCATTAAACCTGGTTATCAAGTGTTCTCCATCTCAAATTCCAACTAGTAATACAAACCCGTCTTTACAAGTAACTCTTGACATTTTTTTTTATGAATTGTATATACTCAATTATCACTAAGTACTGAGGATTCCTTACAGTATACACATTTCTAATGTATGTCCACTTCTATCCATCTGTTTAAGAGTCATCTTTTTTTCAAGCTACCTCTCTTTCTGGCACCACTGCATTGGTCTTCCTCCAATTAAGCTAGTTCTTTTATAATATATTATCCCAGTGGTAGTCTAACCACTATTACCCTATAAATTATACTTGATTTTAAAGCATTTTAATGATTTACCTCCTTTTCTTATAAGATGAAGAACACATTTTCATCATGCCTACAGGTCTCTTCATGATTTAATCATCATTCTTGGAAGATAAAAACCTCTCTCCATTCCAGCTAACTCTTTTAGTGATATGGTCGCGTGCGTGGTTTATTGTACAAAACTGCCTGGGTTCCAACTCCTGCCTCACACTTAACACTATGTGACCTTAGATATATTAAGTATCCTAGTTCTGTCTAAGTTTTCTCATCTGTAAATTGTATGTACTAATATAGCTAGGCCTGAAGGTTATAATAGTAGTATAGCATCTACTCATAGCTTGTTTGAAGATTGGGTTTTTTTTTTTTTTTTTTTTTTTTTTTTTTTTAGGTGAGGCAACCTTTGGTTAACCTCACAGATTGCAAGGACCTTGTCAGTTTACAATCCCTTATTTTTTTATTTTTTATGCCTACAGCACCTGGTCTTCCTAGGTGGTCTCCCACCCAAGTACAAACCAGGCCCGACTCTGCTTAGCTTCTGAGATCAGACAGGCTCCGACTTGTTCATGGTAGCATGGCCATAGACGAAGTGAATTAATAGGTGTAGAAAGTTTAGAAAAATGTCTGGCACATTGTATGTACCATATAAATATTAGCTACCAATACTATATTCTGCCATTTGCACCATTTATCTAATTTTTGCAGCACTTGCCACAGTTTCAATTTCATATATTTTTTGTTGTTATTTTATGATTGATGGCAGCCTCCACCATAAGAATAAAGGCTCTATTGGTCTATTTTTACTTACCACTGTATCCTTAGCACCTTGCACATTTCCGGGTCAATAATAAACATTTGTTTAATTAATGAAAAATTAGTTAATAATAAAATTCAGGTGACCAAAGAATATCAAGGGGAAATTTTATAACACAGTCAAATGTAGCTGAGCAGCCAAGAAAAGGAAGAGATTGTCTATATTACTGATGCATAAAGAATTATAAATAGCATTTGTTAAATGTGAAGATATTGGAAAGAGCTATATCAGTGGAGTTGTGGGATTAGAAGCCAGAATGCAATGAGTTAAGAAGTAAATAGAAGGTCAGAAACTGGAGACAGTCCTTTAAGCCAAGGGTCATCTACCCCCTGGCTGCAGACAGGTCAGCCTCTTAGAAACAGAGCTGCACAGCAGGAGGTGAGTGGCTGGCTAGCCAGCTAAGCTTCATCTGTATTTGCAGCCACTCCCTGGAGCTAGCATCGCAGCCTTAGCTCCATCTCAGACCATCAGGCATTAGTTTTCATAGGAGCAAGGAGCCCTGGTCCCTGGTGCCAAAATGGTTGAGGACTGCTGCTTTAAGCCAATGTGTCTCTAACTATTTGGGACCTCATACAAATAAGCAGTTTATATTACATGAAACTCAATTCACAAGAAGGACGACACTCCAGATTATCTATATCTCACTATTAAATGCAGTAGCCACTAGCTACATGTAGTTGTACAAATTTAGATGGTCTGACATCTCACACACACACACACACACACACTTGTACACACACACACACAATCACTGTATTTCAAATATTTCAAAAATGCTTAACTAATAATTTCACTTGATTTCATGTAGAAATGATAGTATTTTGGATATACTGAGTTAAATAAAATGTTACTAAAATTAATTTTACCTGCCTTTTTTTAAAGAGACTACTAGAAAGAGTAAAATTATATATGTGGGTTGAATTGTATTTTTGCTGCGCAGTGCTGATTTGTGTTGTTTTTTAAAAATTTTTAATTAAGTTTATTGGGGTAACATTGGTTAATGCAATTATATAATTTTTAGGTGTACATTATCATTTGACATCTATAGATTCTATTGTGTGTTTACTATCCAAAGTCCAGTTTCCTTCAGCTACCATATATTTGATCCCCTTTATCCATTTCACTCTCCCCTCTAAACTGAGATGACCCCCTTTACCCTGTATTCCCCCCCCCCAATTAGTAAATCAATTAGTCTATATCCTGGTAAAATCATCAGCTTTCATAGTCCATGTCCATGAGTCTCTATTTGTCCTGCTCATTTGTTGCTTTTAGGTTTATATCTCACATATAAGTGTTATCATGTGACTTTCAACTTTTCCCATCTGGCTTATTTTGCTTAGCATGACTATCTAAAGGTCCATCCATGTTGTTGCAAATGGCGGTATTTCATCTCTTCTTATGGCTGAGTAACATGCCATTGTATATATGTACCACAGCTTCTTTAGCCAATCATCTATCGTAGGACACTTTGGTTGCTGCTATGTCCTGGCCACTGTGAATAATGCTGCTATGAACATTGGTGTGCAAATATCTTTTCGGATATGGGTTTTCAAGTCTTTAGGGTAAATACCCAGTAGAGGGATTGCTGGATCATATGATAGATCAATTTTTAGTTTTTTGAGGAACCTCCATACTATTTTCCATAGTGGCTGTACCAATTTGCAGTCCCACCAGCAGTGTATGAGTGTTCCTTTTTCTCCGCATCCTCTCCAACATTTGTTATTTATTTTCCTGTTGATTATAGCTATTCTAACAGGTGATTTGTGTTGTTTTTAAGGAGACAAGTCTACTGACTGCTGCTTGAACATTATGATATCATATTACTCTAAATGTTTCTAAATGCATACTCTCAATATATGAACTTAACTCATCTTAACTCTGACAGATAAATTTTTTTTGCTGACTGGCACTGGTCCAGAGATCACACTTTGAATAGCATTGTATTAGACAACAAATAAAAGAAGTTTGGCTTGACATGTGACATTACAGAAATTGGTAGAATAGGGTCTTAAAGAATTGGTTCCCCCACTGAAACAACCAATAAACTGACAAAGATGAATGGAATCGACCTTTCTGGAACTCTGGAATATAATGCATAGGGCAGCTGAAATTCAGTGCAAGAGCACTGTGGCATTTCTACCCATCTGAATCCACCTCCCATTCCCCTACAGTAGCAGCAGCGCCTGTGGGGACAAGGGCATGTGCTCCTTGTCAGCTTGTTGATGCCAGAGGGCTAATACAGACCTAGTCTTTTAAAACTGTGGTGGTGCGTTTTGATCTGTCTGGTGGCACTTGAGAAAATGGGGCAGAGGCTAACTTTTGTTTCAATCCCCCAACCCTGATTTCTCTACCTCTCTATCATTCCCCCTACTCTATCCCCTACCTCCTTGGGCTGGAGTAGTTTTCCAGGCTTCCAAAGTTAAATGTGGAGGCATCTATGGAAAGATTTAACAACATATACACCTGTGCAAAGAAAAGCAAATGGGACAAGTAGTAGATAGAACCCAAAGGCCTGAGTAGTAGGAGGGAAGTAGGAAGGTTAATGAGCTCTTATTCAAGGGCTCAGAAGGGCCATCACATATACTGGGAAGACAGAGGGAAATCCAAATGCCCAGTACCTAATACATGCTCAGAAAAGACTGAGAAGACCTTAGGCTTTTACCTCTGGTAATTCTGTGGACTCAGTGTAGGGGGTATGACTCTGAGGTAGAGTTATAGGCAGGCTTTAAGAAAATCATTTAAGGAAATCTCTGTCAAGCCATCACTGAGATAACAGAACAAAGACTTTAGTGACCACATGCAGCAAGGGATATGGTCTTTGCAAAATTATTTGGAAAAGTCACTAAACAAATGGACATCTGTAAACATCAAATATCAACAGCAGCAAACTCTGGGGAAAGAAGAGAACTTGATCTCTGAGCTACCACATTGTAATAAGGAACTTCTTCACATCATTTAATATGGCTATAACAAAAAACTGAAAATAAAGAGTATCAGTGAGAATGTGGAGAAATTAGAAACCTTATACATTGCTGATGGAGGTGTAAAATGGTTCAGCAGCTCTGGAAGACAGTTTGGTGCTTCTTCAAAAAGTTAAACATAGAATTACCACATAATCCAGCAATTTCAGTGAAAGGTATATACCTCAAAAGAATTGAAAATTGGTGCTCAGACAAATATACGTATGTGCATGTTCATAGTTGCAGTATTAACAATTCCCAAAATATGGATACAGCCCAAATGGTCATCAATGGATGAATGGATAAACAAATTGTAGCATATACATACAACGGAATGCTATTCAGTCATGAAAAAGTATGATATAGTACAGAAAGTTGTTATGACATGGATGAAACTCAAAAATGTGCTAAGTAAAAGAAACCAAAAACAAAAGGTCTCATATTGTGTGATTTGATTTATCTGAAATGTCCAGAATAGATAAATTCATGCAGACAGAAAACAGACTGATGGTTGTTAGAGTGTTAGGAAATGGGAGACTAAGAAGTAATAGCTTATTGAATACATGGTATTATTTTTGGACGATGACAATATTTAGAAACTAGATAGAGGTTGTGGTTGTTCAACATTGTTAATGTACCAATAGCCACTAAATTATTCACTTTAAAATAGTTAATTTAGTGCTAAGTGAGCTTCGCCTCAATAAAAAAGGAAGAAGAAACTTGACTTGAGTGAAGACAGAAATAGAGCAGGGTAGTTGGAGCTTGAAGTAGGTTGTTTTTTCTTTTTTAATGACTAAGAGTAATTTGTACTTGGTGAAATACTGTTAGATGGAAGTCAGAAGACAGAGAAGGCAAGGAGAACAAGGCAGAGAAAAATGGTCAACATCAGTTATAGATTTAAGTATGGATATAGGATGACTAGAAGTGAAGGTTGTTATGTCTGGTGGGACTCATTTTATCTTTGAAGAAGAAGAATATCTGTGAAGGGATGGGTACCAAATGCAGAGGGGAGAAGCATTTAAGAAAATTTGAGATTCTTCTAATAGAGAAGGCAAGCAAGAGCTGCAGACCCAAATGAGTTTTAAGACGATTCATTTAAGGTTACATGTGTAAATGTCTCTGTGTGTTTGAGCATATGTACTGTGTTTTTCCCGGAAACAACCAGCTGCCTGACTGTGGACAAAAAGAAAACAAATGTCTGGATTGTTCTAGCCTATAGTTTTGTCAGGTGAGTGTTATGGATATCAATGAAGCAAGGCGTTGAAGATGAAATGGTATAGTGTGGTCATTCAGAGTGGGATGTTTTAATTCAATAGTTCAGAAATAGAGCAGGCCTTGCTGATGACAGGTTCAGCCATGAGAGAGAGTGACTTAGGCCTCAAGGGGTGAGTTCCTAAAAATGAGGTCATGGATTGGGGTCAGGTGGTCAGATGAGCCACACATGGGGAAGTCCCCAAGAATGATGGCAGGAATTGGGTGGAAGAGGAGACAACACACCCATTTTGCAATGAAAGAAGGAAAGTGGCAATGATGGGAATGGGAAGGGGAACAGCAACAATAGAGCTGGATATCCAGTGGCATAGTCCTTGTCGGGACATGGCTTGGTAAGTGAGGGGATGATCAGCCTAGCTCTGTCTCTTATGGGGAGAGGCATATTTACCTGGAGAGGGTGGTGCTTTAAAAAAAAAAAACTGATAAGACTTCTAAAGCAAATATGAATAAAACTGAAGAAAGGTAATGGCTATGTGTAGAGCCAGAGAGGTGATAGAGTAATTGGAGGGGATCATTTTACCAACTATATAAATGTTTACCTAATGTACTGTATACTTGAAACTAACAATAAAATAAAATGCTAAAAATAAGTACAGCACACATAATTATATACAGTATGTAATACTTGATAATGATAATAAATGACTATGTTACTGGCTTTAAAAAAAAAAAAAGTGATCAACCCAGAAACAGAAAAAGAAAAAGCCAACAGCAAACCTCTGGCATTTCCTAAGCAGTCACAATTACGGCAATGGGAAGAATTTGTAAATGAGAAAGGTGTCCGCTGATGAAGGGTAAAGATGTTTCTTTAGGTTTATCTGAGTTTGCACTGAAGTCACTGCCCTTATTCATATCCCTCATTCTTATTCCACAGCATCCAAAGAATCCTCTGAAGACTCATCAAGGTTTTAGAAACTTAGGTGCCAGAAGTTGGGGGCTGTCTTGGGTAAGAGGTGTGAATATTGCAGATCTAGGTGTGGATACAATGGAAATGCATATTCTTTATTGTAATAAAATAGACTTACAATGACTTGTCAGTCCTCAATGTGACTATACTTATAATTAACTCAAATATCATATAAAAATGACATATTCAGAACAGCATTTTATTTTTTGTTTACATATAATGCTATAAAATGGAGCATCCAATATCCAGATATTTACAAATCTTGGATAATGGTGTGAAATTTTTAGTTCTTGCCCGACTCTTTCTTAGTACATACTTAGAACTTTCCATATTTTTACTTCCTCCCATGACCAAAAACTGAAAAATATAATGTGAATATTGACCTAACTGATTTGCAGCCTGTCTGCTTTGAAGTAGTTATGTACCAAGTTAATTAGATGAAAGGTCTGTAATTATGTAGTTTTATAGAACAATTACAGTCTAGTGTGAAAATATGTATGAATACAACTATAATGACCTAATACTTACTTAGAATGCAATAGCTCCTTGAGGGATTGCAGGTGGGGCCATGAGGAGGAATGTGGGGGTGATTTTACTGGTAGATATTTGAGATAAATGGAGAAAATAATACCTTTTGTATTATTTATTAGCAAATTGGGGAAAATCTAGGGGGGAAAAACCCTCTAGGTTTAATCTAAAAGCTTCAATTTTGCATATATCATATTTCTACTTTTATTTCCAGTATGCCTATATCAATTATTCAAATATCCATCCTCCTGATACCTACCAGTGATACCAATTCATCTCTATTTACAAATCCATACCAGAGAAAAACTAATGAACAACCAGAAGTCAAATGGAAGAGACTTAACAAATTTGGACCAACAACATTTGGGAAGACAAAATTGAGTACCTGTGCATGAAGATTAAACACAGAGCATGAAGATGCCCTTGACCTTTGGAATAGGAAACCGTGACAAATTACAGAAGCAAGGGAGGGCCATGTACCCAAAATGTTCATTAGCAGTTATTAGTCAATTTACGTTAGCTTCAGAGGCTCCTTAACATATCAAATTTGATTATAGCTCATTAAAATCTGGAGTTTCCCATGATACAGAACTCTAAAAAATATGTTACTAGTAGTAGCACTCAGAAGTATAACTATCTAAACTGTATTTTTATTTCAATATTGGAAAATAAAATGTAAAAGTCATTTATAAATTCCACTATTTAATTTTATTGGTTATTATTATACAAAGCACTGTCTACTCAATATCATCATCCAAAAGTAACCATATTAATGGTTTGATATGTAATATTCCATATAATTTCTTATACCTTCAAAAGCACACACACATATACACATATTATACTCAATGAATTACATCTTTGTTTCCTCCTTAACAACATGTCACAAGACTCTTTCCAGGACACTATTTATAGTGATATTTCATATTAATTAATGGCTGAATAGAATTTCATAATATGACCAGTGGCGTACTGAGAAACTGTTTGTGTTAAGGGTTCCTCAAACCACCTCCAAATTTGGTGATATGCTAGGAAAACTCACAAGACTCAGCAAATAGTTGAACTCAGAGCTATGATTTATCACGGCAGAAGTAGACAAAGCAAAATAAGCAAAGGGAAAAGGCACACAGGGAAACCTGGAGGCAGCTTCCAAGAGTCCTGTCTCAGTAGAGTCACAGAAGACATACTTAATTCCTTCAAAATTGAATTCTGACAGTATATGTGAAATGTCGTCTAATCACGAAGCTCATTAGAAACTCTGTTCCTAAAGTTTTTTTTGGAAATTGGTTATGAGGTAACCCTCTGCCTAACACATATTAAGATATCAAGATTCCAGACTCTCAGAGAGAAAGCAGGTGTTCTGCAGAATCCATATCATTTGCATAAACAGTTTAGGCATATTAAAGGCTCTTATCTGTTAGGGAATGGTAAGAACCCTTCCATAACCCAACTTCCCAGACGCTAGCCAAGGGCCAACCTAGCAAGCAGGTCTTTATAAGGATAGTAGTCACAGGTGTTATGTTAATTCTTTTTTACATATTGGCTCTCTGGGAAAAAAAATTTAAAAACCTGATTTGTACTCTGCTTATTTTCATGGTATTTATATTCTCACAATTGCCAATTTCAACCTACTAACACAATGACACTGAATGTGGAGTTGGGAAAAGATTCAAACAATTGGCTCTCCACAAGCCAGTACAAGCTGTCTCCAGCACGCCGCTGGAAATATCATTATTTATGACATATTTCCTAAAAGTATGTGCCTTCAATAAACTTTTCATCAATCATTGAGTTAGATAGCCTTTTATAGTCAATTAAAGTAAAAAGAGAAAATAAGTTAGAAATCTTAGGTGTTAGAGATAATCTTTCAGTCTTCATGATTATTTTCCAACTGGACAGTCTGAATACAAGTGGTTCTTTTCCCAACAACCCACAGAAGGTAAAATTTTAGAGCCACAAGTAACTTTTAATTCACATGTAACATTTCATAAGCAAACAACTTAAAAACCAGAGACTGCAGCGATTTTCTAAGATCACCTATTAATTATGGGCCAACTAGCAGAATAAGAATCTAGTTGAGAATTTTAATATTTCATTTTATAACCTCTGTATTGTTTGTTTTTTATACACATATTTGCATTTTTATCATTTAAAAATTTGACCTATTTTTAAAAGAGTAAAAAGACTGGGAATCCATACATTAATAGTAGTTATATCTGTTTATACAATTGGGGATTAAGGTGACTTTGCGTGTTTTGCTTTGCGTGTTTTGCATTTCTCAATTTTTTTATATGAACATTTATTATTTCATTATAAAAAATAAAGTTGTTCGTTATTATTATATTATTAACCTCAACAAGTGAAGAAAAATGATATATGAATTGCTATCTATAAATCAAAGATGCTAGTCTAAGCTAAGACCCCTTTTAGCACTAAAATCCCAGATTTCTACAGCAAAAGGATATAGCCACAATTAAGTCCAAGAAAGTGTAACTATTCTCCTGAATGTCATGACCTATATGTAGCATATATCAGATTAATAGAATTATTTGACATTTAATCTAGGGTTATAAAACCTTTTTTTTTTCATTTTCCCAGCTTGAGATCCTTCTAATGCACTCTCTCAAAGTTAGTTGTGGGGAGATAATAGCTTTTTTGGGCACAAACAGCAATATTGAATGTAATATGTTAATATGTTATATGCATATTTATTAGAGAAGAGACAGGAGGAATATCTTAAAAGATGATAATGCATACATGGTCAGAGTAGGTTATAAAGTGATTATTTTTTGAGCTAGAAGTCTCAAACAAGCTTTTCAGTATATTAAAAGATTATAATTAATCCAAAGCAGCTTTTATTTTTCACATAAAAGGTTTCAGTTTATATTCTGGTGTGCTACCTAACAAATAAATTAATTTATCTTCTTATTGGAAATACTCTCATAAAACTAATCTTAAGTATTTTATAAAATATGTAATTGGAAACACTTCACAAAGTTTTCTAAACGGCTCAAAGATAAGATTCAAAGAACATTAAAGATAAAATATTATCTTAGGGAAGAAGAAGAAGAAACTGAAAAAGAGTGTTTGTATCTTACATAAGTCTTTGGATAAATTTCTAGTGAACAAGATACAGGCTAGAGAATTTATGTTTTCACAGGTATAATGAATCAAGTTTATAAATTTTATTTCTTACAACCTGTCTTGTATTTATGGTTCTCCAGGTTATTAGAGTAAGACATATCCTACAATTACCATGGCACTGTTAAGTGATATTCATTGGTTCCTTTTGCCTTGATTGCTTTGTCTTAAAATGTCCCAGAGTAGGTTTTGATGATGCTGAATATGACCAAACAAGATTGTCCTCTGAAAAATTAGAAAGACTGTTTGCATTAGTCCATATCTCTGCTCTCATTCCCAGTGATATTTTAGAGTCACTATTCCACAAATAATACTCTTTATAGGTCAGGAATAATGGGAAATTTGGATATGGGCAAAATGCACTGACATTGAAAAACAGAAGAGAAGCATATCCTAAATGGGTACACTTTAAAATAATATCTGAAAAATTCAATTCAGCCAACCATTTAATTATTCATTTGTTTATTTATTCAATAAATATATGCTAAAAACAGACATACTTCTTACTAAGTGCCAGACAAATCTTCGCGTACTTTAAAAGACTAAAATCCAAACTGGAATCCCTAGGAAGAAATTGTCCTACAATACCCCAATGAGGGTCTAAGGTTCCACTTAACTTTTGTTGGTGGGCTGGATCCTAACCTCAGTATTTTCTAGTCACTAGCAAGTAGTTCCACAATGAGTGGATGAACTTCATGGAACCATAAAACCATCATTACATGGGTAACTCCTACTTCTATGCCTTAACATCTGGGCCAAATCTTCTGGAGCCAAAATCACCACACCCAAATTGTGGCTGAATTTGCCTTTGGTTTGCATTCCATTAGATTGGCTGATTCGGTTTTTTTGTTGGTTTTTGTTGTTGTTGTTGTTGTTGTTTTGTTTGTTTGGGGTGACATTGGTTAATAAAGTTATATAGGCTTCAAGTGTATAATTCAATAATACATTATATGTATATTGCATCATATGTTCACCTCTGAAATTTAAATTTCTTTACATCATCATATATCTGACCTCCTTTACCCTTATCTATCTCTTCTCTTTTCCCTCTAATAACCACTAAACTGTTGTCTATGTCTATGAGGTTTTGCTTGTTCGTCTTGTTCATTTGTTGCTTTCAGTTTTATATCCTGCATATGAGTGAAATCATATGGTTTTCGACTTTTTCTGTCTTGACTTATTTTGCTTAGCATGATAATCTCAGGATCCATTCATGTTGTTGCAAGTGGCAGTATTTTATCTCTTCATATGGCTGAGTAATATTCCATCGTATATAGGTACCACATCTTAATCCAATCATCTATCAAAGTACACTTTGGTTGTTCCCTGTCTTGGCCACTGTGAACAATGCTTCAATGAACACTGGGGTTCATATATCTTTACAAATAAATGTTTCCAAACTTTGGGGGTAGATGCCTAGAAGAACGATTACTGGGTCACACAGTAATTTTATTCTCAAATTGTTGAGGACACTTCATACTGTTTTCCATAGTGGCTGTACCAATTTACATTCCCACCAGCAGTGTATGAGGGTTTCTTTTCCCCCACAACCTCCCCAACACTTGTTATTACTTGTCTTGGTGATGATAGCCATTCTAACCCAGAAATAAACCCACATGTATATGGGCAAATCATTTTTTTTTTTTTAAAAAGAGCAAAACATATAAAATAAAGAAAAGAAAACTAGTTCAATGGTGATGGGAGAATTGGAAAGCCACATGCAAAAGAATGAAGCTAGACTGCTATCTGTCACTATACATCAAAATTAACTCAAAATGGATCAAAGACCTAAGTATAAGACCTGAAACAATAAACTGCATAAAAGAAAATATAGGTACTAAACTCATGGACCTTGGATTTAGAGAAGATTTTGTGAATTTGACCTCAAAGACAAGGGAAGTAAAAGCAAAAATAAATGAATGGGACTACATCAGACTAAAAAACTTGCATGCAGCAAAAGAAACCATCAACAAAACAAAGAGGCAACCATCTGAATGGGAGAAGATAATTGCAAACAATGCCTCTGATAAAGGACTAATGTCCAAAATATATAAAGAATGCAAACAATTCAACAACAAAAACACAAACAATCCAATTAAAAAATAGGCAGAGGACTTGAACAGACACTTCACTGAAGAAGACATATAAATGGCCAACAAACATGTTCAATTACACTAGCTATTAGGGCGTGTGAATCAAAACCACAATGAGGCACCAACTTACAGCTGTTAGAATGAAAGGCTGATTCTTAATAGGGAAAAGGTTCTAAAAATATATCCTTTTCCCCATTCTCCTTCTAACTCACTTCTTCCTCCTTCTCCTCACTTTATGCTAAAGTCCTGGCAAGCCTCAGGCTCAGGAGAAGCTCTTTGTGAAAAGAGTCTTCCAGAAAAGATTGATTAAAATAGCAAAAGGCATGCAGACACTGAGTTTAAAGAAGAAAACACCTAATGAGGTAGAATATGTAATTTATTCATATATTTATAGGGTAAACTGTAGAAGAAATACTACGGTCCTGGGGACCAGGACCAGGGCTTATCAGTAGAGTTTATAGGGAGATAGATTCTGATTCAATTTAGGATTTTCTAAACATTAGGGTGCACTGAATTATGAAATGACATGTGTTGCGAAGCAATGAGTTTGGAGGTGTGCAAAATGTCTGCCAGATAATCTAGTTAGATGTTGTAAAACAAATTCCTCTATTAAATTACTCATACTACTTAATTCTTAGAGGTCCCATCCAACTTCGAGATTCAGTGCTTTTATAGCTTGTCTTCTGGAAAGGAAAGCTGGCACATTCTCCTGAATTAGGCCTTGGTTTAGCATCTCTGGATCCTGACAAAGGAAGATATAGGATTGGGGATCCAGCTTTCACATAGATGCACTGTGAATAGAGGCTCCTGCACTAGCTATTTGATCTTGGAAAAGACACCCAAAGCTCCTGAGCTTTCATTCCTCACCCATGTGGAGAAATAGTGGGACAGGGCCACAATCTCTTCTCTAAAGCCTTAGGGCCATATAGTTTGGAATTCAGAATTTTCTAAATATTATATGGCCAAAAGTGCACTCTGCGTACATCATGTAACAATGCTAGTGGGACATGGGCGGTACACTTTAATAAAACCCATTAATAGTTCTCCATTCAAACATTTAGATATTCCTATGAATTCAAAGAAATGAAGTCTATAAATGAACATATAACTTCATAGGTCAAATTTTGTCATCAAATGAATTTTTTAAAAATTATCTCATACATAAAAGGTGGCCGAATTACACATCTCTGGGAAATTATGAGATTTAAGTCAGTTCAACTCTGGAAAATGCCATAGTAGGTGCTTTGTATTAGTGGTCGTTCATTCACCTTTCTGTTTTTCACCACTATGGCCTTTAGGGAAATTTTAAGACTTACACATGCGATGTGGAGACTTAGCTTAAAACTACAGTTTGGTTAGTAGCTCTATATTGTAGAAAATATGTTAAATATAATCTAATTTCCTGATTTGGGTATAGGTGAACAACACATATAATGTACAGTGATCACTCTCAGTGCACCCTTGCTCCAGTTGCAAATTCACAGCTTCTCCTTTCTTCATAGAATTGCCCTTGACCAAACAGGAGCCATGCTGACTAGGAGGTCAGCCTCCACCCCAAATTCCAGGGCTAACCAACAGCCAATGACTAATTCAGAGGGTAAAAAATATGACCCTTTTGGATCAAATTGAGATACTCTCTGTGATTCCATTCATGCTCCA
Organism: Pteropus medius; assembly: GCF_902729225.1. Classification (NCBI taxonomy): domain Eukaryota; kingdom Metazoa; phylum Chordata; class Mammalia; order Chiroptera; family Pteropodidae; genus Pteropus; species Pteropus medius. The sequence goes on from NW_024342471.1 coordinate 889,021, forward strand.
GGGGTCTACAGGGGATCAAGCTGAGGACATGGACATGGACTTGCTGAGGACATGGACATGGACTTGCTGAGGACATGGACATGGACTTGCTTAATGCCTTTTCCTGTCTTCTGCTTTCCACACTGCCTTGCATCATTCACCTGAGAGCACTCCTTCAATAAGTCATGTGTACCCAATCCTTGTCTCAAGCTCTGCTTCTAGAGAACCTAAGCTAAGAAAATATTCAATGTGATTTGTTTATGTTCTATTCATGCACACAATGATTTAATTGTAAAGGTCCTTAAGCATTCACCTGTTACACTATTATAGCCAAGTCTAACAGAAAAGATCCTAGCCCCTGAGATCTGTCAGTCCAAATCTACTAGTTTAGTTATCCCACCTTTATGAACCTCACTGTCTCCATTAAGGGTAATGGTATGTACATTGCTGGAGTGTTGCAAGCGGATACAAAGTGTCATATTGTAACTGACAGAGCACACACATAAGAAAGAGAAATTTTTTGCCCCCATAAAGATCACTGCTGACTTTTGGCGTGCTTAAGCTCTCTACACGTTTGTTAATCATCAAATTCTTTTGTCAATCAATCTTTTCTGCTAACAGAATGTGAACCTGAAGTTTAATGAGTTGAAAACAAGATCCTTTGTAGATGTTTCCTTATTGCTACCTTGCCCAGTCTGGGATGGAAATATCTTCTCAATCTTGTGCTTAAAGACATTTTCCATAGGCTTGCACCTCTCCATTTATAAATGTTATGTGGAATACATAAGTACTCTTATGACTTTCCACCTTTAACTGAAAGCCAAACCCTTGCTATGTACCTGAGGTTGATGCAGACAGTCACACAATCCCAGAAGGAACACAGAAGCAGCTGTGTTTATTTGAGGTTTGCTCTGCCAGGTCTCAGCATCAAAGTTGGAAGAGTCTCACACAGAATGAACAATACTCATGTGGTCTTATATCAACCATACTCCAGGAGACCCCCTTTCCTGTTCATCTTTCTTGAAGGAAAAGGAAAGAAAATCAAGGATAAATTTCTGTATGGAAATTACAGGAACTAACAAAGAAAAGACTTGCAATCATTCCTATTTATTCATCATCTTTATTCTCAGAGCAATCCTGCCAAGATAGTATCATTAACCCCATTTTGTTGATGAATAAATTGAAGCCCAGAGAATTTTGATAATTTTATCAAGTTATACACTGGTTAGATTACTGTTTAGATCCAGACCTGTCTTACTCATGTGTCACACTATATATACACTGTTCATACAGGTTTGCAAGATAGTGACTAAATTCTCAATGTTAGGCATTTAACATCTTTTAAGTGAGAAGGTCAGAAGGTCAGAGAAGTAGAGCCACTGTAACATGTAAAAGATATAATAAAACATTCAAAGTATGCCCATAATTAGTTTCAGATTTCACGAAGCATCAATGTGTAAATTATAATAAATAAATTTAATTAACTAGGCACAATATACTTGAATCAAATAGCCCATTAAAGACAGATCAGTAGATATATAAGATGAAAACTTTCAGAAACTAGCTGATACTCCCAGATTCGGCCATCATATAGTACTCATCAATCCCCCAACTTATTAAATCCAACATCTTTGTATAAACTGAAGACTGAAATTTTTAGTATGAATCTGGATTTTGAGTATTACATAATAAAAAAGTTGCTTTTGTGGAGTTTAAGGAGTCAAGAGATCTAGAAACTTGACAGTGAAACAACTCTATTTGTGGCTTTGCCTGACTGAGTAATTTGCTGAAATATAAAAAGATGCCTACCTACGTTGAGATGTTTGATTCCTAACTGTTGTGTCATCTGCCTCCTCTAATTTTCATTTTCAGTAAAAAGAAAAAAATATAAACTTTTAAATCCAAATCTCACAGCTCTAACATCAAATAAATATCCACAAAGTCATCTTTTAGCATGTTAGAATGAGAAACAACTATTGTGGCAGGGCGGGGGGCGGGGAGTAGAATATGCCTTTTGCCATTACGTTTATTTCATTAGAATTTCATGGAATTTCACTAAATGGGGCTTCGGATGGATGGGAAGCTTCCGGAGCTGAATAAAGAAAAGCAAATAGATTGCTAATCAGTTTTCCAAGATGAAATAGTATCTGGTGAAATATTAAAAAGACAGTGGTAAATGTACACTATATCCACCTTTGGGAATTATGAATATTGTATGCATTTTACTCAATCTGAAACAAATATATAAGCCTTTTCCTTTTAGCTATTTTCTATATTTTGTGCCTTTATTCTGAATATTTATTCTTGCATCTTGCAACTGTGGATCTCTGAAAATACTTCTTCCTTCCATACATCATTACTTGGCTTCCTCTCCTTCTGATGAATTTAATTAAAGGCTTACACCACAGTCTCTGCTACTTACAAGGTGTTGGATAAGTACTTGTTTGATTGATTTATTGTTGACCAGTTTGACCCACTCTCCTGTCACCTCCCTCCATCACTCTAGCATTTTCTTTGGGAGAGAAGAGACAGATAATTGCATCAAAGCTGGCAGCCAAGCCAAGGAGAAAAATGTAGGGGAGCTAGAGGGCACTCATTTTCTTGGCTCTGCTCAATAGGAAAGAGCAAGGGCAAATGACTCAACGTGGGAAAGTTCCTCTGAAAGGGTTAAAATAAAGAGAGAATATCTTCTTCCTCAAAAATAATTAAATAAAGTAAAGCTTAAAAATATTCATTAGAAACTATGGCAAACATTTTATAATTCAATGAAATAAATCTTCTCAGTAGTATAGTTCAAAAAATGTTACTCTTTTCCCAAATTGTTGGGACTAGACTTGCCAATGGGCAAAAACCAGACCTAACTTTGACTCTCGTATTTTCTCCCTTCTCTATGGTTTAGGAGAAAGGTTGCAAACTCAGTTGCAATATCAAGCAATAAATGCTGAACAATTAAGTTCTGCTGCAGTATAAAACCGCTCAAAAAAAAGGAATTTGCTTCATAATTGCAGAAGTTCTGCCTTTTACATATTTTAGACATAGTTGGTTTCGTCAGAAAACACTGTAAGCTGAATATTACAAAGATAAAGTTTGGCATTAAGGTAAAAAAATTAAATTTTACAACGAAGATTTTAAGAAAGTAATATATTTATTTTGTATATACAATATGTCCCCGAAATATGGTAGCTACATTAAAAAACAATTTTAGGAAAGTATTTATTGTTTCTGTGTTTTAGGTCTTTTCTCATAGACTACTTCATTTTGTCTTGATATAATCCATTTTATATAGCAGAAAACTAAGACTCAAGGAAGTTAAGTGTCATACCTAAAGGTCTATGGGTCATATGCTAGATCTGATTCTTACAGGTTGGACAGAGCCAATAGTGCATGTTGCTTCCGACCCCGAGTTCAGTGACTTCCCATCTGTAGCTTAAAATTAGTCACAGTGGATTTGAAAATACTGCATGGAAATTGGCAAACTCTACAAATCGAAGCCTCTTTTTGCTCTAGAGCTGGATGTTAAACATTTACCAGCACACCACTATGCAGAGGTCATAGGTGGTAGTTGGGATTTGAAACTAATGTTTCTGATTTTAATCCTAAACTTTTCCATAGTCTCTCAGCTACTGAAGTATACTTTTTCATTTGAAATAAAGTGGAGTGTTTTCTTTAAATAAAATAAGAGTATCATCGTTAAATGGCATTAAAATAACTGTAGGTCAAGGAGAGAGGTAATTATACATTCAGTGAATATAGAATAAACTCTATAAATGTATAATGTCTATAATTATATCCACTTTGAAAATGATAACATTAAAATATCTTAATTGGAAAAACTCAAAATATGAATATAGCTTTAGATAAAACTATGTAAAAAAGAAGGGTAGAGTCAAACACAATGGTATTTAGAAAGAAAGATAGGTTAAGGGAAATATTTGGTTCCAGCAGAAAACCGGGTGGCAGTAAAAAAAAAAAAGCTGAATCCAAAAGGACAATGAGAGAGGACTTACTGTGTAAAATGATTAGAAAAAGCAAAGAAAAAATGTTATAAAGATATTAAGAAACCAACAGAGATTTTTCATGCCAAACTTAGACATAAAACAATACCATAGTATCCCTATACCTACAACACGAATAAGCCTAAAGATATCTGGAATTGGTTAACTTCGTTGGTATCATTCCTAGTGAGCACACAAGATATTTGAGATGAATTTGTCTGCTATCCCCAGCAGCCGCCGCTTTCTTTCATTATAGATAGGGGAAGACTGGGAGAGATATGCAGCTGCGTTAGGAATGATAATTGGCAATAATCCTTTATTTTCAATATTATTTGGAAATAATTTGGTTTTGTGTTGCTCTCTTTACTTGAATAACTTCACACGAGCAGAAATGAGCTCAAAAAAAAAAAATTAAGAGAACAGAGCAAACACAGTTTCTGTCTTTCAGGGATTGTTATAAGGTTTGCCTAGGTAGAAAAATATCTCAGTGGATAATAGAGTCTAGTGTTAAAGCTTAAATATGAAATACTAGTAAACGATAAAAAAGGGACCAAATGGTCACATCGGTAACCAAGTGTTACATCTTTAGTCCTTCTTGTTTGGGTTCTCTTATGTTTGTGCACTCACAACTGCAGAGATTCTAATAAAAAAATCCAGGATAACCCTGGGCAGAGGGAATGTGAAGAAAAGGCTCATAATTAATTCCTAGTAGATATGACAGTATGATTTATGAACTTGAAATCTGTAGTGAACCAGGAGTTGAACTGTGTGTGGCGGGGGGGGGGGGAGCACATTTCTAAGCATCTTTGCTAAAGGGCACTGAACGAATGTACCATAGGCCAAATAAATATGTCTAGAGCAAATTTTTGAGGCCAAGTCTCTGGGAAAATAACCAGGAAGGAAGCTTTGGATAGACTACAACAGGCTTTTTCTCCTTCAAATATAGAGCTGAGAACATGAAGAGTAAGATCAAAAAGTAAACACTGGGAAACACAGCCTCTCTCCCAGCTTCTTGGCACCTTCCCCCCACTATCTCACCAGGCACAAACTAATCCAGCCAACAGTATCAAGTCCAAAGCCAACTGCTGGCTCTACAGCGCATGGAGCAAAAGGATGCTAAAAATGAATGAGTGGTTATTATCAATGGGCTCCTAAGAGAAACAACAGTGTGTGTGTCAAATATCAATGCTCCTTCAAAACACTCACTTACTATGCTTTTTATTTCTTTTTCTTGGTCCCAAAAGTAATTGCCAATAAGTATTTTAACACTGACATACTTTTTTTGGATGAGAATAGAGAATGGTCAGCTTACAAATGCCCCTGGGAGATGCCAAGGTCAGAAGTTATCAGAAATACAGCTATAACCACCCAGCTGACCTCAAAAGAGAAGAAGAAGCTTCTGAAAAAAAGTGTAACCTCTAGTTACACTTTTCAAAGCAGGTGTGGGACTCATACCTGCTTGTCAAGTATCATAAAAGATCCAAGATATTCAAAATCTGAGTCACTGTCTGCTGAATTCCCAAATAAAATATTTCGCTCTCCAAACACTGGAGTCTTGCTAAGTTTATCCTTTGGGAGGCTTAAGAGGAAGGTAATTGGCAGCTCATACCTCCAGACCCTAACCTCAGCATACCCTTGTGAGGTATATTTTCTAGGATTGTTCATCCATTTACCTGAAAGCAATTAATTGTGACTCAAATGAAACACAATTTAAGACTCAAAGAAAATATTCCAAAAACATATCTGTCTCCCTCCTTCTCATGCCAGGAACTAAGTGATACAGAAATAAGAATGTATGAAAAGGAGGTGATATTTTGAGGAAAACTCCTACATTATCTGAGGCAAGAGTACAAATCACAAAGAAACACAGGTTAGCACCAGCAGGTGGAGCTGCTTCGAAAACTAGAAAAGTATTTACAGTCTCAAAAGATCTAGATGTTAATAAATTGTAAGAAGGAAAGGGGGCAGTGAGCAGATTACTCCAAGTCAATTATTTAGTGATTTCCCCCCTTTTAATTCTGTAGAAAAAATTCTCTTGTCTCAATGGACTTTCCACTGTGAAAAGCCCTCAACAATCTATGTGGATTTGGGTCTCAGAATGGAATGTGATCACAATATTTGACCAAGGAGAGGTAGGAGGTGACAGAAAATTTCAGACTGTTGATATAGACAAGAAAGAGCAGAGTAGAAAACTATTAGATTATGTTATGATGATGTCTGATATTGCCTGCCTTAGACCTTTTTCTTTCTTTTGGGTGTGTTTGTGAGGAAAATCCTTTTGAAAGTGAGTAAAATGCTATGTAAATGAGGTACTGAGAGAAGGATAAATTTAAGTCCAAAGATAGACAGCTGGAATTTGGAAGTATGAAAAGAAAAAACTGACTGCAGCAGAATAAATTTTTTTGTAATATTCATTTTCTAATTACAACAGTTAACATATACTCTACAAAATTTAGACTTTGCAGTAAAATACATTTTCCATTCTCTTGGAAACGGGATCCCAACTTTTTCCTAGGAAGTCTTTCCCACCACTCTCATTCACAGAGTTCAATCAGAGAATGCATGTCTCTGATTGTGGGCACAGTGAAGAGTTCATGGGTGAGCAGGTGCCTACTTAAACGTTTCAGGGAAGGGGAAAGAAGCTCTCTCTTTTCTGCTGGACTTCCCTGGGAAGAAGCTGGGCTGGAGTTGCTATTATCCTTGTGACCATAACCTACAGCCTAAAAATAAACCCAACATGGAAGATATAAAGCCAAGAGATGAAGAGAGGTCAGAATATGGTGGCGTATTTTGGATGCCTATATCTCAGCCACGTGCTAGATTTTTCAGTTATGAACAAACACAGGTTTGTTTGTTTGTTTGTTTTTGTCCTTAATATATTACTTTTCCTTAAGCTGTGTTAAATGGTATTTTCTGTTATCATCAACCAAAATAATTATCAAGTCCTCTCAAAGGCCCCTGCTAGAAACAGCAACTCTGCCTTGATTTCTTTTCTCCCAATAGATATTCATTTGATGATCAATTTCTCTCTGTTCTCCTCCCAAGATGCCTTGCAAATCAATCCCTGTCTTTCCATGGTCTTTATCACCCACCATCCTCTAGGCTTTTTGTTACCTTTTCCCTAGATTATTGTGATCTCTTTCCAATCAGATTCATTGCTCTCTAAATTCATCCTTTATAAGGCAGATAGTGGCATCTACTTAACTTGCAAGACAGAGCAAGTCACTTCCGTTCACAAAAGTTATCTGTGGCCATCTATTACAAAAACCAACAAACAAAAGAAAAGATAACAATAACAACGACAAAAATGTTTAGTCTGGTATCTAAAGCCCTATCTTTTCTCCTTCTTTTCCTATCTTTCCAGATTTTTCTCTACCATTTACTCTGCTTATGCTGTATGTCCCTGCTCACTATTCCTAGGCCATAGTATATAGTACCACAGCTATATGGAGTTGCACATCTAGTCACCTCTTCTAGGAAAGAGTTTCACTCTTGTCTCCACCTGCCCAACCTCTACTTCAAGATACAGTTCAAAATTTGCTTTTTTTTTTTCCTGTGAAGACTGTTATAATTGTGCCTGCTAATATTATTACTCATCTCCTTTGAAGTTAACACTGCAATGATAATAATCTCCATATTATCACCTGTGTTACTTTTCTACTCAATAGAGTTTACATTCCTTAAGAGCAGAGACTAAACCTTATACATATTTTCCACCTTCCAGTAAAGAGAACTATGTTTTATGCAAGACATTAATGAGCACATTGGCCACTACCTGAATGCTTGAATGAATGAATGAATGAATGAATGAATGAATGAATGAATAAATAAATAAATAAATAAATAAATGTATCTTTAAATAAACAAACAGCAAAGACCAAAACTAAAAGACTTAAGAATGTCCCACACAACTTCTGATGCGTTTCTCTGGTGTTTAATAAGATAGTTGAGAAAAAATGCTTTTTTAAAAAAATGCAAGATAGAAATGACTGTGTTTAGACCATTTCCACATCACACTAACTAAAGCATAGAAGTGCTTATTGTCTTATTATTTCATGTAGACAACTAAATCAGAGAATTTCAAAACCAAAGTGAGATCTGAAACATTGGCCCACCTCATCCACACCCAGGGCTCCAGTAACAGTGCTCATTATAATAATCTTTTGGAAGAGGAATTGATCACATTCCATTCTCTCTCCCCTAGTTTTACCCCAAGTGACTTTCCTTTCCATCACCAACATCTACCTCTTCACATGGCTATTTCTCAGCAAGCCCATAAGAAGCTCTACTTCACCTGTGATAGAGGAAGTCTTTGCTCTGCTTTCAAGCACATTCCCATGGGCCTGCTATTCAACCCTATGCCTAGAGAGAATGAGAAATTGTACAACAGATGAGTGTTCCTGCTTCTAGAAGAAACCAAAACAGCCCCTACTAGAAAACAGATGAGAATCAGCAGAAAAGCGTCCTGATGGTTAACCACTCCTTGTGGTCTGTGACTCAATTGAACTATCTGAACTTAACCTTAATGGACTTTGTGGGTTAACACAGCTCTTGAAAACCACAAAGAGATGTGGGGATCAGCAACTGGCTAGTGCTGAACTATCCTACAACCACCAAATTCAGAACTGACAAGTCAAAGACATGTTTGAACCAACCAGTTTCTTTCCCTTACGAAAACTTAAGCCTTTGTAACTTACCCCCTGCCTTGTTTGGGGAGATGGTATTCTCAGGGACTGTTTTTCTGTGCATATACCCATTTACAAGCCAGTTCACAATTCTTTTTTACTTATTCTCTGACATTCTGAAGGCCCATACTACAGAGGCTCACTCTTGTATGTTGGATAAGTTTTCCCTACTTTGGCCAGCAGTAAACTCAGCATAACACTCTGGCTTTATTCTGCTTTTATCATCTTTTTGGTTGTTAAATTTTTTGGTTATTATCCAAAGGGTTCTAAGTTGTCAAAACTATTGCAATTCAGGCAAATCTAGAAGGCTAAGCATCTAAATTCCAGAGATAACTCAGAGCCTTGGTACAGATGTCCAGTTTTGTAACTTCAGAACATATACTAGTCAGGCCACTTGAGCTGAGCAGGATGTGTATGCATCCTTGGATGGCAGAATGAAGCTTTCCTAGTCAGTGGTTAAAATTATTTGCAACAGTCACAGTTTAAATGTGGCTGAAATTTGCAACAACCTCCCTCCCCTATTCTTCTATTTACTCTGTTGTGAGTCCTCTTATTCATGTTAGCAAGTTAGAACCAGACAGTTGGAACAATAAGGCAGCAAATAATACTACTTCTGTCATTTGACATTTAAAGAGAAAACCGATTTAGAAACATTGGAGGCATCATCTTAATTTAAACAAACAAACAAAAAATTTAACTGTTATGATTATAAGCTATCAAAATGTGTCACACCGTTTACAAATATTTATTCAAAGAGCACTTTGGTACATATTTATGAATACAAAGAGTCACCATTTTACCGGGGAATTATTATTTTAATATACTTTTTCCCTATGTACACATAATATCAGAGAAATGACAAAAGCATAATATTGTAGACATCTGAGTCATAGGTTTAATGTCTACATTTAAAAAGTGGCAAATTTAAGAAACAAAATTACAGCTATAACAGCTTTTCATTGGCTTTATAGACCTGAATTACTAGCATTTCTAATACAATAGTTATTACAGCACTATGAGATCATGAAGAACTAAGCATTCACGGTGGGTAGATGGAAAGGTGCTAATTAATATAATCTTATAAAATTATTATTATTACTAACAACAATGGTAATAATGAATGACATGAAATGCATTTAAAATATAGTTCTAGCATCTGACTTATTTTCTATTATGTGAGTCCCACATCATTTCTAAGCTGTAAATGTTTGATTTTGTTGTCTTTTATTTATGACACATTTAGATTGGTAACTAAAACAATAAATAAAAAGTTTCCTACTTAACAGAATTTTAATTTTATATACACTTGATTAATCACTTCAACAGTCTCTTTTTCCTCTTAATCCCAATTTTGCCACTCCCAAAGAATTGAAATGTATCTACTGTTAAAGCATTCTTTACTATCACACTGTGTACTCAAAATGACATCTCATGTGTGCTGAGAAAATGTCATTATCATTAATTATCAATGTAGCATTATTCTGTGAAAAAAACGAATGACATGAATATGATTTTTCAATGAGGGCAACATGTGGCCCCATGTCTTTATCTGATGGACATATATGAAAGTAAATCTGTTTTAATATATGAAGGTTCATCTTTGGTGTATCCATCTTGGAGTCCTCGATGATGGATTTTCAGGGTATAGAGGTCACTCAAAGGTCAATTACAAATAAAAGCCAATCAGTGTAAGGTTAGGCAAGTTACTTAAGCTCTTTAAGCCTCCATTTCCTTATCTGTAAACTTAAGAATAATGCCTAACTCATAGGACTATTGTGGGAGGCTAAACTAGATAAAGTATAGCTCATTCTTAACAAGAGATGGGGAACCTGGTAAATGCTTAAGAAATTGTAGCTATTCATATAAGCTTGTTTGATCTTTAAAAAATGTCATGAAAGATAGATTAGGGTGGGGTAAATAATGTATCTGTCCTTTCCTAAAGCTGGAACAAATGTGAATCATGCTAATGACTGTTGATTTTCCCAGAATAAACACAATTTGAGACATACTGTCACTCTAAAAAGAGGTGAAGATTCTCCATCCTGCCAAGTCATTGGGTATAGATGACTTAGTGGCCTATATTCTTTGAAACACCCTCATTTACTGTCTAAGATGTCTCTGGTCCTTTTCTGTCTGGAGATATAACGCTGACAGAGGGAGACCAACTTCCTGTGGTTAGAGAACAGAATGTAGAGTCAGTCTCAACTGATGATCCATTCCTGCCACACATTCTCAAAATCACCATTAAAACATCATTTGGATCTGGAGACTTCAAACTCCTTCCATCTTTTTGTGCTCTTTAGAATCTACACAGTAGCTCAAAGGCTTGGGAATTTAATGAAAGTATTTTCTGGAGAATTGCATCAATGTATGCATGTTTTTATTAGATGATAACCTAACAATCACAATAATTACCTCTCTATAATCAACAGTTGGGAAGAAAGGTTAAGTGAATTGGAAAATTTTAGAGAGTAAAATGAGTTTCCTCATTGGGACAGGAATCTAACAAACTGCTCACAGAGTTGGGTCTTATCGCTATCCCTTTGTATCTGTTTCAACAAACAAAGGGCAACCACAACCCATTGATTTATTTGTTTTCTTATATAAATTTTAAGAGCTTCCACCTTCTTACGCACATCATTAGTTTTCTTAGTGAGTCCTTTTCTTGCATATAATGCAATAGTAATCTGCAAGTCAATCCAACAAGTTATCACATTCACCAAATTACTGGGAAGCAGATACATTTCTAAACTCATTTAGTAGCTTGAACTATTCATGTCTGTAGCTGCCAATGTAAAGGCAATATGGTCTCTCTGACAGGGAAGTCCAAATTATTGAAAAAGATAATCGGAGTCAGACACCGGTGCCAAATTCTTACTCTGCCTCTTAAAAGCTCAAGTAATTAGCACAAGCCCTTAACTATAACTGTATATGTAATATTTCTTTCTCTATGTGACACATCTAATTGTTAGGAGAACCACATGAAAAATTGTTATGCACCCATAGATAGATAACAATAGTTGTAATTTTTTCACAATTTAATTTTATTTTTTACATTTTATTTAGGCACAATATGAAATATATTTGGGTAGATGAACCAATGATTCATATTAAAATATTAATCTCTAGTTATTTCAAAAGTGGAGGTTAATGAGTCCACTTAAAAATAATATGCCCTTTTTAAACATTTTGTCATTTTTTTCAAGTCACTTTTATGCATTGTCCCAGTTTCCTTCAAATGGAAGTTACTCAGTGGAAGTAGGTAGTGCAAACATTATTATTTTCATTCTTCACATGTCAAAGCTGTGGCTAAGAAAGCAACTTAATCATCTTAGCTTAGATTTCCACTAAACAACGATGACAACAAAATCAGCCTAGCAAGAAATTTCCACTCCGGCACTCATTTTCTGCTATCATAATTTTTCCAGGGTCAGATTCTTAAAGCAATTTTCTAAGTTCATAATTACCTTAGTTGCATGCACAATTTGGGTAGTTAAGTAATTACTTGATTTGCACATGCAAATACTGCAATCATTGGCATATAAAAATAATGTCTTTTAAACATTTGGGCCCAATAGAGGACAAATGGTCAGAAAAATCAAAATTCCTGTGGTTTCCCAAAGGGATAACTATGAACAGAAAACAGTAGAAGCCATTCTCAGATATTTAGGGAGAATCAGCTCACTTTAACTTAGAAAACGAAGCAACATGGCGGCATTTTAACGTCAAGTTCTTCATCTCTATTCAAAAATTTTCCAGGTACCCATAAGCTATTTGAAACCATAAAAGAGTCTGAACTTGGATCAGAACACTTGAATGTAAAATACAGTCCTACCATCAGGAGGGTTGGGGATAGATCTGGACAAATCCCTTAATCCCTAAACCTTCTAATACTAATCTCTAAAATATGGATAATAATATCAACCTTATAAGGATAAAAAAAGAAATAAATGAGATAATTATATAAAAGTACCTTGTAAACTCTGAAACCTAGTACAAATAAAATAAATTATTAGTGGATTTGAAATATATATGATGCTATCAAATATCTCAATAGAGCGGACAGACATCAGGTTTTTTGGTTGAACAACAAGCTGCCCCTAAGGAAGCTTAGTAATTTTAGCACATTTCCCCCTTACTTTGTAAAGGAGTGCAGCATGAAAAGGTTGTGATCTTCCTTTTATACCCAGAGTTGATGTGGCTTTTATGTTAGTCTTATATCTAGTATTTGATCCCATAATTGAGAGTGGATGACAGAGAAGCTGGCAAGAATATCAAGGAGAGCAAAAATAAATGTCTGTGATGTTAGAAACTAGACCCTCTAATGAAAACAAGGGGGGCAAGACATTTTTCATTATCCCAATAAATTCATGAGAATTGTGGGCCTGCTATAGTTTTTAAAGGATATGAAAAATTGTTTTACATATAAGGCTGAAGATAGAGCATTAGCTGAAAATGTAGCCAGAAAAATGGATGTAGGATACTGTGCAAAATTGTCTAAAACTAAAATTGCAAGGCATCAGAAAATGTTTTTATTAGAGATTTTGCATTGTTTTCTTGAGGATGATTAACAGAAATATCTATAACTTTTGATATGGTCAACTTATGAGAAGGCTAAAAAATGAACTGAGGGACATGTTGAAAGATTTTGCAAGAGATATAATATTAGAAGTATAACACTCCATCCTCCTTTGCTCACAAAGAAAAACCACATTGATGAAAATGTGTGTCCTCTCCTTTCCAAAGTCCTCTCACTCAGAAAGCAGTGGGATTCTAGGAAAAGGAATAGAAGACAGGGAGATGATTATTATACTCTTGTCCCGTTACCAGATGGGTGCATTAATGGATCTGGCAAGATATTAACACTTAACCCCTTAAACTCTTTAGTTTGAAATTATCTGAGACATTTTCAAATTCCTAAAGTGAATACATAGATCACACACAGCTTGATCATGATTCCAACAATAACACCAAGAGCCAGTTTCTTTCTGTCTCTCAGATTCATCCAAATGGCTACATATGGTAGCAGGATGGCAGGAGTAGATCCAGACTGTCTTTTCTGACTCAGTGACAGAGGAGAGGGTACAACTGTGTCCGTCCCACGACTTTCCATAAAATGTACTTTATTTAATCGATTCTGATTGGTCCAAATGTAATCACAGCAACCCAGGCATCTGAGGGACTCTGGCTCTGCCAAAACACGTGAGCTGAATTCTGAGTATGTTTTCCCAGAAATCTAGGAAATAGATGCCGGTGGCAGAAACAATAGATATCCACTACTGGAGATTTAAAGATAAACCTATCTCGGGGCATGATAGTGAATGGGAGGGTTTCTTTGATAACTTTTCTAAGGTTATGGTTCCAAAGTTCTTATCTTCACTTTTATCACTTCCTCATGAGAAGAATCTGCATTCATCAAACGGTGCCCCTCATCGGGGCCTCCAGACAATTCCATTTTCACAGGGAAGTCATTCAGTTCCCTGGAATGAGCAAACCTTAAAGCTAAAGTCATATAAGGTCATATCCTACTCCTTTTACTTAGTGGCTGCATGTCCTTGTGAAAGTTGCTGACCTCTTTATGCCTTAGGAATCTTAGCAGTGAAACAGGAATAATAGCACTTATTCTGAGGTTCATGGCAAGGACTGAAGATATATATGAGAAGATCCTCCAAGAGGGTATGTGATATAGTGGATGCTCAATAAATGATTGCGATTACTCTACATAGTTTGGTCCAGGTCTTGGGATCTATTTCTTGGGGCTTCCTCTTTTGCTCTTACCACCATACTCCACCCAAATGTTAATACTCAAAGCGGCCCTCACCTGACTTTCAATCTTTGGAAGAAGTCAGCAGTCCAAATAGAGCTAGAGACACAGCACATAGGTTTGTGAATCATTAGACAGGGCACCGCTGTGCAAAGACCAAGAAAAGAAGGGTTGCTATCACAGAGCAAGGGCTCGTTGGCTCTTGTTGAAAATTTCTCTGAAGTGCTTAAACGCACATGAGAAATTCAGAGGAAAAAAAAAAAGGGTATTTGAGTGTTTTATGAAATGAAAATTCTATAGGGAAGTTGGCTCAGTAAAAACTAGCTGTTCTTATTTATCATCAAATGACCAGCTGCAACAGGTCAGCCTGGAACCTCTTGCTACTTGACCTCATCAGCAACCACCCCGCAATAGGTCACCATTGCTTAATTAGACAAGGGAGTTTTCAAATGTAATCTCTTTGCACTCAGCAGGACTCGGGTCAAACAGAATCTGACTAACCTGCAGCTTGTGTTTACACAGCTTCCAACAGTTCAAAAAGCCAAGGGAAGATCAGAAGCTTATCTTCCAGCCAACAGGGGAGGGAAAGTAGGTGGAATTTGACAGAAGGTTGTAATCATCCACATTGGGGGTTGAGGGGAAGGCCTGCTCATCTGTTTTTAAGCATGTTGGGACAAGACGTTACATTTCTAGAAACCCGGAAGCAGAAAAAGGTGGGCAGATGTCATTCTTGTGGTTTAATTAAGAAGGAAAGTAAAGATCTGATGTAAGTCCAGCTCTGCTGGCTGAGCCTCCCCTCTGGGGAAGCAAGGATAGAGGCGGGGGTGGCCAGTGGAGAGGATGAGCATGGTGGAATGTGCTGGCCAGATCATGGCAGCTGTTCATGGTGAATCCTATTCTAGCTCATGGCCATGTGTTCCAGCCCTTTTGGAAAATTACCTCTAAATAACAGATCACGAAAGAGCAACTCCGACAAGCCCTATAATTTAGTCCCAAGAGGAAATTCTTCATTCATCGACTATACAGGAGGCTAAATTAGTTCTATAACCACGTGGGCCCTGGTTGGCAATTTTATGTGAGGGTAAGCCCTACCTTGGGGAGGAGTCCAGCCAGAAAGGATGGCGGTCAAGGCCGGCCTGGTGCCCAGCTGGGTCAGACCACATATTGTGCTGCAGACTGGATAGAGTTCCTGGAGAATATCTTTGAGACTCAGTCCCTGACACTATTTTTTTTTTTTCAAACGCACATTTTTGGGGGTTTGCGGGGAATGAGTGAATCTGTTTCAACTCAGCCTGAGGTTGTTAGAGCATTCTTCACTAGGAGACAGAGTAGACTTACCAGAAGTGCAAGATAGGATTGAAGCCAAATGTAACCTTTAAAGGAACGCTTCAGTTTCGTTCTCAGTTATTGCACCAATATACAAAATAATTCTAAATACACATATATTATATACAGATTTTTTTCCTTATTCGTTGCTTTGTTTTTCTTTTCTGTTCTGTGAATCTATTTACAGCCTAGAGTCCAGCTTCACTGTTGGTGCTCATTGAAAACAAAACAGAAACATCTTAGAAGACATTTAAACGATAGCTATGTTTGAGAGGACATCTCATTTCCTTCAGCCAAATCTTTATTTTTATGGACTTTGTTTTTTCTTTTAATTGAGAGGTAGTTGAATTCCTCAGCTCTACCGACCATTTCAAGAAGTCTATAAATAAGCCAGGAGTTTTCTTTATGCCTAATCAACAGGTTGCCTAAAACAAGATACTTTTTTACACTCCCTACATTTTAAGAACGATGTTGCTAAAATTGGGCTGCATTTTTAAGTTAAAAATCTTGTTTCTCTTCTTAGAAATCTGATTCACTGCCTCCATCTAGGAATCTGAATAAAATGACATGTTTCTATTGCTATCTTTTTGATAATCTCAAAAATGCCAACCTCGTTTGTATTTGCAAGACTTCTTTATAGATTTTATGAGCAGCCACTCTCTCTATAAAGCAAGTCTGCTTTGTGAATTCACTAAACATTATAGGCAAGGCATGTTTGAAAAGAAGGTTTACTAATCTGGGGAGAAAATGATTCTGCAGAAATAGAACATAGATGCTTTCACAAATAGTAAAACAGCAATTCAAAAGTAAAATTAGAATTAAAGTACTACATTTTATATATATATATATCTCACTAAGTTCAAATAAGACTATGCAAATAGAGTTGGTTGATTTGTACATCCTATTTATTTCCTGTTTTCTGTTCTCTGGTGCCCATAAAGACTGATGCTGGCATTATAGCTCTAAATTTAAACTCATAGAATGTAAAAATGGGTTGGCTATTCAAAGTACAGAATTCTCTGCTCTACCAAAAAAAAAAAAAAATTCTCACTGGAGAAGTTCTTTAAAATACAGCGTGCTAAAGAAATGCCTTAAAATGATTGAAACGCATTTACTATCAATTGGGCAGATTAATATTAGTAGTTTAATATATATACTTTCGTTCAAGTATTCATATTAAATGAGGCATTACCTGCCGTCTTAATTTCAATTTTTTGATTTTTTTCCCCCTTTGGAGGAATGGTCAAGAAGAGGACTCAGAACTCACTACAAACCAGGCATGGCCAGAGTGGAGAAGAGGATAAAGCTGAATTGATTGCTAATCCACCTGGGTGCCCTGAGCTTAGTACGTATTTAAAATTTTGCCATTTAAATGGCAACCAGAGGCAGGGCTGCTGGTTATGTCTGTGGAATATGTCAAGAATCAGAAGGTTTGCACTACTGCAATCATTCAAAGTTAAGAAAAGTATTAGGGTATAGTCACCGAGTGGCCTTGATTCACTTTTGTAGAGACTATAAATCTCAGGCAGACAGTGTAGAGAAATAGATTCTGAATAGGTCAAATGGACGGTGCGAGTCAAGAGAGCCAGTGTCTTTGTCTTCCTCTAACCAGTGCATCATCCGTTTCTCGAGTCGGACATTTGACATCAAACGAACTGTCTACACATTGTCATTTATTTGGCAAATATTTTTTTTCTCCTCTAAGAAAAAGCTATCAGCTTATGATGAAGAAATGAAAGATGTTGAAGTACAGCATTTTCAAACTACTAAGAGAAATTTGCGAATACAGAAGCAAGTCAAAACTCTGTCTCCATATAATTCCAATGTGTACTTTCATTCGTTTCACAAATAATTACTGGGAGTGTATTATATACCCAGGCACTGTACTATTTGCTTGTAATATGCTAGAGAATAAGACAGATAAAGTACCTGGAGTTTTAGTTCAAGAGGGCCGGAGTGTTTGCGAAGATGGTGGGGACTAGACAGTAAAGAAAATAAATAAGACAACAAGATCAAATCATAGAGTGCTATGCACACAGGAACAGAATGATAAGCCAGAAAGTGACTTCATGACTGCTACAGATGGGTGGTCATGGAGTTTGGGAGGTGACAGTTGAGCTGAGATCTGAAGGACAAGGCGTGAGCCATGTGAAGAACTGGGGTAAGAGGGTGGGCAAAGGAAATAGCAAATGCAAAAGCCTAAAGGCAAGAATTAGCTTGGTCTATTCTGGGAATAAAGACAGTGCTAGTGTGGCTTGTGCCTTGTGAGGAAGGAGAAATGATAAGAGAGATAAGCAAGGGCCAGAGCATGCACAGCCTCCTCAGCCTGGGAAATAGCTTGGCTTTTGTTTTAAATGCCATGATGAAGGGGATTTAATTTGGGAAATGACATGATATGATTTAGAGTTTTGGAAAAATCACTTCGGCTGCTGTGCCGGAGGATACCGAAGGGAGACGTGGTGGAAGAGAAAAGAGGTTGTCGCAGTGCTCTGGGCAAGCAAAAATGGCGCTTACACAGGAACCACAGCATGAAAACATGAGTCAATCTATATAGGATATACTTTATTCTAGTAACAAAGTAACTTTTGGTTACTTTATCACACATAAGGGGAAGGGGCATGCAAGGGTTTCTGGATTGAAAAAGGCTATTTGGTTCTTTTCCACCGAATTTATTCTGCTTATGCTATCCATTGACAAAAGAAAACTTAACAAAATTGCATTCATAGAATCCTTCTCTTGGTGCTTACTAGTCTGTATTTAAACAGAATTTTACAACTTACAACATATTTCAAATAAGAATAGTATGTTTCTCTTAGGACAATAAAAGACCATGATTTATGTGGTTGTTTAAAACTCTCAAATAAAAGCTTGGCAGTCATCACAAGACACTAGCGATTTCATCTCCCAATACCTTCATTGAAATAACATTGTGTTGAGCGGAAAGCAAATCAAAATGATGCTCACTCTGGCTATAAATTGTGGAAGTTGGAAAATAGTTTTCATGTAGAGCTGACCAGCAGTGAGCACAGAGGACATGAGATGAGAACCACCAGTGTGAAAGAACTGCATGTGTAACTTGGATA
Source organism: Pteropus medius (assembly GCF_902729225.1). NCBI lineage: Eukaryota > Metazoa > Chordata > Mammalia > Chiroptera > Pteropodidae > Pteropus > Pteropus medius. The sequence goes on from NW_024342471.1 coordinate 907,853, forward strand.
TATGGCTCCCTGAGGCATCTTGATCCTCACGGATTCTATAGATGGGAAAGTGCTCTGCCACCTTTTGAACTAGATAGATGTTTCCAAGATGCTTTATTTGTTGCCTGGCCATGAGCAAGCTTTCTAAAACAGTTTTGTCCAGTAGAAACATAATGCAACCCACGTATGTAAATTTACATTTTCTGGTAATCATCAACAGTAAAAAAGAAAAAAAAAAGTAAAATAAATTTTAATGGAATATTATATTTAACCCAGTGTGTCTGAAATCCAATCATTTCAACATGTGTTCAACATGAAAAGTGTTAATGACGTTTTACATTCTTTATTCCATACTAAAACTTTGAAATTTGACGTATAGTTATCTTGATCGGACTAGTCACATTTCAAGTGTTCACTAGCCACATGTGGCTAGTGGCTACTATTTTAAAGATTATAACTCTAGTGTGTGTGTGTGTGTATGTATATATGTGTATATGTATGTATGTATGTATGTGTGTGTGTGCGTGTGTGTGTGTGTGTGTGTGTGTGTGTATATATATATATATACTGTTATCAATAATATCTGAAAAGAAAATAACTGATGTCAAGTCATTGACACGACCCAAAGGTAGTTCATAAATAGTCAACTAATAACTGACCAAAAGATCTGCAATAATGTAGCATAAGAATAACAACCCTGACCTTTGAGAAAATACAACCACATTTTAATAACTTATGGTTTCATTTAGACTGTTGTTTTGCAGCTTCAACTCTTCTCTTTCTTATAACTGGAATTGGAAGGAGAGTCACAGAAACAAAAATAAAAATAAAAAGCTGATGGGTTCTTTTTAGCATTTTATTTTATTGTATTATTATTTTCAAGTATACAGTACATTGGTTAGACATTCATATCGTTTATGAAATGATCTTCCTAATTACCCTTCCTTCTCTCTGGCTCTCTACCCAGACATTACATTACTGCTGACTGCATTCCCTACGCTGTGCTCCCCAACCTCTGACCATCTATCAACTACTAATTTGTACTTCTTTAACCCTTCACCCCATTCTCCGAGGCCCCCAAACCTCCTCTTCTCTGGTCGTCACCAGATTGTCCTCTATATTTGTGAGTCTGTTGCTGATGTTTTATATTCCACTTTTTTAAAAGGATGAAGCTGCAAAGGGACAATAAAATTATCCCTCAAATATTTTTCAGAACTCCTGAATGTCTATGTCTGGACTTATCTTTCCATGTTTAGTGATTGTAACAAGTCTGTCACAAGGAAGAGAATCAGTATGACAAGATTGCAGCTGGGTGCCAATGGAGGCATTTTGGTATTACCAAGCTGCAGATAAGAAAATCATGATCAGAAGGGTGAAATGACAAGACTGGCACCACAGTGAGGAGTACACCTAACAGCACATGCCTTCTGGCACCAAGGTTCTGTATTAGCATCATCAGCATCATTGTTACCATGTGTGTCCTGGGATGTGCATGATGAGGCTTTGTGAACTTTTCATGCAAAGTGACATGAATTAGTGACATCAATTTAATTATTTTTCTAAATTCAACCTAAACATCATATTTGAAATTACAATTTATTGAAACTATTGTAACTCTTGCCAACTGTAGACAGATTTACATTAAGGAGAAAGCACATGGAACCTTCTAAACTCATTCACTCTAAAAAGACAGAGAGAATGGTGTCACAGGAATAGACATTTCTGCAGAGTGGAGGAATAATTCATGGATCTTTTCAATGACAAACTATAACTTTTAGGTTAAAGAAAGTTAATCCTTACTATGGTGTGACCAGTGAAAATGGAATATTTTCTAGGAACACAGATAAAGACTTCACTATTTTCCAGAGCCTGGAAGACTCTTATAGGGTAATAAAGGACTGACGATACTCAGAAACAAATTTTTGGTATCCTCACATTGTCAGGTAAAATATTAATAGTACAAACATAAAAATTGGGTGCATTTGTTCTTCCCAAACAAACCAATATTTAGTAAATGAATGAATGAATGAATACATACATACATACATATATACATACATACATACATACATATGTAGTAATATTTAGAATGAGGCACTAGCCATGGTTTTTAGAAATTTTACTGTATGTGCATTTTACAAGGAACTGGAGGTTTGTAAAGTAAAAGCCTAATATGGTATCTAACTTACCTGGCTTGTCAGATTATTCTACACCCTCCCTTTTCCTGAAGAACCATATTCATTTCACACTTTTAAAGGATATAGGATGCTATCTATACTCATTGTGCACTTCTTTAGATGGATGTGCTCATGATGGTTTGGGCTGAAGATTCCCAGCTTCTGCCCAGCTCCATTCCCTTGAAGGAAGCCACCAGGGCAGATGTCCACGTGGAGCCAGCATCTGAAGTACACAGACAGGCCCAAGACCACATTCTACCTTGATGCAGAGAGAAGGCAATGCATACATGCTCAAATTAGTAATTATTTTCATAAAGAAAACCCTGACATATCAAAGAAACATATTTTCGGTGAAGGAAGAAACAGATTGAATTAAATGAGTTTGAATGTGGTGGCAAGTTTTGTTTGGTTTCCATTATCTGGCACAGCAATCTATATTCTAACATAATAAGCATAAAATAAAATCATCTCCATTCACAAACACTCTTTGCGATGCATAACTAATAAGCAATTCCTAAGGACACTGTCAAGACCATGACCTTGCATTAGGAGATTGATTTGGGGTGGAGAAGTTGTATTTTAACAAGAAGTAAAGTAGAACTGATTTTACTCTTCCTCCTTTATTCTTTTCTTAGACTATCCATGGTAATAGCATCACTGACTCCTAGGTCCCATGCTCAAAACTATAGACAGATTTACATTAAGGAGAAAATTAGCTACTGAAAGGGAACTATGGCTCTCTGTGCAATAGAATTAATTGCACAGAGAGCCAAAAATTAGCTACTGAAAGGGAACTATGGCTCTCTGTGCAATAGAATTAAGCATCCATAAAAAATGGAAAAGATAGGAAAGATTGTACAGAGAAGGACAAGCCTAGATAAGCAAAAGTACAATAGAAACCCTCCCTGTACACAGCAGAGAAAAGAGCAAGCAAGACAATTGCAGTGATTTGGACAAACTACTGGTCAAACACGAAAAACACTTAGTAGACATCTGCGATACCGATAAAATGTTTTTCACTACTGAAGCAATGTGCGTGGCCTTTGAAATATCTGGCAGAGCCAAATCATTTCGGGAATGATGTTTCTTGCAACATACAAATTGAATAAAAATATTGTATATTTAATTGTGTTTTATTTTTTAATAAGTTTTATCCTTGCTTTGGACAGCTATATAGCACATATGTCCATTTATATCAGATTTCAAATTTCTCTGTACATCTGCAGAACTTCAGCTTTTGTCCTTTTCTTACCTAAAGCCTAAATTTCAAATGTATTTTACATTTTTTGTTCCTTCAATACCTGTCAGCAGTAGGATACCTAAATCCCTCATTTTACTGTAAACTTTTGCAGAATCGTGTTCACATGCTCCGTGTGGGGGGAAAAAGTTGTAGCCAGTATGCTTTTGATTTAAAAGAAAGGCTTGTTTTAGCCTTAAGTCCAGCCTTTCTAACTGACATGACAGCACCTACAATAGGCACAAATATACAGTATTAATGCATTTTTCCTGTTCTATCCAGAACGAAACTGAACATATCCCACCATTCAAAATCAAATGGCCAATAACATCTCAAGAAGGTTGCAGACATATCGATGCTTACATTAAGGATATAGTACAAAAAGAAAGAAAATTTTTGGATCTTACGAGATTTTTGGCAATTCGGGTGTAATTGAGTAGAACAAGATTGAATAGACCTACATTTGAATTCCAGTTTTGCCATTAATTTGGTTATATGAACTTGGGCAAGCCACTCTGAAGGCCAGACAATTACAGTGAGAATTAAATGAAACATTTATATAAAAAAAGGAGCTTACAGAGTACCTCGCACATTGTAGCCATTTCAAGAAAACCTTAAGTCCTTTATTCATTTATTCACTCACACATCTCCACTAATGTAAATAAAATACATACCCAGTTCTTTCTAAATTCTTTCAGATCAAAATAATACTGAGACATAGAATCAGGGTTTATGTGGAAACCACGTGGAAAATACTGCAATATATGTTTGTCACAAACTTTGCAGGGCTGCCATACGTTCTGTTCTAATATTGCTTTTTGGAGTTGAGGATGAAACCCTGGATATCTTCTGAAGGGAATTTTGGGCAGGGTGTAAGGAGAAGCTGGCGTTGTGTCTCTCATGTAGAAGAGGTTGACCACATTTCTAAGGGAACGTTGTAAAATATGGTTGCCCAATATGAAATCTACATCTCTCGTCCATTATAAAATAAAAAGAAATACTTTCTATCTTACATAATTTTTAAAAAAATATTTTTCAAGAGTGTTTCTTCTTTTTTTCCCTTTTATGATATTAAAAATATTCACTATCTCTTTAAAAAAATATATGGTTGCCCAAAGAATTTAATTCCTAAACAATTTCACTTACTTTTTTGTAAGTCCGATTTGCTTCACAAATGCTAGCAAAGATAATTTTCCCTAATACAGCGTTTCACTTACCAGCCAACTCTAACCATAATTTTACTCTTTTATTTGTTATTTCAAACATTTTGGAGAATTATTATCTTATGATATCAAATCTGATCTGTCCTCCAATTTCTAGTCTTTAAATCATATTAACTATTCTTCAGAAATGGTTCCCAATGGCTTTATCATTATTCTTTTATTATCCGCTGAAGTACCCAGTTCTAAAATCATCTCAAATGCCTTATATCCAACGAAGTTTTTAGATGAACAGCCTTTGGTTTAAGATTTTTTAACTCTCAAAATATTGTGATATTCCATATTTTTTCAAAAATGTACTTGGTCCTACAACTTTTACATAAATCTATGACCATATAAATATTTCACATCCATACATTTAACATTATGTAGTAAATGGAAAATCACATAGGTCATCTTAATAAAAACTCAGAAATCTTGAAGTAATTTGTGTAGCCTTTGATATCATTTAGCTCTTGAAGCTTAAATAACTTTTATTTTTATTTTAAATTTAAATTTTAAAAGTTAAAGAATTATCTGTCATTTCTTTCTTTCCTAGATGAATATAGCCCCTCGGGTTGTAGGGGCCAGGCTTCTGAGTAGCCAATACAACTGAAGGACTACATAAACCCTCCCCACAAACAATCCCTTGCAAATCTATTCCTAACTTCTTCAAGAAGTTAGGAATAAACTTTATCTCAGCCAGGCTGACAATGATAAGATTTCAAAAAGGAAGGAAGACCGGCCACCCACAGCCCTGCTGTCTCTGGAGCAGATCTAGCCAGACTTGCAAATACCACTATCACAATACAAGTAGCATCTCCAAACTGACTGTCCTGTTGATTGTCAGGCCTTCAAGGGGTTTTATCTAATTGTCTAAGAACAGGAAGGAAAGGAAAGCACACACTAATTTTCATTTAAACCTAGACAATTTTTACCTTTGAGCCTGAGGTGGGGGAAGGGGAATACAGATTTACTCACACTGTTTTTTCTTGGAGCCAATATGCCCCAAGTGCAATATCTCTCATAATTTGACTTTTTTTTTCCTTTCAAAGATTGCCCGAGAGATACTAATCTGAGGACCTCCCGTTGGATAACCACCTGGGAGCTGAAGAGACATGTCTGCATGTGTATGAACACTGCCAAAGGTGACAGGGTGGCAGCTGACAGCCCAGGAAGTGAATCACTGCCTTTGTTTCTATTTTGTCAGCAGAGGAAAAAAAAAACACATCAAAAATAACCTACAAAAAGAAATCAATAAATAACCTATCATCCATGTCTGGTTTCTATTTGCCTCTATCCCTCCCATCCCTATTATTAAATGAGTCAATGGTTGAAAAACTACAAATGTCTCATATTGAGTTAAATTGGCTGTTAAATCATCTTAGTCTCATTACAAATGGCAAAAAAAGAAGCCATCAAAAAGAATATGCCAGCATTGAGAAAAATGAGAAGTTTGAGGGATACACCATACTTTAGAAAAGGAATCCTATAAATTGTGAATATGTTATGCCCCAGCACAGCACAGCACACATTAAAAAATTAAATTCAGTTGCTGAAAAACATGAGATACTTCCCTCTGCCACTGATCGGCTTGCTGGAAGGACACATACTTTGTGGTTAGTAAATAATACTTTTTTAGTTTTATGAATATGTCTAATTACTTGCCAGTAAATCATGATGAAATATTTGCCACTTAACCCTCCAAAAGTATTTAAAATATCCAAAAATTTAATAAATCATTATTAAAATACTCATACATCCAATCCAGACAATTACACTGGCACGTTCTCAAGCAAGATGATATTTAGATTTATTCTTGTATGGCTTTGTTGTGTGCTATGTTGAAAATATTTCAGATTTCACCTCCTCACCATTTAGATACTATTTTTACCACCTCCAAGTTTCCTGGATGACTGGAGTCCTTACAGTCTTCAGTTAGTCATATCCCACACTACTAATTCTCAGATGCTGGAATAATGACGGTGACAGAGGTCACGATGTACCACTGGAACTAAAGCCCTGTCTTTATCAATAAGGACTTATTTAGTATTTCATGAGTCACCTCAAACTACCTCTTGATTTTGGTGGCAGAGAGTCCAGAGGACAGACTTTAGAGCAGCTGTTTTTGAATTACTAACATAGGAAGTGGAAAAATCGTCAGTTGTTTTGACCATGTCAATCACTTAGAGCTCACTTCCCACCTAGGTTACAAATCTATTTTATCCTCCTAAAGTAGTTGGTTAAAATGAAGACGGATAATTCTCTAATTCATCATATGAGGGAGTCATCACATACAAGATCTTGAAAAGTCCCATGTTAAATTCCTCTAAAAGCCACAGTTCCCATTTGAAGCTCAAAACCAATTTAGGGGCCATCTAAACAATTTACAAGTCAAACAAAGGTGATGAGAATAAGTACAATTATCCTCTTCATCTTGCTTTACCAGGCACAGCTGCCATGCCAACATCAAACTTCTCCCCAGCTTCCATTGACGGCAGCTCCTTTTAATCACAGTTTCCTTTTCAGTTTTGGAAGTTAGCCAGCACACAGCTTGGTGACATCTATTTTATATGGCCCATCATGGCAGTGCATGGATTCATGAATGCCCAGGGGTCAAAGCATGATTCCCGATGAAAAAAACATTCATGGTACTGTGCATGAGGTTGGTATTACCTAAACCCCATATTTCTATTTCATCATTCACCAAAACAACAATTAGGTTGCAAAGGAAGCCCATGCTACTATCAAAGAAATTACAAAAAGATCAATGTTGTTCTAAGAAACATAAGGACAAGGAATTCCCAGTACAGAACTAAGTGCAACAAAAAGAGAGAAAATGAATAATTCACATGCCAGAGAATGGCAACTCCACATGTCAGTCAGTGTCAAGCAACGGGCTCTGTGCAATATATTTAACCATGTGCATACCTTGTTTTTGTGGTACTTCTTGTTCTCATCATGTTTCATGCTATAACCCTATAAGTTACAGGAGACAGTAGAAGAATTTATAGAGGTATAGAATCATAATTGCCATGAAATTATTGTGTAGAGCTACTCTTATGAGGCAACTACCTTTCTACAATTTAATGATGCAGAATAAGATAAAATATATATATATATATATATACACAAATTATATATATAAATTGAGGCTAGAAACACATTAAAATTAGTTAGCAATTATAATTCTAAAATACCAAGATTGTTTAATATTGAATTGGCATTTCTATATTATATTTCTATTACTATATTCTACATTATTATATTATTCTACATTACTATATATCTATATTTACCATTTATATGTTACTATATATTATAGTATAACATAGAATATGAGAACATAAAATCTACATTATATTCTATAGTAAATTTCTATTACTTTATTCTGCTTCACATGAGCTTAAAAGATTGTCTTTGGAAGTTGACTTTTCTAACACAAATTACCAGATAATTTTATTCTGTTCAATGGAGGAAGCCAACAGACACTGTAAGACTAAATATATGCCTGAAGAGGATTCAAAATGAAGCTTTTTGAACATCTTTGTCAAAGTCAAAACATAATCCTCCCATCTCATCCTTCCAATGAAGTCGTTATGTTATCAATGACTATTTAACATGTGACTTCTCTGCATCAGCCATTTCGATAACTAGATGAATTCCAAACTTATAGTACCCACCCCCAATTCCACTATTGACAATATACAGAAGAGAGTAACTTGAAAGTATCTTGGCTTGACCACAGTAGTCCTAACTTGACCTGAGAGCCTAGGAATTGAAGTCAAACATAATAATTGGAACATTATTATTGGTGGACTACTATGTCAGAAAGGGGCTAGTACATGATTTAAACTATAGAATTGGTAGTGTTATTGAATTGCAGACCACAGAAGGAATTCCTAGTGTGTCAGAAATTATTTTGAGTAAAGGAACAACTGTATATCAAGGTCGGTTGACAGTTTCACATTTAAGGTGGCTATTGAACACATGTATTTATCTCTCCTCCCTCTCAAAACCCCACAGGAAAAGAAAAATAAAAAGAATAAATTAAAGCAGCAGTGGAAAACTTAGAGGATTACATCAGCTAGCTCAAACAAGGAAAAATGTCCAGAAGATACAAAGCAGGTGTGATGCCAAAAATGATGAAGAACCCGCAGCAAACCACAGGCTTAGACGGAACTGTTTTTTCGAGCAAGTAAAAGTTCTCATTAGAACTCCACATTAACCTGATGTTGGAGCCTCAGAAGCAGACTGTGATTAGGAGCCGTGGGCTACCTTAGTGGACACAAAGGCAGTCTGACCCCCATGGTAGCTGACGACTAAAGCAATTGCCTTCAGGCAGAAGCCAAGACAGTATTACTGCTGGGAGATCTTCCCAGTAGTTATTTTGGAGATGTACTCAGGGCAGAGAGAAGGGAAGTAGTTCCAAAGGCAAAGGACAAAAAGACTCTTGCCCTGACACTCCATAGGCAAACTCTCCCTCCATCCTAAAGGAGAGCCCACCTTGCTACATCTGTCTCCCTTCTACTCCACTTGCCTCTCTTCAGAGCCAGAGAGTCTGTAATCGCCCCAAGAGCGATTTTTACTATTCGTGTCATGTCATGTACACCTATTGCACTTACTAATATTGATAAATCAAGCCATCATTTGCAAGTATAAATTGATATACCAGAATAAGCAATTGAAGAAATCGATATGCAAGAGAGATAAAAACTGAACAAATAAACTAATTCAAGAGAAAAGAGATAATCCCGAGCATAGGAGATAATTATAAAATATATATAATTGGACTCTTCAGATCAATAACAACATATATTATGGAAACATGTTTGGGCATGAAGGCCAAGTATCTGTATTTAAACATAATTCTCAGGAATTTCTTATGTACATTAACATCTACAAACCAGTCTTACTTAGATCATTTTAAAAATCCCTTGAGGATGCATGATTCTATTTCAAGTGCAATTCCTGAGTTTTATACTTCTAATGGGATACAAACTGCTGATATTACACAAAAGAAAGAAAATATTCTGAAATTCTGAGAAATCACAAATGAGGCACTGTTTCAAAGTTGATGAGCCCAAACAGATTTTAGAATCAGCAGTGCGGAGACTGCCTTGCAGCAAACAGCATTTACATTCCGTCTTTGGATCATCGTCTCTGCATACGGCCACGGCAGGGAAATCCAGGGTCCTGACATAGAAGCAAAGAACTACGGTATTCGAAAACTTCTTGGCCAGGAGTTAGCATTCAACAGAGTACTTGTGAATACTACATGGAAGCATATCACACATAATGCTTTTTCTCAACACTTGATTTATCTGGCTAAAGCATCTTTTAAACAATGCTATACTCTATAGCAATACAGAGCCTAAGGCTAAGTGGGACAATTGTTAGAACAGTCAACATAGAGGAACTGTTTGAGAAAAGCCAGCTCCCAAATGAGGATTTTCATCTGTGTATTGTATTCACTTTAATCCTTTAAGTATTTTTAGTTTCCTATGAAAGAATTGAAATTTCCTGAACAACAATATTGCCAAGAGTTATTATCCCTTTTGCTTACCTTCAAAGGGTCTTTCTCTATTAAAATGGCTTATATCAAATCTAAGCATTATTCAGATTACAAGCAGCTCTCCAGATATCCACCTAATTGAAAAGAACAGTCCAGAAAGAACATACAGACTTCCAAATTCACATAATGTGTACGATACAAGTTAACTCTGGGAAGAAATCTAATGGGAAATCATGGGAAAAATGGCTTTCAAATTTTATTTTTATGAAGATATATTGTCACTAGCCTTTTGGTATATATATGCAGATAATATTTACATTAAAAATGGTTTACTAGAAAAGATGCTTCTGAGTTTTATGCCGTTTATTTTTTTTGCATAGAATTTTTGCATCATTTCCAGACCATTCATATTATTGAGTTTAACTCTGTCATGCTGTAAGGTTCTCACATCAGATTCTGTGCATATTATTGTTTGCTGATCACTTGGCACCAACTGGGGAATTAAATTCCTTCAATGAGTGCTTAGTCATTCATTTATTTAACAAGAATTTAAGGAGTATCTCCTCTTTGTCACACAGTATTCAAGGAGTTAGAAATATAAAGCTGCCTTCAAGGAATTTATACACTGATAGAAGCCTGCTGGACTCAAGCCTTCCTTCTAGATCGTAACTGTTTGGGGTAGCACAGAATCCTTGCACGTGGTAGTTTTAGCACTTTGTTTTGATGAAACATCAAAGGAAGAATCACGAATCTTATTTTACAACTTTCAGAGTTGATGTAACGTCGCTTTTCTCAAGAGTTACAAAACCAATTTATCTGCGAACGGAGGGAGATGGCCTTTGCCTTCTCCCTTCTTAATAGGTTTTTGTGTTAACTGTCAGACTAGGTGTTGAAGTAACAGACATCTGGGTCTTTATATGTTAAGATTTCCTTATCTGCTAACAAGCTAAGCTATATTTTTAATATATTTGTAAATAGAGAAAAATTAAAAGAATAGAAGGAGAAGGATGCACTTGCCTCTTTCCTCTCTCTTTAGCAGGTTTAAAATCCTGGTTGTGACTTTGGCTCAGTGGCCAGACAAGAAGCAGAGGTCACAGGGAGGATGAAGCTTGCCTACCAGGAGAGGAACAACCAGGAGGGTGTGTGTGCCAGGTATTTCTAACTACTCACCCTCAGCGAATGCTCCTGCTCTCCCAAACCCTCCCTATGTGGTAGTGGAGAATTTTCCACTATGAAATTAGGACACTGTACTGGCTCCTGGATCCTTACACCCTGAATCATCTCCTACATTGACAGGGGCAGGGCCCCCAGCATGAGGCATGCAGTCTGGAAGGTAGTTTAGTAACCAGCTAACTCATTCCTAAGAAATAATCACACCTCACACTGAGTATGCCACACAAATATAACAAACAGATAACAGATAAACTTGTTTCCCTTGCACTATTACCTGACTAGTTAGACCTACTAAGTGTATTGATTTTTGACACCAGGACTATCCATTCATCTCCTTTCAGCCAATAGGACTCCTAGCACAGAGAGAACACTGACTTCTCCAAACCGCTCCCTTCCAATTGTATGGATTTTATTCATCACTATTAAGATGACCTTACCAGTCAAAATGTTTACACAGTAGTTTATTTACATAGTAGTTTAAAAAGGTTGCTGCCATCAGGAGCCACAGTATTTTTTATGTTGCAATATTCGTATCATATCTTCTGTGAGAAATTCAAGTGAAATGTACATATTTAAAATCTAGAATTATATATCACTTTAGAACTGGAATTGATCTTTGAGAAAACTACTACTAATCACCATGATTACGAATGGGAAAACTGAGGTGCAGAGCAGAGGTGGGACTTACGAAGAGTCCGAAGCTAGTTACATCTAAATTTTTTCACTTCATCCTCTCCCAGAAAGCTATGGGGAAGATTATTTAATTATTATTGTGCATGGGTGTCCCCCCTTGTTAATTATGCTTTTGCATTACCAGTACTAACTTATTGTGAATAGTCCTTTTTATGTTTTGAAAGAAAAAAAGGTGAAGTTCATAGTTTTTTTAGGTGAGCTTGTGACAAAATTGATGGAGAGAATCCATGGTTAATTTACCAATGGGTAAAAACAAACAAACAAACAAACAAACAAAAACAATCAGTACAACTATTTAAGTAAAACTGGAAGTAGGTCTAGGATTGTAGTGCCAGGTTGAGTTCTCCTCCCCATCTCCTTGTTTGACACAATGGAAATGTCAATAAGAAAATAGAGGCCCTGGTGGGCATTTTCCAGCTCCAGAAAAGAGAAAGCTGAACTGATGTGATTAAAAGTTGCAATGACACTCTAAGGTCCACAAATGTAGACTCTAATAGGTAACTCCACAGATTAAAAAAAAAAAAATGATGAATATCAATTGCAGCTAGGGGAAGCTGGGTATTTGAAAACAGATGGTCTACCTTGTTAGACTGTTGGTTAGAGCAATAGCTGTCTTGTTAGCTAGGAGAAGAGCAGGGAGGATCCGACTAAAGCCCTCTGTGGGGTGATGAAGGAGATGAAAGCTGTCACATGGCCTAGAAATTTTTCTAGCTGCTGCCATTGACTAGAGATTGATTGATTGATTAATCAATTAATTAATTAATTAAAACAGAAAGTAACAATCAGAGAAAAAGGGTAAAGATAAACAGAGAGGAGTTGAGGAAGTGGAAAGAAAAAAATATGACCAAGGTGACTGTAGCTCCCTTAGACTGCTAACCAAAATTGCTTATTCAAAAACTAGCTGCTTGAATCTTTCTTATGAGTTAAGGGCTGGTTTCAGTGAAATCCATGGGGTGAAGAAAATTGGATCAGGGTCTGAAATTTCTTCTGGGGTGCACCGTCGGTCCATCACAGCCTCATGAGGTTGATTGGAGTTAAGAAACAAGTTTGTTCATGATTTCTTTCTAAAAGTATACAATCTTGAACCTCACCTGAAAAACTAGTCTTGAAATCTTGATAATATCCCAAGACAATTAGTTCTTCCATATTTATCACCTCCTCTGAACTGGAACAGCCTTGGGAGAGATAATACTACTGAATCTTTTATAACTCCTCCAGGCTTCTTGGAATTCCTTAGATTGGTGTTGATAGGAGCAAAATTGATAATATGTTCTACCTTTTGAGACTGATATTTCTCTCCAGGACACCCGCCATTATCAGTGGATCCCCTGATAAGATCAAAGGCATTCTGGAAAGCAATAGAACAGGAATATCTATTTTGTCACTATTAGTTAAAAGGGTGGGACCGACTGACATTCCAGGCCTTTCTCAATAGATCAGCCTCATTAGGAATGTAACCACCAATAAAGAGCAATCATTTTTGCACTGATATGAAAAAATATTTTATGTCTGCAAATAGCGAGAGCTGGAAAAAACTTCAAGTGGTATTCAGTTGAGATAAATCTGAGCTGCTAAATGGTAAAATTTACAAATGCATGCTGTTTATAAGCTGCTGACTCTATTTCGATTTGCTTTCTTTCACACTTTTACTCTTGCTGACTCAGGAGAAATCATCTCCTCTAAGATAATATCCAGGAATTGTAAGTACTATGAATTCAAGCATAGTTGTGTATGAGATAAAATAATAGTAATGATAATAAAATGTTTTAAATGAAGACATGTTTCATTAACGTAGAGTTTTAAAAGCTATTTGATTATAGTTTTACTATTTTACTCTATTTTAAGGACGGGTGTACAGAAAGTGAAACATAATCACCAACTGTTCTGAAAATTGGTTAGTCGAGGACGTATTTACCACTATATTAAGAATGGTGCATGGGGCTTCTCTGGGCTTTTCTCCCCCCACATACAATTATTAATCTATCTATCAACGTGCATCAAATCAGTCAGCCAAGAACACCTATGTTTCAGAGAGCTTGGGTGCCCTTGCTTAAGAAATCACAAAGTGAGATGTCAGTGGCTGGTAACATCATGTCTTATCATACTTCAAGGAAAAAAAATGAAGTGTTCAGATTCACTTATTCTTTTATTTACTGACTAACAATAATGTATTTAAATATTTGGAAAGTAGGTAAAAATAGTAAATAATTATATAAGTAAGTAATCCTTTTCTCTCCCTCTCTCTCTCTCTCTCTCTTTTTGTTTTTGGTTGGATCTGCAAGAATGACTTGAATGGGATGCTACAAGCTCAACCTCTACACATTAGAAAATCTGCAGCTTCTTGAAGGCAGATGCAGCCCCTTGCCAGGAAGAGGATAAGCAGTAGTGAATGGTTTGTGGTCTGAATTTCAAACTTCACTCCTAGTGTAGTGGCACAACTATAAGCAAAGCTCCTGCTTAATAAGATATAAAAATTATTCAGGATGTCTGTAAGATACCTGCGTGGATTTTAGAAGACATTTCTTGGTCAAGGATGAGAGTGTTTGCTTCATAGACCACTAGTGCAAATTAACAAGAAAGAGAACATGACTAGGGAGAAATTTTATTATCATGGAACATGTAAGCTATGTGATCCAAATTTCAGTAACCGATAGATTTTGTGAAACTATTCCCAAAATGATTTTTTTCCCTTTTCTTTATGGCTCAACTAAACTATATGTGATTCAGTTTTAATGAAAACAGTAAATTATTTAGGAAATAACTTGACAGGACAAAGCCATTCTATTATGCCAAACAAGAGGATTAAAATGACTGACAATATATAGAATATACGTGGCTTGTGTTTTTTTTACTGGATGGCAAAGTGGACAGAGTTTGTCTTAGAAGAATATGACTTTCTTTAAGAAACCTGAAATTTAATGTGGGCAGCCAGAAACACATTAGGTGTTTTATACTGTTTTGACTCCTTAAAAGAAGAAAACACAAAGGGGCTCAAGCCATGGTTTTTACATCTTGTCGTAGGCGTCATTTCCTTGAACTGTCTCAAATATAGATTCCATTTTTTAAGAAAGTGAACTGAGACTTTTTTCCATTACTCTTGGCTGGGATCTGGATTCAGTCAAACTGGCCACTGTCACTATTTACGTCTAATTAGAACCACCTGTGAGAATTTAAGTGTCAAAAAGAGAGAGAGAATGAAAGCTAATGTCATAACGATTATAAGATTTAATCTTAAAGTTCATTTTATTTCTTTTAGGCCTGATAATAAGACTTTCCAAATACCTCTCACATTTTTAAAATTGATTTTCTTTTGATTTTGGCTGAAAGTGTTCATATATTATATATATACACACACACACACACATACACATATACAGAGAGAAAGGACAGAGAGAGAGGATGAGAGGGAGAGGGGAAGAGGCAGAGAAGGGGAGGGAAGAAGAAGGAGAGAGAGAGAGCGAGCGAGAGCGCGAGAGAGAGAAACTCTTAAAATCTTTAGGGAGCTGAGCTGACAGCCTGTCAAAAAACGGTATCACAAGTGTTCTCCCTCCTCCCACACATTTTCTTCCCAATCACATTTTCAACAATTTTCCTAAGGAGAATTCTTTCCAGTCTTAAACTCACTGACTTTGGTCTTATCACAACAGTATAAGAAGTTTTGGAAATTTCGAGGGAAGAAAAAAAAATATGTCAAGCCAGGATAAAATTATGAAAGCAGAAGCGGGGAGAAAAATACTTGTGTTTTTTCCATTTTCTGTCATCAACTGTAAAATGTCAAATCCTTCAAGTGCTTGGTTCTGAAATATGAAAAAGTCAACTTTGGAGTAACAAATGAAGCCCTCTGTGAATGAAAAAATGCCACTTGTTATGAATAGTATAAATATTAATAACTGGACTTTTTGTTACAATGCTATGGCATAAAGAAAATTTCACATCGTCTCTTTTAAAAGCACACATTGATTAAAAAAAACATGAACTTAAAATTCAAGACTAAGCTGCATAAAATAAATATAACTAAACCTTTCATATACCCTATTTTTTCCTCTCCTCTTCTTATAAACTGAACCATATTCATTGTCTAAACTGAGAAAATGCAATGCTCAGAAGAAAAAAATATACAATCCAAGCCTCACTCCTTCCTCTGAGAAACACATATTTATTCTGTCAATATGAACCCAACTCAATTAGAATGAAGAAATTTGCACTAGAATATTGGTCCTCCCTTAGGGACGATGGAAAAATTGTCATCAGAGAAATTAGTAGACATCATCAAATGTCTTTATTTTATCCTCAACTTTTCAAGGTCCTTGACTTTATAATTACTTTGTCAGCCCCAAACTCCACTCTTTTAATTAGTAGCCAAAAGGAGGGAATTGGGTATTTTTGTCTCCTGAAGCTGATCAAGAAATGGAAGCTGACACTGCTAGCACTAAGATTTTTTACACTCTGGCTGTGGATTATAAGTACTTTCCTTAAGAGCCCAATTGGAAATGGTAAAATCCTTGATATCTGGTGTAAACTCTTTTCAGGGCAGGTAGTGAAAGACTTAAAAGAGCATTAAACTGGAAAGAGATCTAGATTTGATTCTTGCCTCTGCTTTTAACTAGTTGAGAATTTGGTCGATCAGGTTTCTTGGCTTTTAGACTTGGTTTTCTCATCTGAAAAATGAGCTCGAGCATTCCCACCTCAAAAAGTTATGCTAATTGAATATGAACATTAATGCAAAAATATTTAAGTAAATTGCTAAAAGCTACATGGATATAAAGTATTGTTTGAACTTTTTGTCTTAGATGTTCCCTTATGTCTTGCTCATCTCACTATGTACAAACCCAAATAGACACAGAGAAAATTTCTATGTCTACCTGGTGTTTAGGTCCCTTCTTGTCTGCATGGTACCATTTGCTTTTTTTACTCTTAAGACCTTCCTTTAAGATGAATGAGGGGGCCCTTCCCCCAGCAACTTCATCTCCCACAATCTGCAAAATGCAAGAAATAATACTCACACCATAGCTTATTCCTGAAGAACTTTCTGCCCTCAAGTTTACTCTTAGGTATTATATCCCAACTCATCAATATATGTTCATTGCTTTCCTCTGCACCTCCTTTGTTTTCATCTTCTCTCTCTTTATATTTCCAGATATAAAATTCATAATTGTACTTTTTAAAAAAATCTTTCATTTATCCACCTGTTTCTTTTATTTAGATTTTTATTCACTGAACCAACTGACAAATATAAAGGGCTCCCAAAGTCTTGGATGATACCAAAAAGCAAAACTAATACCAATAGCTGAATAAAGATGACTTGAAAAATGTTTTACCTGGGTCTTGAGAAAGCATTTTCTTTTCTAAGTGCATCCCCTTGATGACTCAATGAGAATTTATTAATAATCTACAGCTGACCCATGTTGAACTAAAACCTGTGAAAAAGACAATACAAGGTCTCATTTTCAAGTTGCTCATAGCCAAGGTGGCAAATAAAAAGGGATACATTAACTCATAACAGCAATTTTTATACTGTGAACTTCATCTTTTGGTACCTTCCTAACAGCTCTTTTCTAATAAGGAACATTCATTCCTGCTGTGTGATAAAAACAGATGGCTCAGATCCAAGACAATATCTAGAAAGGATCATGCAGAATATTAAATGATGGAATTCTAAAAGTCCACTTTTAGAACAAACTTGGCCCCTTAAAGAGATGAAAGATGCCATATTAGAAAAAGCAGCTTCCACCAAATATCATCAAATTATAGAACAAGCTTCTCTGTGGGCAGAAGCAGGGGCTGATGTGAGGTTGAGATGGAGGCATTTGACTAAATATTCTGTTGTAAGCTGCCCTTACCTAGATGTGGCTTCTTAGGTGGCTTCTACTGCTTTTGAAGCCATGAGAATTCCTTTCCTTGGTTTCATCTGTTTGGGAATCATGGAATTTTCCTACATAGGATGCTCATGCAGGTTTTTATATCTGCCTACCTATTTTATTACCTTTTATACTGCATGTGAGGCTGGATCCGTTTGCAGCAGAACAAAGCTAATTACAACTTTCATGGCCTAAATATAGCATAATGACAGAGTGCCATTCAAGGGTAGCACTGAGCTGAGAAACCTTTTGGCAGACTGAGACAGAGGTTATTCAGCTTCACAGGGATAGCTCCAGGGGCTGACTGACTATAGAGCTGTAAGTTATCTAAGCTGTGAGCAGGTCACTGAACAATCAGCTTGACTTTGGGTGGAAAGTTGGCCTCACGTCTGCTTTGCTTGATTTATGTTGACCCTTATTTTTAGAGAATAAATGGCAAATGTACAGTAAGCTGACATTTGATAGAGACAAAGTCAACACCAATTTCAGGGATTAAGAAGCTCTGGATTGAGGTAGAAGAACTAACAGACCCAAGGGATCTAGAAGAGAATATTCTTGAGAACGCCATTTGATATTATTTCCCAAATGGCATACCTGGCATAATTTCTAGTTTAGAGAAATCTGTCACTGAGATTAGTAATTAAAGATGTCCCCTTTCCCAACATTCTGTGACTGTTTTTATTCCTTTGTGTGTTTTGGTGCCTTTTCTTGGACTTGTTACCTTTAGTTCTATGGAATTATCACTTGTTTCTAAAATACGAACATGTGTGGGAATTTTTACGATGTAGATACTGTAGCTGGTGGTCCTGATCCTTTTACAGCTTTTATGTCAAACTCAGAAACAATCTCGTTATCCTCAAGACTTGTCTGCCATTGGCCATTTCATTTTGCTAAGGTGTCTGACTTTTGTTCTTTGCTTGTCTCACATTCTCCTCACTGTTCATTCTGCTGTTTGACTCTCCCTGGAATTTCGTAGTCATGCTTCGTATTTATGCTTGTTAATAGCATTTAATGAGAACCTTTCAAAGACTCTGAGTGAACAGAGGAAACAAAGGACATGCCCAGCGCTGTCACCAGAATTCCACCTTCCACTCCAGGGATGAAGCCAGTTCTTAGCCTTTGAACCCGAGGCAATGCATGTAGTTTCTTATTAACCAACCACTCTGCCTTCTTTTGTGAAAAGGGCTTGAAGAGGCCGCACACAGAATGAGAAAAAAGCAGAGAAATTTTAAAAAGAGAATTAGTTACAGGCATTATGATTTAACTAGACCAATAAGAATCCCCATATCAAGCTGCCATGCCCTTTGTGGAAACAAACATGGCTTATGCTTAGGAGAAAAGGAATGTGATGACATCTCACCTGATCTGAGCCTCAGTGTGAATCTGCCTTGAAATTTATAATGATTTCTTCTCATGGGGGAAATTAATATATGTTGCTTATACATAAAGACAGGCTGCAATAAATAAGTCATAAAATTTTCTGTTTTTAAATGCAAGCATGTTAAAAAGTAACTAAAAATGTTTTAGTATTCTAGTTAGTTTTTACAAGCAAACTATTTTAAACCATTTTATGGGCTACTTGTCTTATTGAGGGTTTAACCAAGGGTGTAACTGCTCCTTTTCTATTCCCCTCTTCCACCTACTCTGTGCCCTTGGGTCCTCCTATAGGTTCTCTGCTTATTGGTACTTCCATAGGAGATAGGGCAGAAGGAATAAAAAGGCATGGGACCCCATCAGTCACATTGCTTCCTTTGCAGCAGTTTTTTTGGGGGAAATGGCATGAAAATTTTTTACTTAAAAGAGGTTTGGCCATAATATGATGATTCCACAGCTCCTCTAGTCACCATGCATGGTTATAACCTACATTTCATCTTTTTTTTTCTGGGATTTAAGTCTCCTTGTCTTTGCTTTGTGTGGTGTATTTATTTTTGACAACTTTGCAACAAAATCATTATTATATCAACTTTCCAGCAATTGATTAAAAAAAAAAACAACAAAGAAAAGCTGATAAACTTTAGTAGAAATGTAGCCTTGCGAATATGGGAAGTATAAAATACAACATTTTTGACAGATATAAAATTGTCCCATAATGAAAATAGGGGGACCTATAATTTAGCTTTATATTTTTCACATTAACAATATAGTATGAGCAGCTAAAAATACAGTTGAAGTCATCCAAGTAGCACTTCTCAATATTATGTCTGGGTTAAAAAAAATTCAGGTTCGTGTTTGGTTACATGAATGTAAACAACCATATAATAACTTCTTTTCATTCCCTATCCCATATTTATAACACAAGTACAGACAGGGTTTATGAAATCAGGCTTCCCTAGAAAACCATTTGAATAATGTAGGAGCCATAAGGCAACAAAATACTAAAAATATATTATCTCTGAGAGTCTCTACTTTTCTCAAAAACAATATTGTTAGGTATAGAACAAGGTTTTTATTTTTCTATAAATGCTTAGTGTGTATGTTTGAACTTTTACTAGTGTGTATGTTTGACTTTTATCTATATATAATGCTGTATATAAAGGTGCCTGAATAATAAGTGAACAGTTGGATGGATTTTAACAAACTGAACTCTTCCATGTAACCAACTCTTAGATTAAAACTTTGAAATGTGAAGACGCCTTGCAAGGTTCCTTCAATCTACCCTCATCCCAAAGCACCAAAGATAACCCTTTCTCACACTGATCAGTTTTTTCATTTTTGAACATTCTTTGAATTGAATCAAGAGTAGCAAATTTTAATAATCGTCTCACCTGTTTCAGTAACAGTCCCAACTTCTTCATGGGAAATTCTGTGGCGGAAATGGAATATGTTACACGATTTAAATAAATAAAATATAAGCTAAAACTTTGATCCAAATAAAATTTAAAAACACTTGGAATATGTATGTATAAGAGAGAGTCTGGACTTCTTTCTGTCCCTAAAAAGATCTTGAAGTATAGGTAATATTCAAAGGAATATAATAAAAACAATTATTGATATCTCTGTGTTAGAAACTATTCTGTGTCAATGGGACGTCTCATTTAATTCTCACAATAACCCAATTGGGTAGGACTCTATTGCACAGAGAAAACAGAGTGGAAGCAGCTCTCTAACCAGAGCTTCCCAAACTAACTCAAGATCACACAGCTACAAGTGGTAGAGAGGAATATGGGCTCGAGAGCCTGCATGTTCATCCACTAAACTAAAACTGTTCCCATCATAAGAGCATCTCTTTACCTTTCTACAGGCAGTGCCTATGATACAACCACTGAAGAGTATTAAGATATAAACTTGTGATCTCAATGGTTAGGATAATTAAGCAGAAGTTGAATGCTCTTTTTCATAAAAGTATGGAACTATAAGAAAGCAGAAAAAACAAACTAGCATCGATTGTGAAAGCTTAAAACCGTGGTTACCTGGATACTTTAATTAACCAGAAGGGGGCAGTCTCATTAGGAAGAATTACACAATAAAGAAATAATAAATAAATAAAACTACACATATTTCTATGCCAGTAATTCCATCCAGAGGTGATTTTGTCCTCAGGGGACATTTTGCATTGTCTGGTGACATTTTTAGTTTTCATAATGGTGGGAGGTGAGGGTGGGAAAGGGAAGAGAATGCGGGGCGGTATAGGAGATAGGGGAGGGGAGATGAGGTATAGTGAGAGGTGGGTGGCTTGCTACTGGCATCTAGTGGGTAGAGGGCAGGGGTGCTGCTAAATATCCCACAAAGCACAGGACAACCCCCTTCCCCCACAACAAAAACTTAGAGGAGGAGATTCACAGTGAGACAGCCCAGAGTATGGACTCAATGAGTGTTATGCTATGAGTGAGCTCATAACTTCATTGGGCCTCTTGTTTTCATGTGGGAAATACGATGAGTGATAGTCACATCACGCAGTTTTTGTTTAGAAAAAAATATATGAAGCACCAAGTACAGCGCAGGTACCTGTCACAATACTATGTGCTGAGTACTTTTCTTATTAGGCTGGATTATAACAGACCTCATTTCTTAAAAATTTCGGCTAGTGTATATAGAATTTTTTGACTTATTTTTTAACCATTTGACAGACAAAATTCAAAACAATTTTCCAAATGAATTTGGAAAAAAAAATTTAAATCCATTAATCAAATAAATTTTATACTGAGCCATTTGGTTATTTGTGTGGTAGAAAAAATGCATTCGATTCCAACCTTATAAACTAAGTAATTCAGAAGCATCAACTAAATCCACTCTAACCAGAGCTTCTCGAACTTTGAAATGCATTAGAATCATCTGTGGGTTTTGTTATGGGGCACATTCTGATTCAGCAGGTCCAGTGCACAACCTGGGATTTCGCATTCGTAACAACCTACCAAAGGATACCTCTGCTGCCACTGATCCTGCACTACACTTTGAACAGCAAATCCATGAGGTCAAGAATTGTTAAAGCATAGAGAAATAAATGGGAAATGCTCTTTGAGACACACACAGAATCTATAACACTAGTCACCTTACATTATGGTTGAATATGCACAAAGGCTGGGCTCCCTCTGGGCAGTGTTCCACTTTCTAGACTTATATTGAAACAATTAAGAAAATAGGTTCAGAAGCTTTTAGTGGAATTGAGGGAACTGAAAAAGGGGTGGGTAGATATTAAATGCAAGCATCCTTAGATACAGCCTGACAATAAGCCCAGGACACTCTACCCCCTTGTCACAAACCTGGCTAAGGCTCCCAATGAGGTCTTCATTAAGTGGCTGAACATCGGTACTTAAAGCCCTAGACAAGAAGAAAACCAGAGCTGTGTAATGAAAACATTCTGTGGCCCCTAAGCTCTGTAAGGAATGGATTACTGTCACGGAATGTGTCACAGGGTTTATGTGTAGGGCAATAGAATTACTGTACTTAATAAAGTCCCAGAGGGCTAGAGGTTGACTTCTTAAAATGACTTGAAGACACTGATGCCTCATAAGAAAGAAAGGAGGGGAGGCGGATGTAAAGGCCGGAGGTCTCTGTAAACCTACTGCACTGTTACCTGCTAAGGTTCCACGTGGGGTCCATAGACAGTCCTCAGAGATCTGCAAATTCTTCCAACTGGCGTGTATGCACATACATATTTCTTAGAGTGGAATCCATAAATTTCATTGGGTATCAGAGTGGGTCTGCTCATTTATCTCTTTTCTTCTTCCTTTGCAAATTCTGTGGTTCTATCTATTGACAACTAATCAATGCCATCCCAACTCCTACAGCTCTGCCCTCCCTTGGGACATATGTAACTATGAAACTTCTATTTTCACTGCAAATATGAGTCTCCAAGATTCTGCCTTATGGTTCAGAAAATCTCTAAACTGTAGATTTTCAGACCACTTGGAGACACCACTAGTCCTGTCCTTCTGGAATCTTGGACCTTGTAACATCACTTACTGAGTAAGGCTAGATTAAAGTGGAAAGACAAAGGCAACATTAACTGACAAAATTCATGGAAGTGACAGGATATGAACATTTACATGTCCCTTCATCTTCCATCCTTAAAACTCTTGTTCCTGTGTCTCATGAAAATAGATTGTTTTATTTAAAAGGAAATTGTTCAAGTTCTTTTCATATAATAATGTGGGAGTTTTTATTGGGAACTTGAGTTGAAATAGTTAAATATCTTAAAATATGTAATATTTATCATCTAGTCCCTCAAATGCAAATAATGATTGCCTGAAAATACTGACCCCTGTAAAAAGTCATGAACAAAAATAGTATAGGCTCAAGAAAACTCTGTCATAATGTGAAATATAACACACATGGAATGCATTTCCCATTGAAGACAATATTTCTTTCTTACACAAATGTTTCACTTGCCATTGAAGTAAACGGAAGTTCATAAAGGTTGGGCAAACAAAGGGGCCCATTTTTAACACTGTACAGAACAAAGTGTATTCTACTGCCAATTACCCTTAACTGCAAAGTCTAAAACATCTCAGAGACACAGCCAAGGGTCACAAGTGGTGTATGTGCTCCCTCAAGCAACAAAAAGCATGAAGTGACAGTGACACTTTGAATATACTTTTCCAGTATAGAAAAAGAAAGAGCACATGCTCACATGGATACTAATGCAGAAGAAGAGAGAAAGAGAGAAACAGAGAAAGAGACAGAGAGAAACAGAGAGACAAAGAGAGAGACAGAGAGACAGAGACAGACAGAGGCAGAGACAGAGAAAGAGAGACAGAGGGAGACAGAGACAGAGATAGACAAAGAGACAGAGGCAGAAAGAGATAGAAACAGAGACAGAGAGACGGAGAAAGAGAGACAGAGACAGAGACAGACATTATGATGGAAAATAAATTCTTTTCAGGACCTTTTTTTTTTTCTCATATTTAACCACAAAGTAGTAATACCCTAATCATGAATCCAAACGTGTCCAGAATATCTGGTTGTGCTATACTAAGCAAATAGTACTAGGTTGATTCCTAGTTCATTTCAACCTAACTCAACAATCCGAATTGGTTTAATAGGCTACATGATTCCAAACAGCATTTCAAAACTAAAAAACTCAATCGAGCTGTTGTTATTTTGCTTAAGGTGAGAGACAATCATAGTTATTTTAAAACTGAATTTTAATGATGTGTGTTAGGGTCACATAGACTTATCTTTAAATAAAAATTTTTAAACATTGGAGATAAATCACTTCCCTGGGTTCAGAAATGTCATTGTTCTAGTTAATACTACATTTCAAAGGCTATTTAATTAAAACCATCATATGTCATCTATGACATTGCAATTGTCCTGTTTCAGAAGCAGATTTACTCCTTACGTATGCCTGTAGCTTTTAAATAGAGTTATCCCCGAATCTCCCTTCTTAAGAAAACTTTTTATTAAAAAATTAAACAAAAAATTTGTAAGTGGAGTACAGTGAATTACCATGTACATTTCGCCTGCAATTACAAATGTTACTATTTTATCAAATGTGTTTTACTTTATATAGATAGATAAAGTTATGGGTTATGGACATCAGCATGGACATGGGTACACATTTATCAGAGATCAATTCTTCTTACATTTTGTGTGTTGAGAACGAGTTGCATTCATCATGACTCTTCACTTTTAAATACTTCAGCATGTATTTTCTAAGAACAAGGGCATTTTCCTACACAATCATTAAACTATGATCAGATTTCGGGAACTTGGTTGTTAGATAGATTATATCTTATATATAGTCTAAATTCAATTTTTGCCAATTATCCCAATGCTGCCTTTTCCCCCCTAATAGTCCAGAATCCAGCCTACGATCATATATTTCATGTAATTGATGTGTCTCTTTATTCCCCCTCAATCTGCTTTAGTCCTTACTTTTCCTTATCTTTTATTAAATTGCTATTACTGAAGAGTGCATGCCAGCTACTTTGTAGAACGACTCTCAGTTAAGGCTTGTTTGATAGCTTCCTTGTGATTTTATCTAATATCATTTTCAAAGCTATACATAATGCTACTTTCCCATAATACCATGTTTCTCAAAAAGAATATTAGCAAAGGATAGTTGATAAAAATCTCTCTCTCTCTCTCTCTCTCTCTCTCACACACACACACACACACATACACGCACACACACACTCCTCCTCAATCTCAGTAGTGCCCCCTCCCCCATAGAAGTAACAAACACCCCCAACACATTCTCAAATGCCACTGGGGTTGGGCAGGCATTACCTTCCCGAATGCACAACTGGGTAGACAGGTATGGACACAATCTGATTTTGTAATTATTTCTCACAATTTGCAGTACAAAAACTAATTCTATAAATATTTGCTTCTTAAAACTACTTTACATGACCTTTCCTTTTCATTCCAGTTTCCTTTCAGTGAAAATAAACATTTTCTTATTTTAACATATCTCACAACTCAGCCTATTTTCCTTGTGACTCATCGGTCCAAATACTTCTATAGAATTAACATTTCGATTATGCTTTTTGACAGGATAGTTAACCCAGAACTCTTTTACATTAATCTGTGGCAGTATTTTAAGTCTGGATTTTGTCATCTGCTCTAGAAGTAAAGCACTGGATAAAATTCCATTAACATCAAAACGGGGGAAAAAAGTAAAGAAAAGCAAAGGTGTCAGAGTGCAATGGAATGGTTTTGACTTTGTGCTCCATTCAAGCAACTATAATACTTGTGGGAAAATAATCTGACAAACTTCACAGAAATTTGTAGAGGCCCAGAAGTTGGTCCAACACCCTTTTATGGCCTGCTGCCACTGGTAATGGAGTTTCCTTCCCCTCTCCGTTTGATAGATTTCTTAGATTCTGCTTGCATCTCTCCAGTCACCTCCAGTCATGCCAAGACAATCTCAAGCCTGCTGCTGTCTTGTGATCATCCAGTCTCATGCATCCAAAGAAAATCATTTCTGACCCAGGTACAAAACTCTTCTCTGGAAGCAAAGTCTATCTTACTTTGAGACTTCTATTTTAGAAACTCTTGGTACATTGCATGGAATACATATGCTAGCAACCATTTGAAATTACGGCCTTCTTGATTTTAACAAAGAGAGAGTTTGGATGTGTGATAAGTCAGAGGACTATATTTTTGTTTACCAAATATATTAATTTACTGATTCAACAAATATTTATTGGACATGTACTGCATGCTAGGCCATGTGCAAAGTTTCTGCTCTCAAGCAGCTTACATTTTAGCACAATAAGCTTAATTTCCTAGGAGATTATACAAATCTTGGTGATTATAGTAATGATAACCTTCAAAAAAGCCATCCAGTCATCAGCGTGATTAACCATAAATAGTAATCAAAAGATAATATGAATTAATATGAAAGTGATTTTTCATAAATCTCTTAAGTAAAAAATATAAAAATTACTTTGGCAAGACTACAAAAATATAACAAAAACTAAGTTAAAATCAAATTTTCAACATTGCCTGACAAAAATTAGCAAGGATTTTAAAGATGAAAATAAAAATGATAGATAACATATATTGATTTATATGCGGTAAGTTATCTTACAAGTGTTTCAGTCTTCATAAAACTGTGGGAGTTACAATTATTACCCTTCTGTTAAGAGTGGAGATGAAGGTTTAGGGACTTGCCTAACTTTGCAGAGCCAGCAAAGAACTGAGCCTGGATTCAATCACAGTGGGCCTCTAGAGTTCATCATATTGAATACTACAGACTATTAACTTTTTTTCACACCAAGCAATCCCCATCCATTCGCAGATATGACACAGACATTTGGCAATCAGTATGGAAAAGCACAAGTAATAATAACAATAATACAGTATTCTGCCCGTATCTGCGGTTTCGCTCTCACAGTATCAGTTACCTGCAGTCAACCAGGGTCCGAAAATAGAAAATAGAAAATTCCAGAAATAAACAATTCAAAAGTTTAAATTATGCATCTTTCTGAGTAGTGTAATGAAATCTCATGCTGTCTTGCTCTATCTTGCCCAGGATGTGAATCATCAGTTTTCCAGCATATCCACACTGTTTAGGCTCCCACCTGTTAGTCACTTAGTAGCTCTCTCCGTTATCAGATCACCTGTTACAGTATTGCAGTGCTTGTGTTCAAGTAACCCTTATGTTATTTAATAATGGCCCCAAAGCTCAAGAGTAGTGATGCAGGCAATTTGATTTGAATATGCCAAAGAGAAGCTGTAAAGTGCTTCTTTTAAGTGAAAGTTATAAATTTAATAAGAAAAAAAATCACATGTGAAGTTGCTAACATCTACAGTAAGAACAAATCTTGTATCATGAAATTATGAAGAAGGAAAAAATTGTGAAGGGTGAGTACAGTACAATAAGATATTTTAAGAGATCACAGTCACACAATTTTATTACAATATATTGTTATAATTGTTCTATTTTATTATTATTGTCATTAATCTCTTAATGTGCTTAATTTATAAATTAAACTTCATCATAAGTATGTATGTATAGGAAAAATATAGTATACATAGGGTTCAGTACTCTCCATAGTTTCAGGCATCCACCGGGGGTTTTGGAATGTATCTCCTATGGATAAGAGAGGACTACTATAATAATAAGAAAGAAGATGGAGGAGGAGGAGCAAGGGAAGGAAGAGAAGGAGGAGGAGGAAGAAAAGGAGAAAGAGAAGGAGATAGAGAAGGAGGAGGAGAAGGAGGATGAAGGAGGAGGAGGAGGGAGGAGGGAGGAGGAGGAGGAGGAGGAGGAGTATTTCTTCCTTCCTTAGAGTTCAACTACCCAGAATGTCTTTGCAGCATCTATCAAAGCTGAATCCCTGATAAAGCAAAGCAAATCATAATGAACCCCTCAGAAAATGATTTATCTCTTTTCCCATGTATGTTTTTAATTCCATGTTGTCATCTTAGATTAAACAACTACAGGCCCATGAACAAAGAGACAACATAACAAATTGAGATCTTACTGCATGAGCAGGTTGTCAAATCTAAGGTTTCATATTAATCAGTCATCATTTTAATAGGAATATTTCAACTTATTTCCATTCCAAGGTATACAAAAGTCAGACCCAATGTAGTGATTGCTATGAATTCTACATTTTAATTAGATTATCAGTTGATAACTTTTGGGGGGAAAAAACTAGAATATTTAATAATTTCCACCATACCTAGACCTCCTTGTCCTTTTTCTTTCCTAATTTTCTCTTGGACACATTTATTCACCTGTGCATTTTCCTTAAAGTGAATACCATACCCAATTTGTGGGCTTCTCTAAAACATTTTAAGAAAACACAGTATCTTGTTGACATTTAATTAGAATTTTCAGACATCCAAACTTTTAACCTAGTGTGATAACAATGCATCAATGCATTACTCTGTGTGTGTGTGTGTGTGTGTGTGTGTGTGTCTGTGTAATGAAGAATGTATGTAAGAGATGAAATATTAAAAATTTTATAATGATTTTTCAACCAGGACAAGTATTAAACATAAAAAGTGAACTTTAAAATAAATTAAGGTAATATTTTTAAAATGCAGTTGAAACCACATTAATAATCATGGATTCAGTATTTTCCAATATAACATTCTATTGAGGGAGTGAAAAAATTACATTTTTAAAACTTTTGCTACCCAAGTCTTGAAAAAAGTTTAACAAGCACACATGTTGAGAAGCAACAACTAGCAGATCCAAATCAGATCTGCCCCTTCCTCTGGCATAATGCTGCAAACAGGTGATTAGCTGTGGCTTATCTTAACTTAGAAGTTAAAGTTACAGGTAGACCAGACCAGTGATATGACAAATAATACCCAGAAATAAAATTTATATATGAATGTAAATAACTTTTGCTGAATATATTAATAAACTGTAGCCCTTTATAACTAGGTTCAGAATAACTATATATGTACGTTTAATAAAATTTTTAACATTTCAAAAGGAACAACTTTTCACTTAAATTTTTTGTTAATTGCATAATTTATGTGAAATATTTTCCAAATCAAAATTTCACATATTACAAAAAAGAAGATTATACCTTAAGCCTCTGACTCTAATCTTACTTTCTTCTTCAGAGGTAATGAGTATCATAATTTTGTGTGTTTGTCTTTACCATTATTACATCCAAAGAATTTAATATTGAATCAAAAAGATTATTTTAGTGTCTGGGTCCAAGCAAAAGATAAAAACATCACAGTGTTAAACAGAGAGACTTTAACATAAAAATATTAACTCTAGTAAAGGAGTAAGTGTAAGACATAAGGAAGTCTATATGGTACGGTAGTACTAAGGGAGAGTACGGTAAGTTTTCACTTAATGTTGCTGATAGGTTCTACAACTTTAAGTGAAACAACGAATAATGAAACTAATTTTACCACAAGCTAATTGATATAAGCAAGCGTTAAGGCGTTAAGTTCCTACAGCTTCTTATAATGAAATAACGTTGAATGAAATGACATCATTCGAGGAGAAACATGGAAGGGGTTCAGATTTTGGAGAAGAGGTATGGTTCAGCTATCAGATAACAGAGAAGTTCAGTAGTCCAGCTAAACCAGAACAGGTCTGGAGATTCTGGGTAAACAATAGGCAACCCCAGAACTCCGGCTGCATACACAGGTTGCACTTGGGCTTGCAGAGAAAGAGGGTGCTTGCTATGTGACCTTCTGCCTCACAGGTGCTGTGTGCAGACGATGTAAGGATTTTGGTTTCCACACTGAGAGGACTACAGAAAAGTTATCACCAGGCAGAGGCTGCCAGGTCATAGAGAGATCATATTCTGACCCACGGCTGTGGCAGGCTCCACTGCATGAACTTTTATGCTCACTGCCAACACCTTCTCACCCCTTCCTTCTGCAATGTCCCTCCAGCACACTCTACCAAGAAATCTTAACATCGTGCTCTCTTTAAAGGAGAAATACTTGAATATTTTATCATAGAACATGTATTGAAGGGTATATTCAGAGATGAGAGATAGATAATTGAAAATTGCCACAGTTCACACCTTGGCTACTCAGCTTCCATTTGCACTCTTCTACAATGTTCAAACTCTCTTGCAACAAGCCACAGCTATTCTTTTTACAAGTGACTAAGTTCTCACTCTTCCTCCAAATGGAAAGACACCTGTTCCCAACAGTCATTGTGTCCACTGTGGGCTATATTAATTACTTCTAATATTCAGTTACCTTCTCACAAAATATTCTGTTAGCTAAATTTCAAATGATAGATAATTATTTATTACCTCCAATATCTCCAATGATCTTTTTTTACCTCCCATAACTTTATTAACCTCCAATAACTGTATGTGAATTTTTTAAATGGGGAGGAGGAAGAGGAGAACTATTAATATATGTAAATAAACAGGCATGTAACAAGCATAAAACACATTTGTAAAGCTACTGAAGTCCTCATTTCTGTAATTGGTCTCAAGGTCATAGTTGGTATCTATGGCATCCTTCACTTACCATCCCAAAACTCCCTGAATCTCAGCCAGAACTTCAGCTGTTCTGGGTTCTTTACTTGATAGAGTGACCCAAGCTTTCATTTCTGAAGAGTCTAAGTCCTCAGTCATCTTGCCTAATTTTAGTTGATGCAGTTTTCCATTCACCTTTACTGTTGGATGTGGAAGTGCTAACTGTCATCATGGAGATTCCTGTGAGTTTCAGACATATTTCTTCTTGTCTGTATTGTGCAGCAGCAATAAGATTTATCTTTTACCCTTGGTACTCAAAATCAATCACTCCAGCCAGTAGGTCTGCTCATTTTTAGCACCCCCCCACACATACTCTTTTTCCCCTTCTTGGTTTGGTGGCCTAGGGAGCCCAAAATGACCAAGTGGAATTCTCATCTTCCAACTCGGTGGAGCCATTGTTGTGGAGCCATCATATCCCCTATTGGAAGCATTACTTGTGGGCTAAAATCTACAGTCCAGCAGAGCTCAAAGTTGCCAGGATGGGAAGTAAAAATTCTTCAAGGGGTTATTACAATAACTACTTCCACTTCTACCCCTTGATTCTGACTATGGGAAAAACGTTACCATGCAATGGTATCTAATTCAAAACATAAACTGCACTGTGTAAAACAGAACCTCACCTTTTCAGGCTGTTATTTCCCAATTAACACCATAACTGAGTCTTTAATAAGTCACTTTATCTTTCAATTATGTCAATCGCTTTTGAATGATGAGGTGTAGGGTAAGGTCAATTGATTCCAAGGCACGAGCCCATTGCTGCACTTCCTTTGCTGTAAAATACATTTCTTGATCTAATGCAATGCCATGATGGTGGATGGGGCATCCTGTGAGTCCATAGATGGTGGTATAAGAAGTATTACTGTCAGGGAAGACAAATCCATCTCTACAATAAATGTCTATTCTAATGAGGACAAATCTTTCTTGCTTCCATAAAGGAAGCGGGCCAATGTAATTAACTTGCCACTAGGTGGCAGGGTGGTGTTCAGGAATGGTGCCATACTGGTAAGTCAGTGTTGATCTCAGATGTTGGCAGATGAGGCTACAGATTAGTAATAGTCAAGTCAGCCTTGGTAAGAGGAAGTTCATGTTGGGTCTATGCATAGCCTACATTCTTACTATCATGGGTAGTTTGTTCATGGGTCCATTGGGCAAGAACTGGGTCTGCTGGGGAAAGAGGCTGACTGACATCCACAAAGGCATTATTTGGTCTACTTATTATTGAGAGTCCCCTCTGTAGTCATTGCCTTTTGTTTAGCATTCACAGGAGACAAAAATATCTTCATATATTCTGTGTCCATTCTGAGAGGTCGACCCACATATTTCTTCCCAAAGCATATTTGTCACCAATATTCTAATCTTATTTCTTCAAAGTGCCTAACCAATCAGCCAAACTATTAGCAAGTGCCCCATAAATCAGTATAGATCTTCATTTTGGCCAGCTTCCACATACCAATAATGGACTTAGTAGACAACCTATGTACGCTATGAAATGAACTTCTGCCTCCTAGAAAGATTTTTCTTCACCACTGTCCTTCAGGGTAATCCCTGATGGGACTAAATCTAAATATCAAATAATTCAGTCCAATCCAGTGTTATAGTCCTTCCTTTGTTGGCCTAATACTTTTAGAAGCCATTCCCACACATGTTCCCCTGGTTTCTCCCAATACATGTTAGTAACGTCTTGCTATTTCATAGCAGATTATATCATATATCATCCTGGAATATGCTGAGATTTGATCTTAGTTATGGGTTGCTTTTTTTAAATTCAGTGTTTGTTTTATTGCTGTAAACCTTTGACAATTTTTCAGAGGTCTGACAGAGTTTATTGTGCAGTTTTCGCATTTTTGGTGCTTCTCCAACAGCTTTATTGATGTCACTCTGCCAATGAATTATCTTTACTCTTTGTGATGTTCAAATTTTCTCACTAATAATAAAATAAAATTAAAATTTTTTTCCTCATTTATTTTCATTTTGCCCCTTTAAGCCAACACATATGTACTTTTCATCAACAGTGGTTTAACTCCTTGACACTCAGTTTTTCTATCTGTATTATACAGCCACTTCTTGTTAAGGATTTTGAAGATTAGAGGTTATATTTGTATGATACTTAGCACAATTTTGGCATGGGGAAGAAGTTCAATAGCTCTCCATTATATAGTAATATCAGATCTTCTTCATAATCTTCACAGTTTCTTTCCTTCCTGAGTTATTCAGCACATTATTTACTCATCATGTCCTAGATGCCAGTCACCCTGCTAGGAACAAAAGATATACTAGGGAACAACATACAGCCCCTATCTCAAAGTAGCTTGTAGCTTAATGACAAAAAGTCGAATAAATTTGCAAGTACCATATTCAGAGGCTGAAGGGCAGAGCCTTAGGTGAGAGTCCCACAAGTAGACCTAGAGCAGTCCTGAGGGAGAATAGAGAGTCTTTGTAGACAAAATGGCATTTGAAGTTATTAGTTGATAGAAATTGCATAGACCATATTTAGTAAAATGACCAGAAAGAACAGTAGATGTTAGCCACGTTAATGTAAAGGAAGAGAGCACTCCAGGAATAGGAAATGTCATAAGCAAAAGCTGTCAAAGCTTCCAAAAGGCATGGAATATTTGGGAAGCTTTAAGAGGCTCTTAAGTTCTGCACTGAGAGGGGACTACTAGAGAAAACACAATCATATTTTAAATATTTGCTAGACATTTAATAAGACCAACCACTGGTTAATTCACAGAGAAAATATTACCTAGTGTCAAATACCAGAAAGCATAGAGGCCACATTCTATTTACAATGCTATAAAATTAGAAATTGCCATTAGAAGAATAGTTTTCAAATCTATCCACTTGACAACTTAAAAAGTATTCTTCTATGTATAATATTATATATAAGGAGAAATTTTTAAATGGAAATTAAGTATCATTTAGAAATAAAGAACAGTGAGTGCAATATTTTCCAAAACTTCAGAGGCATGGCCAGAGCAACACTCAGAAATATTTAGTATCTTTAACATTTTGTTTAGAAAAAATATTGATAACGTAAAAATCCATTCAAGAAATTAGTAAAAGCAAGATAAAATAAGTTTTAAAAAATGGAAGAAAGAAATTAATAAATTTTAAAGGTGAGTTCATGAAGCATTTTGGACTTGATAAATAAAATGGGAAAGATTTTTAAAATTAGAATAGAATATTTAATTTTATATTAATAAATCAAAAAATAGTTTATTTTTAGCAAAATATGAACAACCAAGAAGTGTGTATAAATAATAGATGATAAATTTAAAAAACAGTTTGCAAAAATCATAAATAAGAAAAACTGAAAAAAAAAAACTGATATAGAAAGACAACTTAAGAGAAAAATGAACAAAACACTATGATCAGAAATTTCACAGAACAGGAACTAGTATGACCAATAAATCTATGACGAAAATGATCAACCTCATTAGTAGTCATGTAAGTGCAGCATGAAATAATACTATAATATTGTTTTGCAGATTAAAAATACAAAAGAAAAATGTCTAGTGGAGTCCAGGATGGTAATCAATTCCAGAAACACGTGTGAGACCGTCCTTCAATGTCCTTGTTTATTTCTTTGTCAGGCTCATCTCTCTAAGTTGTCCAACTCATCCTCAGTCCAGTATAAATGATTTCTTAGCAAGCCAGTCCTTCGCTTTCTTAGACATGTTATATAGGTCTAATTTGTAGATAGAGCCAAGCTTAGACTCTAATAACTAATAATAATAAAGTACCCATTTTTACTCCACATAGATTAAATATTCAAATAAATATCTCATTTATATACATTTACAATGAGTCTATTATGTGTGAAGATCTTTCTCAGTGCAAATATATGATGGCCATGCATCATATACATATACTAATTATTGAAAAAACATACCTATAACGACAGCCATCTTCCAAGATGGGTTCCAGTAACCCTGAGCTCTTGCTCTTCATGCCCTTGAGTAGTCCTCTTCTGCATTAAACCAGGGCTGGCCATATGACCAACAGAATATCATGAAAGTGACAGTGTGTCACTTCTGAGGCTTGGTCATGGAAAACATTAAAACTTCCACTGTGGTCTCTTGGATTGCTTGTTCTGGGAGAACGAGTTGCCATGCTGTGAGAAGACTCAAGCAGTCCTCTGGACAGGCCCCCTTTATGAGGAACTGAAGCGTCCTGTTAACAGCCAGCTCTTACTAGCCAGCCACAGGAGTGGCTGACCTTCCAGCCCCAGTCAAGCCTTGTGATGACTGCAGCCTGGCCAATATCCTGAGTGTAACCTCATGAGGGACTCTGACACAGAACCATTCAGACAAGCCTTTCCTGAATACCTGACCTAAGGGATACTATAAGAGATAGACAATAATTATTGTTCTTTTCAACTACTAAGTTTTGAACTAATTTGTTATGTAATAATACATAACTAAAACATTATTTACTTCAAATTTACTGTTTATGTCAGGCAATATTTCATGTGTCTGCTTTTCTGATGTGAAATGCAAAATGTTTAAATTATGTTTAAACATCTGATGATTTTATTTGGCAGTTTTATAATCTAAGAAGAAGCCACTACTTTAAGAAGTCACCTCAGAGAAAAATTCATTACCGAATATTTCTTCTCTGCTTTAATTATTAATCATCATTTAGAAGTTAAAAAAGACATATGCACAGATAGCATGTAATTGAGTCCTTTATATGAGTAAATGGCAGTTTCTAAAAATTGTCCTTATGCCAAGAACAGGTGAACCCTGTAAGAGATTTAACGGGAGCATCTAAGTGAAATATTGTAGTACTGATAATGAAGATTTCATGTAGTAAGCATTCTCATAAATGAAGTCACTGCTTTAAAACTGTTCTCAGGTTAGATACACTCTGCTCCATGGCACTCTGAAAGTCCAAGGCAACCTAACCTCTATTTATTTAAGTACTATTCTCCTCAATTCTGTAAAGTAAGATCTACATAATCTTTGTTTTTTTCTTTATATCTTCTACTACATTCTCATTTATAGTTTCATTTTTTTCCCACTGCCCAGACACTTTTGATTACATATAAACAATAAAAACTATTTAAAGTACAAAGGTGATGGCCAGATGTTAATACAAGAAATATTCACAATTAGAAAAAATCTGATTGCATGAGACCTCCCTGCTGTCAGAAGTTGAACATATGACTCTCTCTTTGCTTAAACAAATAACAAATATTACTTAATAAAAATAAAAGAATCCTCAGAAAGTCACAGTATGATCCAGGCAGTCTTCATTATATGAGGCACCTTATTTTGGATATGATTTGCTATTGTTGGATTTAGGCAGCACTCTGGGTTAAAGGGGTTTTGTTAGGATCCATACTTGTCGTGAGGCTGCTGGCTCCCCATCTAATACCTCTCATGTGAAAAGCACCAACTAAGTGCTAGGTGTCGACAATTATTTCTACAGCATTTTACTTTAGTTCACTCATGCTTTCACATTTATTTGCTCATTGATTTCTGTCAAACAAATAGATAAGCTTTATTGTGCAATGGAAATTTGGTTACATGCAGAATTCTGCTTTACTGAGCTGTTTAATCTACTTGTCGAAACCATTTTAATATCCACAATAAATAAAATGGTTCACCATTCAGTTGACCTGAACAAGTCTTCTCCAAGCTTAAACTGCCTTTTGGCCCCAGTGTCCACCTAAAACTTCTCATCATACCTTCAGAAACTATATCAGCTAAGTGACCTGAAACTATGCTCCTCCTCAGTTTAAACCCTTTCACTTGTATATTGGAGGTGATGAGGAGCTGGGAGAATAGATCCAACAATAGGAAGTATGATCCTGCTTATCTGAAGTCATAAATCTTGCAACGCTTAGGTAGGTTTTGCTTTTGAGAGAACTGGAAAGTGCATCTTCTCTGGGGTGTTCTACAATAGGTTAAAGTGCTGTTTTTCAACCTGTATGGCTTAGATGAAGATGCTGTTCACACAGGAGGGCTCAGCCTGAGAAATAACTTTAGCACACAGAGCTGTAACTCTAGCTCTTCTCCCCTTCCCTCACTCTCATCTCATATGCTGTCCCTCCCCATAATTGCCACATATTCTGAATTCTGAAAATACTTTGTCTTGAGTTTAAAACATATATGCTCATGAATTTGAAATGAGGCAAGGCAAGGCAGGGCAGGGCAGGGCAGGGCAGGGCAGAAAGAAAGGAGGGAGGGCAGGAGGGAGAGAGGGAGGGAAGGAGTGAGAGAGGAGGGAGGAAGGAAGAGTGGGAAAGAAGAAAGGAAGTAAAGAAAAAGAAAGGAAGGGGAAAAGTAAAGAAAAGGAAAAGAAAAGAAATGAAGAGAAAAGAAATGAAAAGAAAAAGAAAAGAAAAAGAGATTCTGATGAGCTTCCATTTGTTCCCTTGATGGAATGTATTTAATCATTTTCCCCAAGATATCTCCAAGATATGAATGCTAACAGGATGTTTATACCA
Source organism: Pteropus medius (assembly GCF_902729225.1). NCBI lineage: Eukaryota > Metazoa > Chordata > Mammalia > Chiroptera > Pteropodidae > Pteropus > Pteropus medius. The sequence continues at coordinate 945,007 of NW_024342471.1, forward strand.
GAGATAAGATTGGACTGAAATCCCAGTTCACTCTGGGAGCTAATAAAAGTAAAGATTTGAATTTAAGGATCACTTTCTCCTAGAAGCACACGAACAAGGAAATAGGGGTCAAAAGGGCAGCGACAGTGTTGTAAGCACTTTATCTGAAACATAAACATTACTGGAGTGCATTTTGGACCAAATTACCTCTCTCAGATCTGAGATGTTAGCATTCCTTCCCTACTTAAGCATGCCAATTTTACTGTGGCTTTGAGAAGGGTTGATCAGGGGGCTTGGTTAGGCACTTGAGGAAAGGATCTTACCCCAAGGACTCATATAACTCAAGTAATTAAAAGGTATCCCACTGAGGAGAACCTCATAAAATCCCATATCCCTGGAACAGAGTCCTCTCCATAAATATCACAGGTGAATGAAGCATATATTACTCCATTCTGGAAGATAATGCTGTCACCTTTGTCTTGTAAACAGACACATTAATGGATCCAGAAACACTGACTCACTTAGTAGATCTGGAAACACTGTGCTTGAAAGACTGGATATTCTACATAATATAAAGTTTTCCAGAAATGTTTTATGGACAAAAATAAATAAATAATATCTATAATGTCAACACAATGTTTCTGGATATCTGGATCTCAGTTGTACAATGAATTTTGCTGTCTTCAAATTCACCATGACATAACAGTAACTCTTTGGGTGCAGAGACCATTTCCTCTGAAAATGAAGTTGCCATATCGTTATTCACAATAGCCAAAAGGTAAAAGCAAACCAAATGTCCATAGACAAATGAATGGATTAAGAAAATATGATATATACATACAGTGGAATATTATTCAGCCTTTATAAGGAAAGAAATTCTGATACATATTATAACACAGATGATCCTCGAAGACATTATGCTACGTGAAAAAAGCCTGTCAGTAGAGGACAAATACCGTATGATCAAATGTATATGAGGTACCTAGAGGAATCAAATTCATAGAGACAGAAAGTAGAATAGTGGTTGCCTAGGCCTGGGGGTAAGGAGGAATGGGGAGCTGTTGATTAATAGGAATAGAGTTTCGGTTCTGTAAAATGAAAGAGTTCTATAGATGAATGGTGGTGAAGGTAGCACACCAATATGAATATACTTAATGCCAATGAACTGTACACTTAGAAATGGCTAAAATGATGAATTTTATGGTATGTATATTTTACCACAATAAAAAATTTAAAAAAATTAAAAGTGAAGCTGACTATAAAATTACATTATTTTTCTAATTTGTATTAGGGATATCTCAATTCATCCCACTCTAAAATCACTGTCCTACTATTAACTTGAGAAATAACCCATTACAACAGCCCTGGCCCCTATACAGTTCTTTTTAGAATGTCTTTGACTGAGGAGGCAGTTAGTAGCTATTACGAATGAAAGAGAAACAATTTAAAATATTAACAATTATATTTTTTATGTTGTTTTGGTGGACACTTTCCACATATAGAGTCTTGCCTCTGGAGACTGACACGTGTATCCTGAAAGATTACCCAGTTGCTAACCCTACAACCTTACTAATGAAAGAGGAGACGAGGATCGCTTTAAAACCCAAACTTTGCAAAGCTGTAAATTGGTTGTGAGTGTTGCTTCCAACAGTATTAGCCAAAAAGTTGCTCAGCCAGTCTGTTTCTTTGCCCATTTCATCTGTTTCTGACCCATTCTAGAAATGCTTCCTGCTGGAACTCTTCCTCTTGGATTAGTAGCTTTGGTTAACCAGGCATTTTACTTGCTATAAAATATGGAAGTTCTAAGAAAGATGAGAGCAAGCAAATGAGTGAGGATTTGGTCAGGGGAGCGTAAAAATTCCCAATAAAAACACAAATTAAAACTGAAAATATCCTGCACTTCACATTAGTAAAGATGGGAGAGTTTTAAGTTCTTCAAATAGTGTAGCTTCCATTGGCTTTGAATTGTCTTTAAGAAATCTTCTCATCTTCACTTTACTTACTTCTGCTCCATGCTTTCTTAAGACATTTGTTTGATAAGAGTCATATTGATACTGCCTTAACAATGAGGGGATTGGGAAAGTAATAAATAAAGGTAGCCTACCTCCACCATGATTTGATTTGGTGTAAAGACCCATTCACATGCTGAATGCCTGCAAAAGATTTGGCAGAAATATTATATTTAGACTGGAACAAGAATCTAGACCTTTGCTCTCAGACTGACATTAGTTCTTTCTTCCTGTTTCCATTAGTCTAAAACTTTTTTTGTCCTCAACATAACTTCTGTGGTCCCATCCTCTACCTGAGGGGAATAACTCAGATGCTTAGTGCAGGGTCATCTACTGCTCTTCCTACACCAGAGCAACAGAGATGGGAGACTTGGAGATAAGGTAGATAGGAAGATGTCACACATAGGATAATGACTTCTGGAATTCATCATCCTAGTTAAAAATAACGACAGCAATGTGTGCTCTGAGTGTCCGTTGTCATAAAACGCAGAAGCAGTCTGCGACTCAGCAATATGCTAGCTCTCTTAATCATGGGGAAAAAAAACAAGCTCCCTGGAGTATTTTCCAGCTTAATGAAGTAGATAAGACAAATAAATTCATATGAAGAAATATAAGAATCTGTTCAATTAAAAACAACAAGTTTAAATCAAGATATGTGTAAATGCAGAGGGCTTGTAGAGCCACAAGAATGTATAACATCAAGAGAAAAATAAGGACAATAATTTGTTGTGTTTTGGTTATTCTTCCTTCCCTTTATGGATCTCTTATTTAATAAAGTTCATTTATTTACATAGTTCAGTAGTAGACAATGCAAATGCACTGGAGAGAATGGATGGTGAATGAGAAATAGGAGAGTAAAGATAGTGGTTACAAGGCACACGAAGAACCCTTATATGCTAAATTTATTATATACAATTATTTAGAAATCCAAACATCTTCGATGAAGTAATAAAAATTGAGCCTCAATTCTTAGGCTCAATAAAATTAAGTAGAAACAGCCAAATATCCCTAAATAAAATTCAGACAAAACTGTTTCCTTAAAATACTTGGATTTCTAAAAACATTTTTCACCTTTTTTCTATGACATTTAAGTAGCTAAAAACATCCTTGAAACCAATATCATAGCTAGCCCTCATGTTTTTAACTTTTAAGTAATTACTTTTTCCTTACTCTGACTAGTTTGCATGAAAACCTTTTTCTAATGTTCTAAGACTTAGCCATTGTGTATATTTATCACCAGATAGCTAAGGTAGGTAAAGCAAATAGCCAGGAAAACTGAGAAGAAGAAGCTGGAAATGACCAATACAAAGTATTTAATTCAGTTTTTTAAATACCAGTTCTTTCCCATAAGTCACTGAAGCTTCATGGATCAGTCCATAGATTTTGCTGTTGCCCAAAATTCTACTGATAACAAATGGACATAACCAGACAAGTCCAAGATCTCAGACATGAACATCAACTTTCAAAGCATCAACTGTTTCACCAGAGAACCTAATAGAGAGACAATAGATCTCTAGAAGAAAATATCAGCATTCATTAAAATTCTCTAAACGCAATAAATAGTAAAAGGGTAATTCCCAATGATGATGTGCACAGATATATATAGGTAAAACACATCCATCTATTTCTACACACACACACACACACACACACACACACACACATGACACACCTAGGTAACAGTCCCTTATAAGAATTCAATCTGTCAAAATCTATTGTTTTATCTAGATAAAGAGAGACAAGTTACCTTTTTTTGTGAATAAGTTCTGACACATGCTACTACACAGAAAACCCTGAAAACATGCTAAGTGAAAGGAGTCAGTCAGGAAAGAGCACATGTTGTGTGGCTCTATTCATATGAAATATCCAGAATAGGCAAATCCATAGAGACAGAAAGAAGGCAACTATTTGCCAGGGCTGAGGCACGAGGGAATATGTCATGATTGCTAAAGGGTACTGGCTTTCTTTTGGGGATGATTAAAGTGTTTTAAAATTGATTGTGGTAGTGGTTGCACAATTAATACACTAAATGTACTAAAAACCACTACATTATATGATTTAAATGGATAGATGTTATGGTATATAAATTATATCTCAATGAGATTGTTTACTCACTAAACTGGTTAATCTACTGTTTGTCTTTTTTTTTCAGTATTACAGAATATCTGGACTTGCCTTTAAATTAGGAAACCAAGAGCATTTTACAAAGGAGGCAAGAACCACTTAAATAAACAAGTGGGAATTTAGCAAATGTCCTCATTCCTAATACATTAAGCTTAAAGCACACTCTTTACAACTGTGAGAGTCTTCTTCGTATGTCCTTCTCAAGTACCATTATTATGTCTTCTAACTCAAGCTATAAGAATAAGAATCCCTCGAGTCAATTTTTAAAAATTACCTCAAAATAATAGCTGGAGGTGTTTTCCTTCTCTCCATAATATTAAGATTTTTAATCATAGTGTCAGTTCAAGGATTGCTTGTCCTCTCTGATCTGGAATTAGAAATAAAAGTATGGTAGTTGCATTGAGACCTTCTGAAATTATATTATAAAATCAGCAGAGTTTTTTTTTTAATGGAAACATTTCATGAAAATATAATTTACCTCTCTAAATAATGTGGGCAGAAATCAAAGAGAACATTTTAACTTATAACAAAAGTCCCCGTTTCCACCGTTTTATAGCATGTGGATCCGCTTTGCAAAGTTACAATTTTCACTTCTCAGAAAAGGGAGGAATACAGGGAAAAGGCACTTAAAAATACTGTGGAAAGAACCCATTTTATAAAAATATCAGCCTCTCTGTAATCTACAGAAACAAACGTAATAGAATTTATTAAGGTGACACTTCAGAAATAAAACTAAATATTTTAGCCATAAAGCACCTTCATATAGCAAAATTTACCATATAGTGAAATTCATTATAAACTCAGATCATTCTAGTTAATAAATTATCAGAAGAACTTAGTGCATTTCATGAACATTCCTACAGCATAGAAGACATACAACATAAATGTCAGTATCAAGTCAAGTTATCTTTTACTAGATGTGCCATAAAATATTACTGAGGGAAATAACAGTGGGTTCTGGAGTTAATATTGGAGATTTCTCTGACAGATTTTAAAATTGTATTATTACATTTTTATTCCATAAAACTGAAATCCCTTCCATATAATTTTATTCATTCTCTTTCCTTTAAGGTGAGATCTCATGCAACCATTTTAGGGCCCTCTTTCTCTACCTTCCTATTCAGTTTCTTTCTTCAAAGTCTATCATCTATGGCATTTTTGTATAAGTTAATGTTTTCCAAAATCTAAAGTGACTATAAATCACTGGGGACCTTGTTAAAGTGCAGATTGTGATTCAATAGGTTTGGAGTGTGGCCTGAGAATCTGCATTTCGTATTTGCTTGTGGTTTGGCCAATGCTGGTAGTCCACGATCCATACGTTAAGTAGGAAGGGTTCAAGCCATAAATTTTCATGCTGATTGTTTCTCAACTCTTCCTTGTGTGTTAGTACATCCAACTAAGAGTCTCTTGAATACAAGAACAACTTCTTTTCCATTCTCTATTTGCCTCCATCTTCTAACATAATGGTATTTATCAGCTGACCCAGTTAGAGGCAGGGCAATATTTAATCATAAGTCAGAACAGCCTGGACAGTTCATGGATATGAACTGATATAGTTATCTGTGGTAACTATAGGATCATTTTTACTTATTGCCTGAGTAATAATCATAACTGTGTCAAATGTGCTGACCAACTCTAGAAAGTCTCTATGAAGTGATGTCTTGGAGGCAAATAAATTAAGCAGAAAGACGAACTAGATAGAAACAGCCGTCCTCCTACTGTTAACACTTAGAAATTCTGGATAATGTAGGCAAGCTTAAAAGAAAAAACAGACCATTTTCCTGTGCCCAGAGTGAAGAGGGAACCAAGGAAATAAATAAGAGCTGATGCTGTGGCAATGCATTTGTATTTTAGAGCACATTGAGGCCCTGCGAGTTGGCACAAGGGTTTTCACACAAACCCAGTGACAGAACAAGTGACTTCTGGCAGGCACAGTGAGGCACTGCCAAGATCTCCATTCAAGAAATTGCCCAGGTGCAAGGAGTGTCATTAGCTAACAGCCTTCAGTTGTTAACTCCATCCGGTTCCCTCAGCTTTATACCCTAGGAGTAGCCCCAGCTAATGACTGAACCAGCCTGTGGCTCAAGGGCCCGGCCATTTCTACAGAACACAGGAATCCTCTAATGGACCATCTTTGCCCTAGAGCTCCACCCCTCCCTCCCACATACACACCGTAGGATTAGCGGAGCCTTTATTAGATCTCTACTGAAGTCAGATGGCTCCTTCTCTCATTCAGCTTCCTCCCTTCTCATTTCACAAGTGTATGTCCCAATAAATCACTTGTAGTCCTAACTCCATCTCAGCAACTGTTTCCCATAGGACTCAACTGATACTTGACCATCGTTGCCTGAGAAGTGGGGAGCTACAACCAACTCCCTGAAAGGAACAATCTCCTTTAGGCTAGGTGGACCACTATTGATTGAATTACTCAGACTCCATGACACCCTTATTCTGATTGGAGGTATCAAAAGTAAATCAAAACAAATCAGAAACAAACCATAAAATTAACTATGTTTCCAAGATTTCCATCAGCAAGGGATCCAAAGAATCATGTTCCACCAGTCATTGGAAGGTAGAAAAGAGTTGGGCTCTTTTTTCAATCACTTTTGTATGTGAAGCTGTGGAATTGTGGGGTTTTCTGAAACAGCTGTTTAATGACTGTTCAGTAGCTACCTGTGTAGTAGAGAGGGACTGGTGGAGGTGGCAGGGACACCACAGGAGCTTTGTGATTCTGCCATAGCACTAATGGTGGTATCCAGGTTAGAAAGAATTTGTTGGTCTAGGGCCATTTCTAGAATCCACTTCTTCAGTTCTACCAACCGAATTCACTCTATTAAACCCTTCCCTGTGCCTTAGAATGAACCCTGATTGATATGCCAGAGAAACAATGAAATGGAAACCCAAAGCCAGCGCCATTTGGAAATGGTGCTATATCATCACCTTGGTACGAACATCAAGTCAGAACTTTAACATTATAACTCATTCACAACCAGCGAAACTACCCAAGTCGAAACAAGAAAAAAAATTACTCTATAAAGACCCCTCCATAACCCGTGCCAGATAAAAATTCCACAGAAAAAGCAAACTGTGCTAAAGACCGTAGCACATATCAGACCACACCAGGAATTCTATTCCCAAGAGGAAAGGCAGGGGACTCAACAAGCAGAATATCACTGCCAAGAACTAGAAAAATCAAGGCAATTCAAATTTTTATTACAATGAAAAAAAAAAACCAAACCAGAAAACATAATGAGAAAGAAACCTAGAAGAATATGGAGGAAGAACAGTCAGATTTGAAAAATTTATCAAAGAAATTTTAAGAGTGAAAACAATTCAATGATAATGTTAAAAAAAAAAGTGAAATGATGACTCTCATGGAAATATGAAAATAAATATATGTTTATGAGTTTATTTAATTTGTGAGAGAAACAGATGTTAAAACTCCTTAAGAGAGTGCTAAGAACAAATGCATTTATCAATTAAAAATATTAAAACAAATGTGCAAAAGGGGCAAAACATGTACACAGGAAAGAAGGGAGGAGGGGAAGAAGAGAGAAGGAGAATGGAGGAAGGGAAGAAGGAAGGAAAAGTGTAAGAATTGAAAAAGAAGAGTCAAAATTGCCATTATTCATAAACTAAAAATTCATCTAAATAAAAAATCAAGAGATTCCTTAGGTAATTAGCATAATCAATTGGAGAGTTCAGTAAGTATACATATTATTTATAAAATGCAATCATAAAAATGCACTGGGAATCGAAAATAAATTTAAAGTATATAGGAAAAATCTAATAAAATGTGCAAGAATTTTGCACATTTTTGCACATGGGGAAAATATAAAATTCGACCAACATACGTAAAAAAGGCAAAATACGTTTAGCTTTATACCATATTTTCCCCCCACATTAATCTATAAATTCAATGTATTTCCAAGCAAACTGCCAGAAGATGCTCCCTGCCTATTGTGGAAAAACACACATACCCACTCCTGCCCCGGACTTAAGCGGGTACTTGCTGATGTCTTTTTTTGTTTGTTTTAAATCACTTTCTTGATAAAAGAGATAGATGCAGGTGGCATTCCCATGCCCCTTTTTTCTGCCTTGAGTATAGACATTTTGCTTGAATGTGTGTCAGCCACCAAACATCCATGAAGCACTATTTGTGAGAATTAAAAATCAATAGCTCAAGGATGATGGATTTTAAAAAAAGATAGAAACAATATGGATTCTTAATAATGTCTCTGACCCACTACTAGTCATGGGCTCCTTCGCTCACAAAATGAAATAACCTATTATTTAGGTGATGATATATAAGCATTGCAGTTATTTATACCCAAATGAATTCCAAGCAGATACATGACAGAACAGAAAACTTAACAAAGCAGAAGGAAAATACACATAGCTACTCTCTAATTTTTAAATGTATGTAAAATACAGTAAGACTAAACTGATTGGTGGGTGCCAGGGCTGGGGGTACACAGAGGGTTTGGCTATAAAGAGGCATGAGGGAACTTTCTAGGGTGATGGAAATGTTCTATATCATGATTGTGGCTATAGTTACACAAGTATATGCGTCTATCAAAATTAATAAAACTTTATACTCAAAATTAATTTTATATGCAAATTACACTTAAATATACATAAAAATAAGCTACTATTTAATACCTATGTGCAATGATTAAGGATACTGACAATCTCAAGATTTAGAGAGGATGTGGGGACATAATAAGCCTCTGGTCATAATCTGCTAGTGATGTCATAATCAATCTAGAAATAACTTGAAAATATTGGGGTTAGTTGAATATATGATTACTTATGACTCAAAAATTTCTCTGCAAGGTTACAGTCTAGGTAGAAAATATATTCACAAGAAAATAAGTACACAGTGTTCATTGTAATTTTTTAATAGTAAATTGTGGAAACAACAAAAATGTCCATTGATGTGGAAAAGGATAAATTACTGTGCATCTAATGGAACACTACACCTCAGTTAAAATAAATGAACCAGGTCCACCAGCATCAAGTTGGCTAAAATTTTAAACATTTAAAAAATTAAGTTGGAGATGGTTATATACTGTATCATACCATTTATGTACATTAAAAACCACACACACACACACACAAACTGAATAGACTTTTAAAACCTGATTGAGAGGAACACACAAATCTTGAAGACAGTGGTTAATGCAGAGAAGGAGAGAAGCAAGTGGAGTCGAGGAAGGGCATTTTGCAACTTCAGCCATGTGTAATATTTCATTTCTATTAAAAATATATCTGAAGCAAATCCAGTTAAACATAATTCTTTACAACTTCTGAGCCATGGCTGCATGCACTAATAGTTTTACATTATTCTCTGGATTTTTCTGTATGTATGAAATATGTATTGGAAGGATGGAAGGAGAAGATAAATACAAAAGAAAGAATAGAAAAGAAGAGGAGAGAACAAAGAAAAGCTATGAAAAAAATAAGAGAGTGAAGGTAGTGACACATTTTATAAAATAATTCGGAAACTATCTGTCTCCTCCAAAGTGCTGGTGAGCAGCTCTTTCATCCCTTTTATTAGTAAAACACATCTCAAGAAAAATAATCACTAAAGTTAATATATATATATGTATATATATATATATTTATAAAGAAAATGGAAATCGAATTAATTACAGAGAATTAACAGAAATGCAATGATCAAGGAGGAAAATACCAAGATATGTTAAATCTCAGCCTTCTGGTTTTCAAAGGTCTTTAGAAACCATTAGGCAATTAATCACTTCAAGGACCCTCCAGGAAACAAAGTACAATCTTTCTCATTTTAGAAATTGAGAAACAAAATTAAAGACAGCAGCATTTGTTCAAGTTTGCAAAGGAAGTCTGGTCAGCCCTGGGATTAAAGCTACCGTCTTGGGTTTTTTGAGACTTAAGTTGAAATGACTTTGAAATGGTTTCATTTCTGCTTATCTGGCTTTTCTTCCACTTAAGAGAATAACTTATTGGCATTACTTAAGTCCCTCCTTTATTTTGTCTTTTCCCAAATTCTTTTTGGGAGTTTTCCAGAACTTTCATAAGGATGCCTATTCTAGCTTTCTAACTATGTAACATTTCATTAATGTACCATATCCTGGAGTAGATACTATCACTTCCAGAAGAATTAAGATACTGTTAAATATTTACTCTTCCTACCATAAAAATATTAATCCCCTATAATGCTCTGTGTCTGTTATGCCAATGTTCATCTTCAGGATAATTGGATATTTAAGAGGATTTAAAAATTAATTGGCTGCAATAACATCAAGTTGAGCAGTTTTTCTACTAGAAAGTGTCAGTTTTTTAATGTGCCATATATCTGTTTTGCCTCTTCATCAATTTAAGGTTAAAGATAGATTTTTGGCATTGAGGAAACTAAACTCCCAATATTTTGAAGAATAGAGAGAATCTAGTTTCACAGAGCTTATACACACACTAACACACATACAAGGTTTAATAAATAACTTTAAGTAAAAATGTATTAGACATGTTTTCTTATCAGATTGACCCACTGCTTATATTCTGTCCTCTAAAATCTTCTCAGGATAGGAAAACCATCTTTTTTCAATTAAATTTGACTCAGCAGGATGTTTGAACGCCACATGTTAGAACAAACAGTTTGGGCAATTAAAGATCTAGGCCTTGATGGCTTGGTCTGGGAATTCAACTGGCTGTTAAATAATCATCTAATTGAGACTGTGGAGAGGACATTGGGAAGTCAAGCAGGAATAACTCTCCTGCATCTGGAATTGAGATGAATTATGTGCCCATAAAATATGAGGCAAATATCAAGTTACTCATTATGTTGCACAAAGAATAAAGAAAACAGAGCAAGCAGTGCAGCTAGTTAAGAGAATCCATAAAATTAAAGCTCATCTATTTGAAATTCAACTTCGACTAGACAGAGAATACCTATCATTATAAGTACAATAGGTAAATTGTGATTTGAGTGGAATGTATTTGTATATATAGTCTTAGCCGATATAATAACTTTTTGTAAATTTTCACAAATTAGTCTCTCTAAACAAGGCTGATTAGGTTTATTCTCTATCATTATCTCTCTGGCTCAACAACATGAGATAATTTTTTTTTTTTTTTAAATATGGCTGGGTAGGGTGGAGTGGCAGAAGGCCATTGTTGAAGAGAAATACTGCCTGGACTGGGTAAATGACTGAAGGTTGCCTTGGATTGGAGATTTGGGATATATCAGTTATAAAGAGTGAGGAAAGTAAATTCTATCTTGCCTTTCTATTCCAAACAAGTCCTTGATGCCCTCATGACTTTATTTATTTGGAAACTCCCAGTTTAGAAGAGAGAACATTTGATTGACTTCCTTTTACCATGGGCCTGTTCTGAGGAACTTTTATATCTTATTCTGAGAGCTCATTGGGTCTGGTTCATGTAACAACATCAGAGGTTCCAGATATTTTACAGAAATTATTGTCAGCATTTCTCACAGGATGGAATTTCCCACCAACTTATACTTACTGACAAAGGAAATTCAGAGTTGGGAAAACATTCTCTTTCAAGGGGGAATTCCCGAGAGTTTTAAGCTAGCTACATTCATACCCAATGTCACTAAGCTAACAGAAAGGTAATCTAGAGAAATACAAGAATGTACAGATAACATGTACACACACCTACATATATACATACACATCTGAAAACAAGAATAAGTGACAGTTGAGTCAATGGGGACATTTTATTGTAATAAAGAATTATATTTTAAATTGATAATGAAGATGACGGTAGTCACAACAGAATATAATAATAATAATAACAACAACAACAACAATAATAATAAATTTCAGACAAAAGCATCATAACTGTTCATTGTTTTCATTCCCATTTAATCTTCTCTACTAACCAGAGAGACATTGTGAGAACTATGTCTGAAATTTTCTTTCAAACTCCTATTAGAGGTTCTAATTTGAAAAAAAGTATATTATGTCTTTAAATAGGGAATAAGAAAAAATGAAGTATAATGCCTTTTCTGAGGATTAAAGTGACTGTCACACAGTTCGAGGACTATGTCACAACCACTTGAATCTATTCCTGATGAGTAAGACAGACTAAAGCTATTTGACCAATGACAAAATATTATAAACTGAATAGAAAGTAAGCAAGAAACGCCAAATGCTTATTGATTCTTGAACCTCCAGGATGCTTACAATTTCCTGACACTATTCCAGTAGCTTTACTGTGGGAACCCAGAGAAGGCATGGGTCACGTTTAACTTTGTCATTATTCACAGCAGAGAGTAAAAGACTCCATGTCCAAGGCCCATCCTTATAGGACAGATAAAACCATATTTGATGTTTCCCCTCCATCAGCGTCAAAGGCAAAATAGATGAGAATGATGACAGTCCCGAAGGGGAAAGAAACAAGAGCAACCTGTGGATTAAGACAATTTCTTGGAATTCAGAATAAAGGAGCTCCGTGGTCTCTCAATAATTTCTTCAGTAAGTCATTCCTATGTATAAAGATGTGGCTGACACTGGTGACACTGCTGGGCGCTACCCACTGTCAGTCTTTCTTTTCTTATTTAGTTTGGGGCGGCAATATTCTCAGCTAAAAATGTTCACCTGCTTTATATTATATAATTTTTACATTTTATATAGGGCTATTAAAATTACATATTTCACATTAGGTGAGTTGTCATACCTTTTACTTTAAAAAGTTTTCAAATTTATGTGCACAGAGATTTTGTGGTAATCCCTTATTATTTTGATGTCTGCAGGATCTGTAGTGATATCCCCTACTTCTTTCCTAATATTAGTAACTCATGTCTTCTATCTTTTATTTTTCTTTGTCATTCTTGCTAGAAGCTTGCCAATTTTATTAATATTTTCAAAGAAATTTATTTTTGTTTCACTGATTGTTTTTCTCTTATTATGCACTTGTCTTTTTTATTTCCTTCCTTGTTTTTGCTTTGGGTTTACTTGACCTTATTTTTATAATTTCTTGCCCTTAAAACTTCCTCTTTGACTCAAAGATTATTTAGAGATATCTTGTTTCATTTCTAAGTATTTGGAGATTTTCTTGTTCTCTTCATGTTATTGATTTTTCATTTGATCCCATTGTGGCCAGAGAATATATTCAGTATGAGTTAAATTATTTTAAATTTGTTGTCTGCTGTCCTTGAATGGAACAATCTATAAATGTTGATTAGATCTTGTTGGTTGCTGGTGGTATTGAATTCAATATCCTTGCTGATTTTCTGCCTGGTCGTTCTAGCAACTGTTGAAAGATGGGTGTTGAAATCTCTAATTATTATTAGGGTGTGTGTTGGAGGGGTGGTGAAATGGTAAAGAGACAGTGTGAAGAAGGTCTTTGTGGTGATGGGATAGCTCTACGTCTTGAATGCAGTGGTGGTTATAATAATCTACCCATGTGATAAAATAACATGGGAACTATACACATATTGTACCAATATCAAATTCCTGGTTTGGACATTATCTGTAACAATATAAGTGCAACCACTGGTGGTGGGTGGGGAACTAGGTTATGGTACATGGGATATCTCTGTACTATCTTCATAACTTCGTGAACAGCTATAATTATTTCCAAGTAAAAAGTAAAAAAAAAAGAAAAACCAGGTTGCCAGTTTAAATTTGAATTACAGATAAAACAATGAATAATTCTTTAGTATAACTATACCCTATGTAATATTTAGGACAAACTTATACTATTTACTTGTTGTTTATCTGAAATTCAAGTTTAACTAAGCATCCTACATTTTACCTGGCAATCCTACCTGGGGTACCACAGCTAATATCCTTGAATGAAGGAAAAGAACCAAAAGATAAGACCTTTGAAGTACCTGGGTCTGGTAAGCTGAGGGAAAAAAACAAATGGATGGTCAACAAAACCCACCCCTTTGACCTATAATGGTGAGAACTACTGTTGTTCCTTTCTCCCAGCCTTCAGTCTAGCCTTGGCCCAAGACTAAATATAGCTGTTGATGCTCAGTTTTCAAAAGATCATATTTTACTCCTAAAAGTTAAAGCTCTAGACTGAAAAAATTATGGAACGAGCTTGTTTTCTACGCTGTTACTTTCCAGGGACCCAAAAATATAGGGATTGAGTTATTCCCTTCTACAAGCTTTTCTCTGTGCATAGAGTTTAGTCAAACTCTAAGTATTGTTCTCATCTAGAGCCCAGTGATACTTGCTACAGGAGAACCTGAAAACAGCCCTCAGAGTCCACAGCTCCTCTCCTGAAGCTAGGCTGGAGCTTCAGGGGCAGTAGAATTCTCCACAGCCATATGCTGATAACATTGGAGAAGCTACTCCCAAAGGTAAAACTGCTGATCCAGAAATGCTCACAGATTGTTAGATGATAATAGTTGTTCCAAACTATCCTCTCTGCTTCCAGATATTAATTGTCCTCCATTCTATTCCTATTGAATCTCTACATTTTGCCTTCTAAAACATAGCCTTGTTGTTGTCCCAAGACTGTGTCAAGCTTTGTCCCAATTTGAAGTCTGCAGCTTTTGCTCCTGTGATTGTCTTTCATCCCTTACAGCAGTTGCTGTTGATGACTTAGCCATATTCCTCTGGCTTTATTCAGTGCAGACAGTATGATTTCCAACTGCCAGAATGTGCATCATGACCTCAAAACCAGGGAATTCTACTCTGTCCCTCAGATCTGGAGAGTTAACACCCCAGAAACAGTCTCACCAATAACTGGTGGTAGTTAGTATATAAACAGCCCAAGTCCCTCATTTCCTGGTGGTTTAATATTGAGGCCTGTTCTACATCATTTCCAGATTTCTCCCAAAGGATTGAGTCCCAGTTGCCCACAGTGGTGGCTACTAGATAACACACCCTATATTTGGCTGCCTTCCCTCCCCATCTTAGTCCTGACTCCTCTCTCATTATTTTTGCCATTACTTCCCCCAAACAAAACAAAACAAAATGTTGCTAGCACTTGAATCCTTTTCTCAGGGTATGATTCTACAGGAACCCAAATATAGGTACCTTCCACCACTTTTCTAACATATATTCATCTTTCCAGTCTTATTTTGATCACTACTTCATTAAAAACACCTCTAAATATCTACTCTGGTTAGGGCTCCCCATTACAAATTTTCACAAGATCTTTCACTTTTTCTTTCGTAGCATTTATCACAAACTAAAAATATAACTTTTTGTGTAATTATGTTTTAATATCTGTAACATCTTTTGCCATATCTTAACACAAGGCTTAGCATAAAGTGGGCATTTAATTAGCATATGTCAATTCAATGAATAAATAAATCAGTAAACCTGGGAATTTCATTCTGCAACTCACATCAGTTCTACCTCCAAAGAATATCTCCTTTTGCTTATCTCCATCTCCAACATGTTCCAAATCACCATAATTTCTGAAAAATTAGTAGCACTCATCGGATTGGTCTTCATCCTTCAAGCCTGTCCTTGCCCAACCCACATGTTACCTACAGTGGCCTCGCATTGCACTTGAATTCACATTCAAACTCTTTATCTTGACTTACCAGACTATGCATTATTTTACTCCTGCTTGTTCCTTCAAGCACATCTCATGCTACTTTCCCCTTTTCTCTCATGACTGAAGCTTACTAGTTTATACTACTTTGTAGAAAGTGCCAAGCCCTTTCAACCCTACACATCTTTGTCTTTGATCTTCTTTTTTGGTTGAAATCTTCTTGTGCCACTATCACCTTGTATTTTGAAGAGTCTTCAATGAACGAAATTTTCAATAAAGATATAGCCAAAAATTAGCGAATCAACAAGAAGATATGCAGACATCCAGGGAACTGTTAGTATTCCTAGATATGAAGAGGCAAGCAGAGGATTTGATTACTCCAGAGTCCACAGAAACTTGAAGCTACTATATTTGTAGAGAAGCACATTAATACTAGAGCCTCTGAACTGAGGTAGAAAAGATACATGAGAAGAAATACTCCAACTTCTTTTTCTCCTATTCTTCTATCTCCTACTAGACTCTCACTAGTTGAACCAGTGGGAAGCCAGAAAGCAAGAAAGCCCAAGAAATGAAGATTGTAAGGATCAATTCCACAGAGTACAAAGCAGGAAAAAGCAGTGTGAGAAAGATATGTATCAGGGTAAATAGAAAACAATGAAAGACCATTAGAAGCCACTCAGGAACCTAGCTTACTCTGCAAGTGTAGAGTTTGTTGCTAAGCATAATTTATCTGCCTACTTTTCCTAAGTTGTTTAAATTTTAATTTTAACCTAGAGTGGGCATTTAAATGTAGAACCAAAGCCATTCTATTCAATCCTGGATAATTAAACTCTTCAAAAAAAAAAAAAAAGGCCTTGAAATCAAAATATTAAAAATTGGATTGCATATTCATATAGAAGCAGCTTTATCATCCAGTGCTACTCTCAAGATCAAGGATTTGGTGTCATTTATAACAGAAATGGTAATAAATGTTATTTACTGTATGGTTTAATCAAATATAATGTACAAACACATGATATAGCTCTCTAAAATATGCCCAAATCCATTGCTTAGGAGATGGTGGTAGAGGTGGTTAAAGTTCTATTTGTCATTTCACAAAATTCTAAATTCAATGAAGAGATGTTCCAGAGGATATATGAAGTGAGGATGATTTGGAGGACCATAAACGGTGAATACAGGAGAGGTAAATTTTCTGAAGATTAAGAAGAGACTGTCATCTAGACCTCATGATTACAAGGACCTAGTTTCTGATCCAGAAACAAACAAACCAAAAAAAAAAAAAAAAATCAAAGCTTGGAGAAAGCCAGGGGACAGAGAACTCAAGAAGAAATGATGGCAAAGTGAGAAGCAAATCAGTGCTGAGGCAGACTGCCAGGACTGGGTAAAGAATTGAGAGTTCAGGTCCTACCAAGAAAGAAAAGACCCAATATCACCACAGATTTTCAGGTGA
The DNA here is from genome assembly GCF_902729225.1 of Pteropus medius. Lineage (NCBI taxonomy): Eukaryota > Metazoa > Chordata > Mammalia > Chiroptera > Pteropodidae > Pteropus > Pteropus medius. The sequence goes on from NW_024342471.1 coordinate 962,032, forward strand.
GGCTCAGAAGGGTTAAAACCAAGAAACTAATTCTGATTATAATTTAAAAACAAAAGAAAACAAAAATAAAACTATTACATAGATTAAGCCTAAAACAACTCCACCCAATTTCAATCTGGATTAAGTTTAACAATGTCTATCCAAACTGCTTGCCAAAGGCAAACATAAATAATGTCTAGAGAAAACTAATATTTCCCCAACTTGTCTTTATACTTTTCCATTCATAAATTCCTGAAATATTTTGTATACCACGAGACAAGAATTATTTTGCACACCATAAGATAAGAACAAATTATTAAAAACCAAGAGAAAAAATAGATATTAGAAAAATCCCTAAGAGTTCTCAATATTTTTGAGAAAATAGAATACAAAATAGAATGCAAAATTTGCACAGATACTTTGTATCTATCAAAAACTAAATAGAAATTCTAGAGCTGAAGAACATGTTAACTGAAGAAAGGAATTCAATTCAATAGATGCAGTTAACAGATAAACATAGCTAAAGATAAACATAGAAATTATAAAAAGAAACTATAAAATTTTTAGCAGTAATAAAAATACCTGACTGAAGCACAGAGAAAAGGGAGAATAAAAATACATAAAAGGTATTTCTAATTGAAGTTCCAGAGAGGGAAGAAAAATAATAAAAAAGCATTATATAAACATATAATGACTAAGAGTTTTCCATAATAATAAAAGACATCAAGCCAAAGATTCAGGAAGGGTTATGAACTCTAAGCAGGGTAAATACATAAAGAAAAACATTACAAGGAATGTAATATTAAAATTGGTGTAAAATCAAGAACAAAGAGAAAACTAAACTGAGTCAGATAAAAGGATAAATTAAATGTGATGGAATGACAGCTTCGGAGTGCCAAAAGAAAATAGTTGCTAACCTAGAATTCTGACCTATGAGTAAATATTCTTTAAAAAATATGTCAAAATAAAAGTATTTCAGACAAAGCCAGAAATTATTCATCATAAGTGTACCCATACTATTAAATACTAATGTTAGAGGGAGTTCAATAGGAATGAAAAAAATGATTCTAGATAGAAACATGAAGATCATTGAAGGATTGAAAAACAATGGAAATGGCATATATGTGGGTAAGCATAAATAAATATTGATTATACAAATAAAATAATGATATATTGTAGCATTTAAAATACATATATAATTTAGATATTTGAAAAAAATAGCAAATAGATGGGAAAGAAATACCTGGAGTTCAAGTGTTCTAAGGTATTTGAATACCTGATAAGTGGTAAAGGAATAAATTCTAACAAACTTTAATAAATAAAAATGCATATTTTTATCTCAACAAAATATACATAACATGTTAATAAGGTAAAAATAAATAAAAAAAAAGATTCATCCAAAAGGGGCAAAAAAAGCAGAGAAAAAAGATTATACATTATAAAATAAGTAAGATAAATACATGATAAATGATAAAATGGAAGATATAAACCAATTATATCAATAATTCCATTCAATATAATTAGATTAAATAAGTCAAACAAAAATAATCAGAACGGTTAAAAAAAAATAGCAACAAACTATATGTTGTTCACAAGAAGCATACTTTAAATGTAAGAATAGAGGAGACTTATGAGAAAAATGTAAGGAAAAATGTATATCCTGAAAACTACAATTAAAAGAAAAGTGACATAATTATACTAATAGAAAAACTATATTTTAAGGGAAAAGAGGTACTGGAGATGATGAAAGATGTTTTGTTTGATCAAAAGAGTTTGATCCTTCAAGAAATTAAAATAATTCTTAATGTGCATGGATCTAATTGCATATCCTAAAAATACATACAGCAAAAAAAAGAGACAAAACTGAAAGAAGAAACAGACAAAGTCAAAATTATTGTGAGAAATTTTAACACAAATCTCAGTAACTGATACAAAAAGCAAACACAAATTACCAAGAATATAGAATAAGCAACACAATTACCAAGCTTAACTTAACCTAATTGGCATATAGAAAATATTGCACTCCAAATTTGCAAAACATACTTTTTTCTTCTTACTTTTAAAACATGCACACAGATTTCTTGGCCCATAAATAAATTCTCAAGAAATTTCATGGGTTAAAATAATACAAATATTATTTTGTGACCAAAATGATATTGCTTGAAATCAATAAATTAAAAAAATTAAAAGTATCCAAATATTGGGAAATTAATAAACTTATAAATAACTCCATGGTCATATACAAAATCATAAAAGAAATTATAAAATATCTTGAAATAAACTATATAGTTAATGTCCAGTTCACAGGTAAGTTTAGACTCGTATATATTTTAGGAAGGAAAATGGTCAAGAATCAAAGATCTCAGTTCATATCCCAAGAACTTAAAAATAACAGCAAATTAAACCAAGAAAAGAAAATACAGAATGTAAAAAAATGAGACAAACATTTAATTTAATGAAATAGAAAACAACTGCATAATATAAAAATCAACAAAGAAAAATGTGTTTATTTGAAAAGGCTAATAAACTCTTGTCAAGAATTATGAGAAAATGCAAAAATTACCAATATCAGAAAAAAGGAGACATCTCTGCAGATTCTATATCATTATATGAAATGTTTTAATCCCTATAAAAATGAAACTACAAAAATACCTAGAATGTCCTAACAAAATGCAATAAATGAGATGGTGGCATGAGTCTGTGGACTACTCAGAAAAGGCAAAGCAGAATGCTTACATTCTACAATTTCTAATCTCCACAATGAGTATTTTGAGTGGTCTCAAAATATTGTTTGCAAATATGACACTGTCTTTCATACATCTTTACTTTAGTACTACTATTCCTTCTGCTGTTCCCTCCGCCTTTTAAAATTCTACATATGCTTGAAGAATCAACTGTACTGATCTAAGGACAGCACCAGATAAATCCACAGAGAAACACACACACACACACATACACACACACACACACACACACACATACATACCACTAAACTGATAGTTCAACAATTAACCATAAGATTTCTTTATACAGCAAGTCCCACTCATCACTCCAAAACGTGGTTTTATTTATGAAAATAAATAAGCCTCTACCAAATATGGTAATTACACAAAGTTAGAGATACCTGTCCAACCAATCAATTTCACCTAGAAATAGAAATACTGGTTTATGTACAGCGTGCCATTAAGCATTCAAACCTGTTCCAAATTATTTAATTATATTTACCACGAGCTTCAATGATGAAGCCAAGTTATATGGGGAAATATGCTATTTTTTAAGAAGATTGATTGCTATATTAAAGTCGTTTAAAAAAATATATTAGCATGTCATGTGTGGCTTGGCAAAATTACTCTTTGGAGATACTTTATGTAATACTCAAATCAAAACCATTTTTGATGATCCCCTTAAGGAAGCAGCAAAAACACACTGCAAAAAAAAAAGAAAGGTTAAGAGTTCAGTTTTCAAAAGCTGAAAAATTGGCCGCTGCTAATCTGTGTTTATTGGCTTGCTACTGCCGTGTTACTATCTTCTTGGTTTGCATGGGAAGAGTTTAAGTAACTCATTAGGCTCTATAAGTAGATTATTATAGATGAGAGCCAAAACTTAGCAGAAAGAGATTGAAATAAACTGAGGTAGAGAAGTGCAAAGAAAGAGAGACAGTGGAAAAATGAGAAAGAATGAGAAAAATACATAATAATTTGTGTATAGATGGACCATATACATACATATACATACATACATACACGTATATATATATATATACACATACACACACACACACACACACATATATATATATATATATATATACATAGTTTATGCATTAGCTTTCTATTGCTGTGATATTATCATAAACTTAGTGGCATAAAACAAAATATATATTATTTTATTGTTCTGTAGGTTAGAATTCTGATGGCGTCACCAGGGTAAAATCAAGATGTCCGCAGGGTTGTGATCCTTTCTGGAGGCTCTAGGGGAAATCTGTTTCCTTGCTCGTTCAGGTTGTTGGCAGAAATCTGTTTCTGGAGGCTTAAGTCTGTAGTCCTTGATTCCTTGCTGGCTGTCAACTGATTGATATTTCCAGCTTCTTCAAGTCTACTGCATTTTTTGGCTTGAGGCCCCTTTATCTTCAAAGGTAGGAATGGAAAGGAGCCTTCCATTCTCATGGCTCCTCTCTTTGACTCTTTGGCCTCCTCCTCTTATTTTTTAAAAGGTCCATAAGATTATTAGGGCCCACCAAAATACAGTAAATCCTCACTTAACATCGTGGACAGGTTCTTTGACTTTAAGCAAAAGGACATACAACAAATACAGTTTTACCATAGGCTAATTGATATAAACAAGAGTTAAGTTTCTAAGGCATCTCATCAACATTATAATGAAACGACATTGAATAAAAGGGCATTATTCAAGGACCTGCAGCAATCCAGAATAATCTTCCTTTTTTGTGTCAGTTGATTAGGAAATTTAATTGCATCTGCAAAGTCCTTGTTGCCATGTAATGTTAACGGATTTCCATGTTTAGGCTATTAGGGTATGGACATCATGAGGGGCCATTTCTGCCCAACAGAGTCTATTTTAATAGAACAGAATATTTGCATAAAATCTATTTAAGTTATCTATATATATATATTATGTATTGATCTATTTTTCATTCACCTAAAGTGTCCTAGCTACCCAGCGTCTAATAACAACAGTTTAAAATAAACCATTGAATTATATACTAGAAACTACTATTATATTAATGATCATTTCTTTATTTGATAATTGTAATGTAGTTGTGTAAAAGAATATACTAGTTTTAGGAAATAAACACAAATATTTAAAGGTAATACTCTCAAATTATTCCAAAAAAATATTAATATACATGTAGATAGATAAATAAAATGATAAAGCAAATGTGACAAAATATTAAAATTTGCAATATGAATAAAGGGAATATAAGAATTTTTTAAGTTTTCAAGTTTTAGGTAAGAATAAAATTATTTCAAAATAAAAAGTAAAGATGATTGTTATTTTTCACTCTACAGGACTACAATTTGAAATATTACCATTTGTGTGATATAATATGAATTAAAGACAGTTCATCTTTTAATTAATAACCAGAACCTTGTTATCAATGGGCTTTGACTGGGAAAAAATTTATATCAGGAAACTAACTAATGCAACAGCAAGTCTCAGAAGTTATTACACATGAATTTAATGGAAGATATCTAGGAATGTTTTTAAAGGAAGTCAAACAAATGCAGATCTATTTGGGAGCAAAACAAGATAATGGGCTCTGAGCAGAAAGAATTGAGGTATAATTAAAACTCTACAATTGGAGCAGAAAGCAATGTTTATCAACCAATAGCCATTTTTACATTTACCAATAAGGAAAACAGGAAATATCAATTAAAACTAAGTGTAGGACATGAGTCAGGCAAATGAGAACTTCTCCTTATCTAAATAGGTTTTAAAAATTCCTTTCCCAGTTTCCTTTATTTTGTCGATAGGTACTACCATCTAAAATAAAAAAGGCATTAGAGATTTATTAATTAAATCACTCTGTATGCCCAACAAAAAGAAATTGCTAATACCATGTGTTGGTGAGGATGTAGAGCAACCAGACCTCTCATGAACTGCTGGTTTGAGAATGTAAAATAATGCAATCACTTTGGGAAACTGTTTGGCAGTTCCTATATAAAGTTAAACATACACCTAGTTATTGCACTGTTAGGCATTTACTCTGGAGAAATGAGTGCATATGTTCCACAGAATGACTAGTACATACATGAATGTCCATAGCATCACTATTTGTAAGAGCCCCAAAATAGAAAAAAAAAAAAAGTCTAACAACAGGAAAATGAATCAATTAGTTGTAGCACATTCATACAATGAAATATGACTCAGCAATAAATAAGGAAAAACAATGAATATATGCAGTGACATAGATAAATTTCATAAATATTTTGCTGAGTCAAAGAAGCCAGACAAAAAAGAATACATAGTATATGTACTTCATACCACTTGCATGAAGTTCAGGGGAAAAAGAAAAACTAAATTGTGGTAATAAAAATTCAGAATACTGGGTGACTTCGGAAGGAAAATGGATGCGTTGACCAGAAAGGGCACCAAAGAACTTTCCGAGGTGATGGAAATGTCCCTTAAGATCTGGATGTCAAGGATGCACATGTGTCAAAATTCATCAAACTGTATGCTTAAGATTTATATTTTACTGAATGTAAATTAAATGCCAATAGAGTACTGTTAGCATGAATAAAAATCCGTGGATATCTCGCCACATGTTCTTTGTCCTTTAGCCTCACTGGTTTTCATGACACTAAGCAAACAAAGGCTGTCATCACTTCACATGGCTTGCCTAGTTAATTTAGGAAGTGCTTCATTTACAGGAAGTTTCTGTCCACTTGGAAAACAATACTATTGTTTCTTAAAGAAGACTCCACATGGAGAACTGACTACAATGTAACCGAATCACTTCAATTCTCTATTGGAGAAAGGAGTTTGAAGAGTTCTGACTCTTCTCAAAACTAGGAATATAAATCTCCCAGCTGCTTTTAAACCTCATCTGGCCTTGTACGGCAATGGGCCCCATGAGTCTCCAGAACAAGTGCCTGACAGGTGGGTTTCTTAAGAAGGTAAGAAACACAGGTGTTCCTCTCACTGAAATATTTGCCTGGAGATATTTCTGTTCCTGAGAATGAAATGCAAATTTGTTTCCAGTAGCCTGAGGTGGGATAGTGGTTTTTATGGTTTTGAAGCAAAACCTGATGAAAATTGAGAGTGAGTTCATCTCTTTTTATAAGGTTATTTGGTGAGGTTTCCAACATGATCTAATCTTGTCCTGGAAAATGAACTAAAAGGAGTTGACTGGTTATTAGGAATGAGTTCACTAACCCCACTTTACAGCCATCCAAGTGGATGTCTTCATGGAAGTCTCGAGGCTGCTCCTGTCCCAGCTGGGTTTAGGGACCTCCCTGTGACTTCAGAGGGACTTCCTAGGGCAGAACAGAAAAGAATCATATCCAAAGCCTTTCATATTTTAAGTGTACTTGTCTTTCCATTACCTACTCCTATTTTCATAGCTGTATAATTGAACTTCCCAAATTAAGACCAGATTAAAAACCAACCTCTCCTCACTCTCAGACACAATCTATTGTGCCTGCATTCAAAACAACACGCACGCTTCTATTTTTCTCTATTGCAATGACATAGGTGGACTCTACTGATACTAAACCTCTCCAAAGCACACTTGATTGGAGTGAGAAGCAATTATACGAGTCTAACAAAATTCACCAACTTCCAAAATTAAAGGGGAGAAAATGGAAGGAATTTTACTGGATGATATTTTGCATGCCAATTTATAATTTCACATTCAATTAGGTGAGCAAAGATCTTTTGTGGCTATTCTTACAATTGGTTTTGCTTGTTAAATAAAAATTTGCTTTGGTGCCTACCTTTTTGTGAGATTAGATTAAATAAATTTTTAATAGTTTCTGACCTCCAAAAAGTTGGAAGGTAATTAGGATAAATAATATATACATATCAAAATAACAACAGTGACAACAAAAACCTCAGTGGTGTTTACATAATCGTAAACAAAGGTTTAAAAAAATGCTAGAGAGTGAAGGAATAATGAGTTTAGAGTTTTTCAGAAAAAGTCTTGTGGGAGAAGGTCATGTTTTGAGCTGAGTTCTGACAGAGAAAAGAAACTTTTATTTTGATTCTCAGGTCAGTTTCTCTGAGAATAATATCCTTTAGACCGTGATTCCCAGTGACAGACATTTTGTCACCACTGACACCATCACCCAGTCTGAGGACATTGACAATGTCTGAATACGTTTTTGGTTGTCAAAACTAGGGAGTTGCTACTGGCATCGAATGAGTTAGGGATGATGCTAAACATTGCCCAGGACAGCCCTCCTCATCCACATGCCCCACTCACAGGAAAGAATTATCAAGTCCTAATTATCAATAGTTGAAAAACACTGTTTAGAGTTATTCGGTATTTCCAAATCCATAATCTAGTGTATATTGGCCTTTGTAGCTATGTTGCCCACGGACTTCAAGAGGAAGGGAAGTTCAAAATAGTATTTAAGTCTTTTCAGGAGCAGATTTAAACACATTTTAAAAAAGAACCACAAATCTCAAAAACTGCACTTCAATCAGCATTTCTTCCTCCCCCTAGCATGATGGAGATAAAATTGACAAAAACCCTAGCGTTATGGAGATATAATTGACATAAAACATTGCATAAGTTTAAGATGTACAACATGATCTGATGTACATATATATTACAAAGTGATTACCACAGTAAGGTTAGTTAACACATCCATTATCTCACATTGTTACCTTGTGTGTGCGTGTGTATGGGATAAAAAGTTTTAAGGTCTATTCTTTTAAACAACTTTCAAGTACACAAGACAATACAGTATTGTTAACTACAATCACCATGCTGTATATTAGATCTCAAAACTTATTCATCTTATAACTGGAAGTTTGTACATTTCAGCTACCCTCACCCATCTCCACCTCTCCCTGCTCACACACACCCCCAACCCCTGGCAACCACCAAACTATTATCTGTTTTTATGAGCTTGGTATTTTTTTAAGAGTCCAAGAATCTACATATAAGTGAGATCATACAGTATCTGCCCTTCTCCATCTGACTTATTTCACTTAGCATAATGTCTTCAAGGTTCATCCATGTTGTAGCAAATGGCAGAATTCCTTCTTTTTTATGGCTGAATAATATTGCATGAGTGAGTGAGAGAAAGAGAGAGAGAGAAATGTATTTTTTATCCATTCATCCATCACAGACACTTAGGTTGTTTCCATGTATTGGCTATTATACATAATGCTGCAATGAACATAGAGGTGCATATGTATTTTGGAATTAGTGTTGTCAGTTTCTTTGAAAAAATATCAAAAAGTGAAATTGTTGGATCATATGGTAGTTCTATCTTTAATTTTTTGAGGAATCTCCATACTGTTTTCCACCGTGGCTGCACCGGATTACCAACAGTGCATGAGGGGTCCCTTTTCTCCATTTCCTCACCAGCTCTTATCTCTTGTCTTTTTTGATAACAGCCATTCTAACTGGTGTGAGGTGATACCTCATTATAGTTGCGATTTCCATTTCCCTGAAGCCTGGTAATGCTGAGCACCTTTCATGTATCTGTTGGCGATTTATATGTCTTCTTTGGAAAAACGTTTGTTCAGGTACTTTGCCCAGTTTTAAAAATTGGTTTTTTTTGTTTGTTTGGGATTGTTTTTTGTTTTGTTTTGTTTTGTTTTTGCTATTGAGCTGTATGAGTTTCTTACACAGCTTGGATTTCTTACTCAGCTGTATGAGTTTCGTACACAGCTTTTATCAGATACATGATTTGAAAGTACTTTCTCCCATTTCGTAGGTTGCTTTTTCATTTTTTGATTGTTTCTTTTGCTGTACAGGTAGTTTTTAGTTTGAAGTAGTCCTATTTGTTGACTTTTGCTTTTATTATTTGTACTTTTGGTGTCATACCCCCAAAATCATTGCCAATGACGAATGTTGAGGAGCCTCTTCTCTACATTTTCTTCTAATTTTACGGAATCAGGCCTTATATTTAAATCTGATCACTTTGAGTTAACTTTTATGAATGGTGTAAAATGGGGTTCAATTTTGTTTTTCAGCATGTGCTTATCCAGTTTTCCCAACACCATTAGTTAAAGAGAGCACCCTTTCTCCACTGGGTGTTTCTGTCTTCCTTGTCAAATATTAGTTGACTGTGTGTGCAGGGGTTTAATACTGAGCTCTCTATTCTGTTCCATTGGTCTACATATCTATTTTTATGTCAAATGCCATACTGTTTTGTCCATCAACAGATGAATGAAGATGTGAAATACACATACACACACACATACACACACACCAGAATAGAATATTATTCAGCCATGAGAAAAGACATCCTGCCATTTGCAACAACATGGATAAAACTTAAAGACATCATGATAAATATAATAAGTCAAACAAAGAAAGACAAATACTGCATGATATCACTCATATGTGGAATTTAAAAAAGCTAAACTCATAGAAACAGATAGTAAAATGGTGGTTACCAAAGGATGGGGGCGCTGAGGGAAATTATAGATGTTATTTAAGGGTACAAACTTGTGATGAGTAGTAAATAAGCCCCAGAAATCTAAACCACAGCATTGTGAATATAGACAACAATATTGTGCTATTATCATCAAACTTGTTAAGAGACTAGAACTTAATTATTCCAACCACTAATAATAAGTGATAATTATGTAATGTGATAGAGTGCTAATTATCACTGCAATGGAAATCATATTACAATATTTAAGTGTATCAAATTGATATGGTATACAACTTAAATGTGCATAATGACATATATCATATATATTTCAAGTTTAAAAATAAATAATTCACAATAAAAAATAGTCAATAGTTGATAAGAACTTACTATTTTCCAGGCATTGAATTAGACAGTGGGGCACTAATAACAGTAAGAAACTCAAGTCCTTAGTCTCAGGTAATACATACAGAATGTTATTTAAAGCTATAAACGTGGATGAGATAATCTCCAAAGAAATTTTATATTAAGGAGGGAGGAGGGAGAAGAGATCAGAGGAGAAAAGAAGGGAGAAGAGAGCACTGAAGAAAGTAAGGGGAAGGGGAGGGGGAGAAAAAAAAGAGAGAGGGAGAGAGAAAGACAAGAAGGCCTCAGAAATCTCCAAAGTTTAAAGTTGAAACAGATACGGAAGCACCACCAAAGATTCAGTTAAGGGGTAGGGCTATGATGTCAGGGGATAGTAAAGAGAAGAAAGGTGGGAATGAGCAATTAGATCAATGACTGATGTGAGATCAAGTAATTGTAAGGCAGAAAGTGTTTGGCTACTGTCATCATTAATCTTGACAAGAGCAGTTTCGGTGGAGCTGGAGAATGGGCTTAACCTTTCCTTTGGGATTTTCAGTTTCTGTTTGGTGAGATTTCCCCCATATATATGTAAAATTAAAATATGAACATCGAATAAAATTTATATGTTTTTTTCTCCTATTAATCTGTCTTTTGTCGATTTAATTCGCACAGCCCCAGGTATTGAACCTAAGAGTATATAGGGTAGTTTTTTCATCCCCTGCACTTGGAATTCATGTGATGACCAAGGAAAAGCAGAGTGAAGGCCAGATGTTAAGAACAGTTGATAAGTCTCTGAAAAGGAAGGTGGATAAAAGATTTTTTAAAAACATAGCCACAGAAACATTGGTAGGACTTTTAGGATGGTCCGTCCCTCAGGCTACTGAACGAGTGGGAGAATAACAAGGGTGAACAACCCACTATTTAAAGAGGCAAGGAAGAAAAGCCATAACAGCCTAAGTAGATAATGCCTCAGATGTTGTATACTGAAAGAGCTGTATATCTTAAAGGTCCCATACTTTTTTCCAGATGCTTGGGCTAAATCCTTTGGCTAAAATCCTTCTTTGGCTAAAATCTTTACCTAAAACTCAATCACATGATAAGAACAATTTAGAAGGGCACAGCACACCTCCACTCTTCACCTGGAAAATAAACAAACTTCGAAACCAGGAGTCTGGCTAAAAGATTGTCAGAGAAGAAATAGATGCTAAAGTCCTTCAAAGAGTTAGAACTGAACACTTGACTTTCTTCATTTGTACATTCTTATAAAAGATTTATTTCATCATTCAATGAAAAGAAGGTAATTGTCTATTTTTTGTTTACCTTTGGTACACTTGGCCTTTGACCAGACATCTCTTGATATTGAATCACAGCTTTTTAAGGATTTGATGTTAGCCACTAAAGAGCTAAGAAATGGCAGGCTAATTACAATTATGCTCCTTAATCCTGGTATTAATGCCATATAGATAAAGAGAATAGAAGAGAAAATGAGATCTACGTAATTGTTTAATGAATTCTTTTTGAAGACACAATGTATATACTCTGTATGCATAAACTACTTGAGTAACTTTTTAAACTTCAATTATTTTCTAACTGTAGAAAAAAGCCTCTTGACACAGATGAAAAATTTTCTAATAAATATCTTCATCTCTCTTTTAACTTATACTTTAGAATAATTTCAGTTAATAATACCCATTGTCCTTTAGATAATTAATTTCCTTAATTACTGTGAGACGTAAATTATAAAATATGGGGATGAAATTTTGAGACAGGTAGTAGTTATAAAATTCTGTAGGGAAGGAAATTATTATTACAAACGGATCTCATTTGGTAAAGCATTTCAACTGCCGTTATTTGAAAATAATCCATCCTTTTCTGAAATATCTTTTCCACTTCTGTTTGGGTGGGCTTTCTACTTACAATGTGGCTCAGGTGATTCCATATGCGATTTTAGAAGGGGTGCTGAAATGACCTGGTTTGGGAAGTTTTCATTACATTTTTTCTGGAGAGGAAATAGCTGGGAGACAGAAGAAAAGCACTGCTTGATTTTTACAAATCCCCCTTGCTTTCTGACTCATAAAGGGACAATCATTGTTAGTCTTAGGTTCTGTCACTTAAGAGGCTTAGAGAACCTTATGCAGGTTCTCAGAGCAAGACCTCCAACAACCTTCAGTCAAAAACCATATTCTCTTTGTAGACCAAGCTGAAAAGAATACCTACAATATATTATTAGATTTATTTAGACACCAAAATCACCAAGTTAGTCCAGTCTGTGATGAGAAACCAGGTATCCAGATATACGCAAAGGTATAGTCATATATCTCTAATGAAAACAGAATAATAAAAACAGAAAAATTAAAACAGAAAACATGGTTCATTCACGGAAATATAGTAATCTCTACAAAGCTACCCCTCTACCTGGGAGGCAATCATCTAGTTTGAACCAAAGATGACTAAGGAAGAGTAATTTATTTTAAAAAATCACTATGGACAACATCGATACTTCACCAAAAAGAAAAAAAATTCTGTCAGTTCTTGCCACCGTTCTTTTCAATTTATTTTTCAGAATTATAACAGATTATGCCTTTACATTGATCTGAGCATGGGTCAATAGAGTTCCAATTGCTTCATGCTTCCTTTAATAATTCCAGAAAGATTTATTGGACACCTATGTGGTGAGAAACACCATAGTAGGCGTTGTAACATACATCATAATATATTATGTTCTAATGTGTCGTCAGGAGCATAATAGGTAAACTAAACGAAATGCAACCCTTTTTAGAGTATGATATGAGTACAAAAGTGAGGGGAATTCCTTTAGGCTTTGTCTTCAGGGAGAGTGACCCCTATGGGCAGACCCAGGAACTAAAATACTCCAAAAATAAGAAATGGCAAGAGCCAAAGGTTGGAAAAGGTAAAGGAGAACTTATTAGATGGCCAGAGCAAAGGGTTCATAAGAAGGGTTATAGACATAGAAGCTGAAAAGTCAGGGAAGATATAGTGAAGGACTTTGAATGCTCCACTGAGGAATTTAACAATTGTTTTAATTTTTATCTGCAGTATTTTTCAGAGCTTCTAACATGCTAATGTACATATGATGGTCTAAGAAAGAATGCAGTATGCCATAATCTCATATTTTTTGCTCATAAAATTTTGTGTATGAGATGTGAAGGGACTCTGCCCATCTGTGACATATACTTAAGAAAACCTTATTTAGGGAATTTGAAACTGCTTCACAATGTGATAACATGAATATTTATTAACAGAATCAGACCAGCTTAAAAAGCATTTGAGGTTTATATTATTATGGATGATCTAAAAATGACCAAATCCTAAATTGGAAGACCATTTAGTGCTATCTGATGTTCGAAAAGCCTTTAAAAAAAGCCACAGTATTTAATTGTCTAGCATTTGGTGACAGGAAACTCAACAGAAGGAATCTATTCCATTTCAAACAATTTATTATTTTGAACCCAAATTTGCCTTCTTAACCATGCTAGGTTCTTTTTGGTGGGCAATTACTAGAAGCCTAAACCTTCTCCTATCATAAAGCCCTTATGTAGTTTGAAACAATTATCTCATTTCCTTCTAGCTTTTCTTGTCTTAGTTCTTCCAATTGTACATCAAATGACATAGTTTCTAAGTCCTCGCCAGCCTAGTTATTCTTCTTTGGATACTCGAGTTTGTCATTGCATCTCTTAATACAAACAAAAGCCATTTGGGTAAATTTGGATTTAATATGAAGTTGTGACCCACTAAGTTACTGAAATAATTTTCATATAAACCTCTGCTCACCCCATCTCCTCCAACCTCTTCCTGTGTTGCTGATTTTCAGAACTTAAAGTTTATCTCATTACCATTGTCATATCTTTCTTTTGCGCAATAATCTTTTTGATCTTGATTTTGCCACTCTCTTGGTTTTGAATCATCTTCAATTTGATCATCGGTCTTCACCCAAGACTGGATAAAACAGATAGGAAAAAACTTGACGACAAAATCTTGCAATGGGTATCAAACACTCCTGTTCAAGATGCAATTGATTCATTAATCACTCAAATGTTATTTATCTACAAAACGTGACCACTTAGCCTACAGAAGTTAAGGTTCACTCAAATCTACTTATGCTACACCTACCCTATTGAATCAAGAAAAAGAATATAAAGGCTATAACATAGCTAGTCAAATATATGAAGAGATCTCAGAATCTGCCTTTTTCTTTTTGAAAACTGGTACATCTGTCTATCTGTGGAATTCTAACTTTTCTCCTCTTCTCCATGATTTGGCAAAGTTTATTGATAGCATTTTTGCATCTTGCCTCTATAGTCTCTTAATATCATGGTCTTTTCTCAACTGGAACAACTACATCTTTTTCTTTTACGAATGACAATTTTTTCCTTCATGTTCGAGCAGGAGAGCTTAGCTGGGCCTCATCTTTTAAACTACTACTACTCACTCTAAAGAAAAAGAAAGATGCATTTTCTTATTTGTCTTGCTCTGAATCAGGATTTCTCAACCTCAGCACTATTGACATTTGGATCAGATAATTCTTTGTTGTAGGGAGTTGTCCTGTGCAATGTAGGATGGTTAGAAATATTCCTGGCCTCTACCTACTAGATACCAGTAGATATATCCCTCTTCCAAGTCATGACAATCAAAAATGTTTCCAGACATTGATAAATGTCCCACAGTTTGGAGTGGGGTTAGAATTGCCCTGGGTTAAAACAACTGATCTGAACAGAAATAAATAAATTAAGAAAAACCTTTTCGTCCATGGTTTTTGTCCTTAATATGTACTCTTTTATTTAATTACATTCAAACTGATTCAGTTGATATACACAATATAATTAAACTAGGGAAATGTGCCTAGAATTCTTGGTTGAAAAAGAAACAACTTGTTTATGGCCTTAGAGGAGAAAATTAGAATGGAAGTGTTACACATCCAAATTAAGGCTAGCAAAACTAAGGGCAAAGAAGTATCTATTATGTCTTAGTTTAGGCTGCTATAACAAATACCATCAACTAGATGGCTTAAACTGTAAACATTTATTTCTCACAGTTCTGGAAGCTGGGAAGTCCAAGATCAAGGTGTCAGTTGATTGGGTTCATGGTTTGCAGATAGATAGCCTATCCTCTGTGGCAGAGAGAGATCATCTCTCTCATGTCTCTCCTTATAAGGGCACTAATCCCATTCATGAGGGCTCCACCTTATGACCTAATTACCTCCCAAAGACTCCATCTCCAAATACTATCACAGTAGGGCTTAGGACTTCAAAATACGAATTTTGGAAGAGGACATAAATATTTAGTGCATAGTAAATAGTAAACATAAGAATTATGAATACAAAACGACTAAAATGTATTTTTCTTTACAAACATTTAAGCCTCATACCTGGCTTTTAAAGGTTACATAGCCTTCAAAATATTTAGTTGAATTTCCTAACCCTTTCTCCTGGCCTTCACTTTTTCCCCCTTTCAATCCCAAAGGCTTTTTTGTCGTTTATTTTTCTTTACAATACTGTTCCATGAAGAAGGGTAATGTTTTTCCATGGAGCAAAATGTCCCAAGGACACCAATAAGAAAGTACAAGAGACGTGGCTGTACACCCACTCCCTTTTTGAGGGGATACTGCGATTGGACCGACTATCGCCCCCTGGTGGTAAGATCACCTATTTCATCCAGCTTTTATTTCTGGCTTGTTCTTAGAGGCTAGGACTTATTTTCAGGGCTGTTTTATGTCAACTCTGTCAAGAAGCCTGGCAGAAGAATGCCATGTATTTTTTTTTTCCTCCAAGAAAAATATCAGATCAGAGTAAAGTGAGGCATTATTTTGGCAAATGGTCACATTGATTTTTTTTTTTTTTTCCGGTTAGAAAAGTGACATGTTTGATATGTTGGTGTCTTTGAATCAAGAATAAGATTAAGGTCAAGTTTCAATCTAGTTTCTATGTTCTCATCTTTTAATTACAAAATTAAAATTTTAAATGCACTCATGAGAACAGATAGGAAATTTCATGAGTCTCATTAGGTCAACTTTGTTCTCTTTCTTTAAAAAATGTTCTAATAAATTGGAAAAAAATCAAAGGCCACTTTTCCAATTGTGGTAAAGCTGAAACTATTAAATATTAGAATCAGCAGAAAATTATTTAAGAGCTGACAGAAAACTGACTCTTCTGCTACTATGCTATCATGAAATGAGACTTGACATCTATATATTGGCAGGTTAATGTGAGAGAAAATATCCTTTCTTTGTAAGATTTTAATTTTTGTGGCTTCTAGTCATTGCAACATAAACTTGGCAAAAGAAAGGAATTAAAAAATCAGAGTAAACAACCTGGCTGAACTAAATATACTGGTCTGGGTCAGGGAGAGTTTCAGTGCTTGCCAAAATTGATTTTCAGTAACATGCAGTATTTTCAGTGAAGAGAAAAGGTGGTGTTACTGAATGGATTTAGCATCACTTTTAAGTTTTTTCAAATAGACTATGAGAATTGGAGCATAACTTTAATTCCTTGTGCTTTAACACATTTTTCTATAAAAGAATGCATCAGCCTTAAACCAGGTATGTCCAAGGTTGTGTGTTAGGCACTGAGAAATAATCTCTACTACTCCCTTTTTAGAAATATAACAAAATCTCTTGTTAAAAATGACAAGTGCTTCTCTTCAGGTAATTTCTCCTTCGAAGCAAAATCATCCCATTGGGAGGTGGCTGGCCTAAGAGGTGAACTTTGGGTTAACCTAAAAAAGTTAATTCACTGTAATTCTAGAATGGCCAAAAAGCACTTTGGCAACATGGAAGAAAGACAGTGTATAAATCCAAATAATGAATATGATTATTAACCAGATCAGAACTATATAAACATTCCCCTTTCACAAAGGCAAAGTTTTGATGTATCAATCCCTAGCTCCAGAGGATAATTCAATGAATACTAACACCAGAAGCCTCTAATTACAGGTGCAAGAGACCTTGGTCTCCAAATCCCTTAAATAAATGTCACACCCTTGCACATGTGTTGGCTAGCTTTGAGGCACAAGGTCCACTAAATTTCAAGGTGTAATGGTGATCCCACCCTGTGAGGTACATTGAAACTCCCATAAACCACTTGTCTCATCCTGGCTCAGGGGTTTAGAAGAAAATGAGCAAGCATCAAAGCAGGTGCAACTCTATCCTCTGATGTCTATGTTCTGGGGTGGAGCAACAGTGATCTAGAGAATCCTTTTGTATAACTTTTACGGGTCTGGGAATACTCTTTATAAGTATCTTTCCCACCCCCAGGCAGATGCAGGTTCACATACTGAGCAGTGGTCCTATTCAGTCTTTTTGTCTTCTACTCTATCTCTTCTGAATGTATTTAAGTTGTAAAAGAAATAAGACCAAGAGGTACATAGATTGGAAATGATGAGGTCTGGGGGTGGATTCTTAAAGTACATGCTAAAGAAATGAATACCTGGAGATCCTGAAGACCATTTGCCATTAAACAGCCTATTCAGGAAAGGGGGTGTTGAGTTCAGGGGACTAATTTGACATTTGTAAGGTTATCAAGCAAGAACTGAGTCTATTTTTGGTACCAATTTTTGCACAAACTGGTCCAAAATAAATAACCAGCACAGCTGTGGTACAGAAAACCTCCTGTGTAAATTATTTTCATGTGTGTGGCTTTAGAAAATGAATTTCCATCAATCTTTCCATGGGTTTTGGTCCACATTAGTCCTAACTATAACTGTATTTTTCCAAAGTTTAGGGAGTTGACTATCTATCAGGGATCATCTCTATTATGGTCTCTTTTCTGTTGTTGTTGTTTGATTTTTATTTGTTTGTTTGTTTGTTTTCAGCTTGGGATTGAGGTTGGCCACATATTTATTCAATCCTCTTAATAGTCTACAGAAGTTGGTTTTGTTTGAAGCAATGCAAGTGATTAAATTTGGGTAGCTTCCCACCTCTCTCATTCTACTTCCCTCTACCTCCCCTCTGGAACACTCAGATTCTTGGCTTTCCTATTTATAGTTATGGGGTAGCTCTTGCTTTTCCCACCCACCATTGCTCCAATTTGAAACACATGCAGGGAAAGAGAGGAAGGGGAGTTTGTGGGAGGAGAGGTGGAAGAACCACACCCACTGTGAAGCCACCATTCCATCCTGTTTGCATGTGGTTAAACACCCAGAAAGAGAGGGAGTTTGCTGAGACTCATTCAGTATGTCTATACTCGCTGGTCCAAATACATTTTGGTTTCTTATTGTCTGACTCATTCTGACTTTGGCATAAATCAGTTTCTTGATCATCATGGAGAAAAAAAACCAATAAAGGGAAATGCCTCAAGTCATAGCCTCTTGAAAATAAAGAGGAGAGAAAGGGGAAAAAATGAAACCTTCTATCATCATTTTCTCAGGAGTTATCACATTCTGAGAGTCCTGTACCTGGACATATGAAAACCTAATTCCTAAAGCTGGTACCTCATAGCAAGCATCACACACACACACACTCTCTCACAAGAAAAGAGAAGATCAAGTGGTTTATACTTTAAGGCTACTTAGATATTTTTCTGGAAGGTGAGAAGGTAAGGACTCTAAGAGAAAATAGTCCATAATAGTGTTTGGCCAAACTCTCCACACTATAAACTCTATTCATAGGCAACTGGCTTGTGCCAATTTTGCTTAACTAAAAACAACTCAGATTAAATGTTAAAGGTGGTTATTTGGTGGCTATTTGGTGTCTTAAGTCTATGTCCTTTTATACCTTTTAGGAAGCATCCTAATAGAGGATAAAGATGTTTCTCATATTGCCTCTGGGTTGTGTACATCAACAATTGCTCTGTCTTCCTTCACAGCTTTTGTTTCCTTAAAACTTTGAGGTTTTGCACCTACATCTATGACTTTTTCTTCATGTAAATAAGTGGCTGGGGTAAGAATCATTCGTACAAAAGGTAAAGAAAAAAAAGAATTGGTGATCGTTTCTGCTACTGACCAGATAAAAAGTGGGAAGATGGCAACATTTGATGTCAAACTGAGAAGCAGAAATCTGGGATCAAGCAGACCTGGGTTTAAATTCTGACTCTTCTCATTTCTAGCTGTGCAATCTTGGGCCAGTTACTTAAATAATCTTTCTAAAGCTTAGTCTCCTAACCTATAGAATAGTATTAGAGTGGCATAGAAATTAAATCCCATACAGACCTCCCCCCAAAACTGACATTTAGTCTTGAATTTAGGGGGCAGATCAACCATAAGACTCTAAACCGGTTGTGAACCATTCCTCCAATACTACTTTTAAATCAAGATGTTCTTGAATTCAATGCAATTCGATGATTTAGCAATGGTATAAATTTCAATATTGTACTCTACTCTCAAAACATGATTTGCAAAACAAAATCTAACAAATAGTAATAACTACTGTATACTCTAGTCTACCTTTTAGGAGAGGACACAGTTACAAAGTATAGTCAACCAATTAACCTCATCCAAGAATAAGAAAGATAAAAATACCATGTGGATTTCTGTTTATTAGTTTCTGCTCTTGAGACAAAGAGCCTTCCTCTGGGGTTTGGATGATTTCTAACAGGAAGACCAGGCCAGTCCTCAAAAATGTCAAACCATAAGGGAGTTTCCAAAGTTGATTGATAACAGCTGATCACACATCCTATCCCTCCGTGCCCTCTTTCCCCCACTTACATACAAAAAAGAAAGAAAGAAAAAGTAAGCACTAAACACAAACTCTATCACTAGATGTGCCTTTTGTTAAGTCCATTGTGCTATCTTCTCTTTCTTCAAGATCTTAACATTCCAAACACTCCCTAGATGCAAAGTCCAGGAGCATATCTCATTGAAAAGCTGGAAGACTGAAAGATTTCCTCTTTGGAGAAAGCAGCAAATTGAATCCTAACCTTCAAGTTAGTTATATTTGTCTCTGAAAAGTGTTTCTTGAAGTTCTGCTATAGCACTGGCTCATTTGCCACCTTTCTTTAGCTTTGGCGTTCTTCAAAGATTACTGACACAACTGAGTGAGCTGGTCCACAGATATGGTCAGCACCTTGGATGTCATTTTTACTGGATAGAAAAGCCTTTATTATTGTTTTTCTATGTGGTACATAAATTAGATAAAAGCTTCTCAGCCTTGGGGAATTGTTTGAGTACATTCTTGTCCTTCTATATGAAATTAAAAACAAGAAATAATGAACAGAAATACCTACAAATTAAGTTCTAAATGGCTGATGTCTAACAACATTCACCAATGAAAATTAAGTTTAAACTGTGCCTTGGAATAAATTCACCCAATCATCGTTTTTGTTAATGACCACAGAGCCTAGTCAATATTTTTTTTAACAATACTTTTCCTATATGGTCACACTCTAAAGTTTATTTTTGTGACTAGTATTAGACCGCAACATATAGTTCAAATAAGTTAAAGTGTTCTCTGAAATATATCATTAAGTGAAACATTTGGGTCAAGCAATTAATTAAATGGAATATCTTGGCAAGTGACTGCATTTCTTCGCTGGAGGATATGCAGTAGCATGTCTAGATGAATGAATAAGCTTCAACCAATAGACAAGAGTTTGTGCACAATTTAATACTTAATTAGAAAGGCAGCAATTAAGCTGTGAATGTGTCTGGACCTTTTATATGCACTAACTTGGAAGAAAAGAGAAAAATCTCCAGAAACTTTAGGAGAAAAAAAATTGTAGTACAACAACAGGACAATGAAGATCTTTTCAAGAAAAAATAATGGGAGACAGTTGTCCCTAATAGACATGTCAGAGGAAAGAGCCTTGGATATGAATAACTGTAATAATTACACAATTATATCAGTAGTCACTTTCAAAGGAGTCAAACTCTTTTGAAGGTGCCAAATTATTTGTGTGGCATTTTTGTTTTATTTGCAGCATAGTTATCATCTAAGCACTGCTCTATCTATCCATAGGGTGAATTGATATTTTGCCTAATGCAATATTTCCTCTTTTTATAAAGCTTCTTTAAATATAAGAAGAAAATACAAATTGTGACTCAAAATTATGCCTGAGACTCTTAGGAGGAAATTCTCATGGAAGTATGATTGCATTGCAAGTAGCTCAAGACTGTACTCCAAGTCTAAAACAGATATTTGCCTATATTTATAATCTGGCAGCTTTTTAGGTATTATGAATTCATGCTTATAATTTATATCCTCCAAATTCTCTCATTATATAATTCTCTGCCGTATGCATGTGTATATGTACATATATACACACACACACACATATACAAATTCTCTCATTATATAATCCTCTGCCATATGCATGTGTGTATGTACATACACACACACACATACATATACACACACATAATGTATACATATACATATTCTTCTATAATGCATTTATGAGTTTGTTTTGGCGATTAAAACTTTTTAAATAATACACATTACTAATATTTTACATACAAGCTCTCAATTTCCCCACACATTAGTTATAAGTTACAGTCTCAGACATAACATTTATTTACTTATGACAGATGATAACAATTAATAAAGATAAAAATTATTCTAATGTTAATTATTATTTATGTGTCACAAAACCCAGCATATTGCATGAATCAACTGGGTTTTCTGCACCATAAAGTAGTATTTTCTAGAATCCATTCTAATTTCTTGTGCATTAAATGTTACTCACACAGAGCCGAAAAGCAGTTATATTCCTAATAGAGTGGAATTATGAACTGCAAAGAACTAAGCGATGGCCAATGTCTCCTCTGATTCTAAAATAATTAAAGCTATAAACTTCATTTCTGAGCTTAAGTGATGGTCCTTTATGGTCCTGAAAAGATAAGGCTGATTTGATTCTCACATTTTACTTAGATTAGTCTCATCATATCGATGTGGAAGACTTTCTATCAGAATTGCCTTTTGCTCTATGAGGCTGATTCTCCCCCAACACACACTCATACAGACATAGCCATGATTTTCTAGCACTCGAAAGATTGTAAACAAATTATTTCAGGGGGTATAAAAGTGAGTAAACCAGAATTTAAATAAGCTCTTTTTTTCTTACTCTCTCCAGAGATTTGTAAGGCCG
Source organism: Pteropus medius (assembly GCF_902729225.1). Lineage (NCBI taxonomy): Eukaryota > Metazoa > Chordata > Mammalia > Chiroptera > Pteropodidae > Pteropus > Pteropus medius. The sequence continues at coordinate 984,467 of NW_024342471.1, forward strand.
GGTGCTTGTTCTCTGGGTGTGTGTCTATCCAAAGGGTAAATGAAAGTTGAAAGTAGATAAGCTAGACACGAGTGCAAAAGTTCAAAACAAAAGTTGATGGTGAGCCTCAGAAATCTCCTGATCTTGGGAACATAGCAATAACAGTTTGTTAATATCAAACCTGAGACTGAAACAGACATGGGAAAGGAAAGCATCCTTAAAAGATAAGTTCTCTATCAGCCTAAGAACAGTAGAACATGTACCATTGAGTTCTATGCTTTGTATCTGTTCTGGCTCAAACTCACTAATTCACATTATCTAATATAGGAAAATATTCTAAAATAAGTAAAAGGCAAAAGTAGGAAACTTTTGTAAATGCAGTTTTTAAGTACTAGTAATAACTAAACTTAAATAACCAAAAAAAAA
>NW_024342471.1:984966-986501 GCF_902729225.1 Pteropus medius
ATGGTTTATTCTTTCCCTGGTTTATTAGTTCTTGAATCCTGTTTCATTTATTCTTTATAATTAAAAAAAAAAAAAAGTTAATGGAAAACCAGCATCTTAGAGGCAGAGTAATTTGAAATGATCCTTCTAACCTTCTCTTTTGTATTCCTACTTAGTTAATGGTATTTAAAAATCTTTCAAAGCCCAATTATTACACATTTAAAATTAGAATCATTTGAATGCATGAGGTTGGTTACACCTTCAAAATAGTGCAGTAGAGTCTGAGTCATGGAGTGAAAGTAAGCACATGGCAAGGGTTTGGCTCTTTGGCCCTGGTCCCTGAGTCTATTTCACTTCTTTGCAGAAACAGCATTTTGAAAACCAAACAACTAGCCTAGAAGTATTTGAGTCTTCTCTACAATGTTATGCATTCATGCATTATTTATTCAACAAATATTTTTAAAGGACCTACCATGATGCTGGTACTAGTTAGACAATGGGATTTTTAAAATGTTTGAGTGTGTGTGTGTATGTAAGTTGGCAGTATGTGCAGACATATAAATCTTGCCTATAGTGTGACAGGTACATGTACGGATGCATTTCAGGGACTCAACCAAGGTAGCTACAATTCTCTAAATTATCTATGCAAAGTTTTCCTACAGGAACCACCTATGATATATGATATGGGGCTATATATTCCCAGTGAAGCTCACTCCTTCACCTCTCATTTACCAATTCACTCATTTGGGGAAGCGTGTGGGGGATGAGTGAGATAGAAACCACTTTTTTATTATTTATATTGACTCATTAATGAGACAGAAGAACAAGGGCAAGACCAGGAGGGCCCAACCCTTTTAAGTAACATATTGGGAGTTGGTTTTCCACTTGGCCTACCCTAAGTGAACTAATTCTTCATGGGTAAATTCTGAGGCCTGATCTCTCTTCAACCTTAATCTCTGAAAAGCAATCAGTCCTGTTCCTACATGAGACATTGGACTAGAGAATAAAAGGCCAGCATATCCTGGCAGGGAATGAGGAATTAGGAAAAACCCTAGGAGTCCAAGGTCATGCCAGCAGGTCAACTGATAGACCCCATGAGGCGGAAACCAAGGCAGGGGGTGGCATGTCTGTTGTTAGAAACAGCTTTTGAGAAAGGCTGAATTTTTGCAAGTGTTAAGAAAATTTCTACATACCAAGCATGTCTTTATGCCCCAAGGGCAAAGCATACCACTAATGAACTAGAATACAAATTCTACATGTAACATCATTAATACTTTCCAGCATGAAATCTCTGTACTTCAAGAACTCTTTGACTTAAAGCAGATGAAATTTTAGAGAAATATTTCCAAAGCCAAGTGTGTTATGATAGATGTATTGTTAGCCAGTGAGATGAAAACATCTATTAAAAATAAATGGCCTATGGAATATTTTTTTTATGATCATCGGTTAAGTTAAATAAATTTAATGTTTTTTTTTTAACTGAAATTATAAAATTGTCTGTCATTTGAAGAGTATCATCAGGAGATAATGTGATGCAGACTATTACTAGTTTTGAC
>NW_024342471.1:986512-1037271 GCF_902729225.1 Pteropus medius
ATTTAAAATTAGAATCATTTGAATGCATGAGGTTGGTTACACCTTCAAAATAGTGCAGTAGAGTCTGAGTCATGGAGTGAAAGTAAGCACATGGCAAGGGTTTGGCTCTTTGGCCCTGGTCCCTGAGTCTATTTCACTTCTTTGCAGAAACAGCATTTTGAAAACCAAACAACTAGCCTAGAAGTATTTGAGTCTTCTCTACAATGTTATGCATTCATGCATTATTTATTCAACAAATATTTTTAAAGGACCTACCATGATGCTGGTACTAGTTAGACAATGGGATTTTTAAAATGTTTGAGTGTGTGTGTGTATGTAAGTTGGCAGTATGTGCAGACATATAAATCTTGCCTATAGTGTGACAGGTACATGTACGGATGCATTTCAGGGACTCAACCAAGGTAGCTACAATTCTCTAAATTATCTATGCAAAGTTTTCCTACAGGAACCACCTATGATATATGATATGGGGCTATATATTCCCAGTGAAGCTCACTCCTTCACCTCTCATTTACCAATTCACTCATTTGGGGAAGCGTGTGGGGGATGAGTGAGATAGAAACCACTTTTTTATTATTTATATTGACTCATTAATGAGACAGAAGAACAAGGGCAAGACCAGGAGGGCCCAACCCTTTTAAGTAACATATTGGGAGTTGGTTTTCCACTTGGCCTACCCTAAGTGAACTAATTCTTCATGGGTAAATTCTGAGGCCTGATCTCTCTTCAACCTTAATCTCTGAAAAGCAATCAGTCCTGTTCCTACATGAGACATTGGACTAGAGAATAAAAGGCCAGCATATCCTGGCAGGGAATGAGGAATTAGGAAAAACCCTAGGAGTCCAAGGTCATGCCAGCAGGTCAACTGATAGACCCCATGAGGCGGAAACCAAGGCAGGGGGTGGCATGTCTGTTGTTAGAAACAGCTTTTGAGAAAGGCTGAATTTTTGCAAGTGTTAAGAAAATTTCTACATACCAAGCATGTCTTTATGCCCCAAGGGCAAAGCATACCACTAATGAACTAGAATACAAATTCTACATGTAACATCATTAATACTTTCCAGCATGAAATCTCTGTACTTCAAGAACTCTTTGACTTAAAGCAGATGAAATTTTAGAGAAATATTTCCAAAGCCAAGTGTGTTATGATAGATGTATTGTTAGCCAGTGAGATGAAAACATCTATTAAAAATAAATGGCCTATGGAATATTTTTTTTATGATCATCGGTTAAGTTAAATAAATTTAATGTTTTTTTTTTAACTGAAATTATAAAATTGTCTGTCATTTGAAGAGTATCATCAGGAGATAATGTGATGCAGACTATTACTAGTTTTGACGTTCATATCTACTTAGGGTGCAAATAAATGCTACTTTTTATTTAAATTAGAAAAATGATCCCATCCAACTTGTTCTCGATACATTTTTCCACCTGTAAAAGACAACTGCAGAATCTCTTTGCAGTGGGAGGCATACGAACTTTCAGAGCTGGTTAAAAATAAATCAATGCCAATTTGTTATTTCTACAATGACAGAGAACATGTAAGTTAATACAGTGATCTGGAAGGAAAAGGAAACATACTTCCGACGGGGTCGCAAACATTCATTTCAATTGGCTCATTAACAAAGTGGGTGAGTGAGGACCCAACATATAAAGCTTGGGAAGTGAAGGATTGAGAAGGAGAATTGGTCTTGAAGAAATGAAATATGAGAGGTTCTGCCTCATTTTGTTGACTATGGATAGCTTGAGGTGGAAGTCATGGGTACTTTTGACTCCATGGTGTTAATGTAAACAACCTCCTGGGCTCAAGTATCAGCCATTTAAATAAATTCAGGAGTCAGGGGAAGTGATGTTTATGGGCTAGAAGTCTGAGCTGCTTTTTAAACAATCACAGGTACACGGATCACAAAACAGAAACGATATAATGGGAAGAAAACAAGAAGAAATGGAAAACAAGGGGGAAATAGCATTGGGTAAACTGAAGGGGAGGGGTTAGAAATCCTGAAATCTAGTTCTGAGAAAAGAAAAATTACTTTACTCATTTGAGAGAAGATTAACAAGGCTTACCTTAAAAAATTAGTATATTGCTGCTACATTAATAGTTTAAGAGTATGTAAATATCCTTAGTATCAGAGTGACCTGGACTAGAATTTAAACATGTTAATTTCTTAAGTGAATCAATACTGAAACTTAAATACATATTATTAGATGAAAGAAGCCAATCTGAAAAGGCTATACTTTGTATAAATCCAACTATATGACATTTAGGAAAAGGCAAAACTGTGGAAACAATAAAAAAAATCATTGGTTAGCAGGGGTGGGTCGAGTTGTGGGGGCAGGGAATGAAGAGGCAGAGCACAAAGAATTTTTTAGAGCAGTGAAAATATTCTATATGATAATGATGAGTATATGTCAGTATACATTTCTCCAAGCTGATAGAATACACATCACCAAGAGTGAATTCTAAGATAAACTATGGTGATTATGATGTGTCAATGTAGGTTCATCCTTGATAAAAAAAAAATATATATATATATATAAAATATATATATATATATATAAAATTCTGGTGAGTGTGGTTGATAATAGGGGAGGCTATGCCTGTGTTGGGGTAGGGGTTATATGGGAAATCTCTCTACCTTTCTCTCAATTTTTGGTAAACTTAAAGCTGCTCTTAAAAAGTAGGTCTCTAAAAAAAAATAGTCTCTAAGTTTAAAAAATGTCTATAAATCTATAAATAAGTTAATGTAAAGACAATCGATGGAAACAAGCAAGAAGCAGATTTGTATAAGAACTAATGACTTAATTTCGATCCATGAAACAACATGCTAGATTTTCAGGAGAGACTAAAACATACATCCATTCATACATATTAGGGATAAGGATCCAAGGCTTTTTTTGACTTTATCAATAATCTAATATGGTATCTAATCTGGGGCTTCATTCTTGCCATTGGTATAATACAAATTCTAGTTATGACACTCTAAATTCTCACTGGAGTGCTAATGTTCTTTTTGTGGGCATGGTCTAAAATACACTGTTAGCTCTAATTGGAAAGTACACTTAAATTTAATAAATCACTTGTACGACTTGAGATCTGAGAGCTGAGGTAACGAAAGCTTTATTTGTAATCAGATTTGGTTTCTTCGACTAGTTTTCTATATGTCTGGTTCCTCAACATCTCTATTTCCCATCAGTTCAAATCAACAGCATTATAGTCTAAATTACCATCTTCCCTTCCACCACAACCAGGCCTCTCCCAGAGACTCCTATATCTGCAAAGAGGGCTATCATTCTCCCTTGTTAAGTCTGCCTTCCTTGAACTAGCACCAATAAACTCACACAGGCGTGCATGACACACACTTACACAACCAGCAAAGATTCTACTAAATTCTATTTATACTTCTTTTGCTATATCTCTTAGATTTACTTTTTATATCCTATTCCCAAGGCTATCACTCTATTGTTAATAGCCATATAACTGGTCTCCTTGTCTCTAATCTCTTCAGCTCCTGTTATCTCTGATTGTCTCTTAGCAAATCATTCTTCCTAAATCATTGTTGAGATTATAGTCCCTGATCTGATACTTTAGTTGTTCTCCATTGCCTTGGGAGAAAACTTCAAAGCCTTTAACCAGTCTTTTCCACCTAATTCTCTCATCATCTCCTTTTACCCTACTCTCTAGTTTTGACTGCTGAGGCTTTTCTTCTCAAGTACAATCTGCATTTTCCTTTCCCAGTCCTGTGGCTTCAGCTACAACTACCTTTGCCTAAAAGACATTTATAACGGCCTCTACTTTGTAAAATCCTGGCCATTTTTGAAGCTCCAATTCTAGTATCCCTTACTCCATGGAATTCTGCTCTGGTCGCCTAGGCTGGTCACCCTTCTCAAGGTCCTCTTAGTATTTTATCTGTACCTTCCCTATGAGACTTATACCTCCCTATATTATGTTTGTCTGTGAAGACACTTTATCACCCCTTCTCTTTAACCAGGTTGTGAGATTAGATCCTGTCTGATTCATTCACCTTGAAAGCCCCCCACAGTGTTTTACACATAGTAGAAACATGGTAAATATTTGTTGGGCAAAGAGCGAGCAGCTCCATGGAAAGCCTAGAGTTTGAAGACCTTTTATAAATTTTCCATTCCAGACAAGTCACCAAAAGTTCGACTCCCTATATTTGAGATTTTTAAAGAATCACGTGGTAAAATGTCTCACTCATCCTGGGTTATTATTGTTCTTTTGAAACTTAAATATAAACATTAATTTCTTTTTAGGAATGAATTTGGTACATGTGATTAAAAGCAACTTTTAAAAGTGTGATATATAATCAAAATTCACTGTATGATTAAAATCCACCAAAGTAAAAAATTAGCTCATTTTCTCACAACTTTAAACTGAATCTCAAAAAGGTTGGTGCATATAATTAAGTCTGAATACCTAAAAATTCCTTGTTAAATGAGTCATATTTAACAAAGAAATAGTGCTGAGTTAGTAGTTTAACACTATTTTTATAAAACATAAACTTACAGACAGGTTTTCAAAACATAATTATAGAAAAGTTCATTTTAAAGATGTTCTTTTTTGAGTTCAAATAAAATGTGAATTACTTCGGCAGATCTTCATGAACTGTGCTTACCTTTGGAATGACAGAGCACGTTTCCAGATAATCACTTTGAGGCTTCTATTCTTTTTTGGAAATTAGAACAGAAAGATTTGAAAATATGTATTTGTTTGTATAGTGCTATAATTTATGCCACTTTCCTTTTTTATTTTTAAACCCAGAGTGAAAGAGCAATCCAGTTGGAACCACTTATAAGGAAAAATGTACCCTAAAAATAAAATTGCTGTCTAAAGTTTTCTGAAGGCTTGATTGGGATTCAGGGGCAGGTTAACTTAAGTGTCAAACTTCTATTAAGTTATCAACCTAACAAATCATCTTGCATGTGGGGAAAAACAGGCTCAGTACAGTTTACCATCCTCTATCTCTGATTACCTCCCATGGTAGCTGCTGTCTGTTTCCATGGTCCTAATTTTAGAGAAATGACTCCAGGAAGTTCAATTTTTAGAAATATATTCCTAACTGGAGGATTAAATATACATACCTCAATTGTAGCAAAAATTCCACAAATAGTAGAGGGTTTTGGTTTTGTTGTTGTTATTATTGTTGTTATTGTTGTCATTGTTGTTGTTGTGTATGTGTGTGTGTGTGTTGACAACTCATGAAAAAACAGAATGCCTGACTTCCATTTTGGTTCTACCACTTATTAGTTGTGTGATATTCTGCAAGTCCCCTGACATCTCTACAGAACTATAAAATGAGGATAAGAATAGTTCTTCCCATATAGGCTGTGATAAGGATTATATGAAAAATTACATGCCAAATGTATGGAATAAATATTGAACCATAATAAGCCCTTAGTCAATTTTACTTGCTAATACTGGTATACTTATTATTGTGCTATTGGTGTTGTTATTGTTTACTATTGTTATTGTCATTGTGTGTCAAAATCTTTATTTTACAGAAAAGTAAGCAGTCTTAGAAGCATCAAGTAGCTGTAGCTTAATGACCAAGAGTATTTGTTCTGATGTCACATTGCCTAAGTTTGAATCTCAACCCCTCTGCCTACCAGCTGTGTGGCCTTGATCAATTTAATGAATATCGATAGCCTCAGTTTCCTAATTTGTAAAATAGACATGATAGTAGTGATCGCCTCATAGCATTGATGGGCAGATGGAATGAGTTAATCCATAGGAAGCAATTAGAATAGCATAAGTGTTCAATAAACACTGGCTATTATTAGTACAATATCATTATTATTACTACCACCACCATTGCTATTATTAGCAGACCCGCACCCCATACTAGGATAGTAGTTAGAATACTGGCTAACATATGATAAGCACTCAATAAACATTAGCTATTTAAAGATGGCTGGGAGGGAAAAGAGCCATTCTGAGTATAGCACAAAGGCAAAGAAACAATGGTCTAAACTTTCATTTAAGTTCTGGTACTTAAAAAAAAAAAAATCAGGCCTTTGATCACATGCTCTAGAAAGAAAGAAAATCAATTTTGTCCTATGTTCCAAAGTTTGCTGAGCCCATTGCATTTCCTCATCTGCAGGGGCTTCTGTCTTGCAGCAGGCCGACACCCACAGAGCTAGCTTGAGTCAGTTCTCACCTACCAAAGCTGAGTCTGCATCCTCTCTCATGAAGCAAGCTGACTTCCGGAGCTCTTCCTAATAAGAAACTGTTGTACTAAGATTAGGAGGATCAGGAAATGGAGATGAGAGACACTGCAATGAAAACGAGATCACAATGGGACCACTGTTTGTTGCTGGCAGCAGGCTTTATCAGTGTGGTTGGAGGTTTGACTTTCAGTCCTTGTAGACTGTGAAGAACGTCACCTATGCATTTACAACTGGGAGAGGAAGAAAGTAGAAGACTATTACTGGGAATTTTGTTTCTCTTCCATTGCTCTCTTTTCAAAAGTGATATTATAATTGCTGTGTAAATTGGGAGAGAAGTATTATAGCCTGGATATGTATTAGATGCATACATGTGATAAATATTCAAAAGAGCCTCAATATTTTTTGCCATGCTTTTCATTTAGAAATGACTCTATTGAAAGAAAAGTCACTGATACTATTTAGAAAGAAACTTCTAATATAAGGCACTAAGAAATCATAATGATTATTTAGGCAAGGTTGTACTTCTGTATTCCATTTAAAATGTTACAAGAAATACTGAGATTGTTCTGATTGTTCTGATCTGAACAAGGTATTTCTACTTGTTCCTCCCTGCTAAATACAGATATAAACCCTGAAAGGCAAACTATGGAGAACCCGGAAAGGTGAAAGAAGGAAGGAAGACTGGTGAGGGAATCAATCACCGAATGAACAGCATAGCAGCAAAGTGACTCTTAGGTACATATGTCCCACTCACTCACCCAACAGGAGAAGGTAACCAAGCCCCAGTGTTTCCTGACCCCTACCTAGTAACTCAAGTTCATCCATGTAGGCTTATCCCTATACTAGACTGAATAGGAATTTCTGCAAAAAAATGATGTGAGCCCAGCACTACCAATAAGAGTAGATTGGGAGCCCTGCTAAGAACAATTGGCCTGGTCTAGGAAGTATGCTCCTTTTTTATTGTGCTGGAGAGTCCTCCTCTACAGAGAGATACTAGGTGAATAGATGAGACCAGCAAGGGTATCCCACCACAACAAGCACTTGGACTTGAGAAGCCTATTTGGCACCTGAGACGTCCCTCATCTACCCAGAGACATTGGGAGGTCAGGTGCATCAGCAAAGGGAATCCAACCACAAGAAGTGGTCTTGCTGGGCAGCATTTTTGTCCCATGAGCCTGAGACTTCCATGCCTCAAAGAGAGACAATGAAATAACTACATGTCACCAGTAAGGAAGATCTCACAAGTGCCTGACCAGGAAAGCTCTCTGTCCCTCACACTTAACTTCCCTCCCCTACCTAGAGGCACCAGGTGTCCTGGCCTGGGATAACACTTCCACTGCCTTAGGTGGAACCACAGGGACCAGTGGGAGCCATAAGAAGACCAAAATAGCATAGCAAAAGCTCTGAAAATTAAATTGTCATTGCAACCACAGCCCACGAAAGTCGGTCAGGACCTATATGCTAAACTTAACAAGGTGACTGCTTACTAAAATAACAGATGTATATAGGGCCCAGATTTTCCAAATGTAACAGCCAAAATGTCCAGATCACAATGAAAATTTCATCTGTCATTTCAAGAAACAGGAAAATCACAATTTAAATGAGAAAGATTATTAATCGATGCCAACACTGAGATGAATCATGTTGGAATTATCTGACAAACTATTATTAAAATGCTTCAACAAGCACTTACAAATTCTTTTATAACAACTGAAAAAAATAGAAAATGTCAGCAAAGAAAAATGTTTAAAAAAACAAATGAAACTTACAAAACTGAAAAACAATAACTGAAATTAAAAACAAAAAACTTGCTGGGCAGGTTAAATAAGAGAGTGAAGCTAAAATAAGATAGAATCAGTAACTTTGACAAATCAATAGAATTTTCCCAATCCAAAAACAGAGGGAAATTAAAAAACAGTATCAGGACCTGTGGGACAACAACAAAAGAGCCAATATTAATATCATCAGAGCCACAGTATGAAAAGAGAAAGTGAGGCTAAAAAGATATTTGAATAAATAATGGTTGAAAACTTCCAAATATGGTGAAAAGACACAAATGTACAGATTTAAGAAGGTGAGTGGATCATCAACAAAGGTAAACCCTAAGAATTCACACCAAGATAAAATGTATTTGAACTCGTGAAAATTAAGAGAAAGAAAAGAAATTTGAAAGCAGCTAGAGAGAAACAATACATTACCTATGGTGTATTTCTCATATGAAGTCTAGAAGGAAATGTTGTAAGATTTTTCAAGGGCCAAAAAAATAATAATTATTAACCACAAATTCTATACCCAGTGGAACTTTTTTTCCCCCCCAGAAATAAAGAGAAAATAAAAACATTCTTAGGTGAGGGAGAAATAAAAAAAATTGTCATTAGCAGCCAGTGGGAGCCATAAGAAGACCAAAATAGCATAGCGAAAGCTCTGAAAATTTTGGTCTTAAAGATTGAATAACAGATATTCCTCAAGAAGAAAGGCAATGAAAGAAGAAATCCTGGAGATAAAGAAGGAAGAAAATAACAGAAAGAGTAGTAACATAAGTACATGCAGTGCTTATGAGTTTTACAAATTATATTTGATTGAATCAAAAATTGTAATGCCATTTGATATTTAAGAGAATAATATTTAAATTAGAAAAACTAAAGGGAATTAAATGCAAGAAAATTTTCCATACTTCACTCAAAGTGGTAAAATGTTGATACAATGGATTGTAGTAACTAATGTAAGTATATTGTAATTCTCAGAGCAACCACTAAGAAAACTACTCAAAGAAAAAACACTCAAACTCAAAAATACCATAAATAATTCAAAATGGAATAGCGAAAAAAGTTTAAGTAACCGATAGGAAGGCAAGAATTTTGAGGCAGAGGAATGAGAAATAGAAAAACAAACATAAAATAAAATAAAATAAAATATAAAATAAAATAAAATAAAATGACAGACTTAAGCTTTAACGCATCAAAAATTACCTTAAAGGAAAGTTGTCTGTCTAAAAATCAGTTAAAAGGCAGAGAATGGCATAGTAGATTAAAAAAATCATAATCCACCCATATACTGTCTAAAAGAAACTCATGTCAGAAATGATGACATAAGTAGGTTTAAACAAAAAGGATGGAAAAAGATATACCATGCAAACACTAATCAAATATTTTTTTAAGTAGGAGTGGCTATATTTTAGAGCAAAGAAAATTACCAACATCCAATTATAAAAATGTTCATTGTATAATGATAAAAGAATCAATCAACCAGGAAAAAAATCAATCCTAAATGTGAATCAACCAACATTTCAAAATACATAAAGCAAAAACTGATATACCCGAAAAAGAAATAGATCCATAATTACAATTGGAGACCTCAACAACTCACTTTTAGCAAGTAGTAGATCAACTAGACAAAAAATCAGCAAGGATACTGAAGAAATGAATAACATGGTCAACTAAAAAGATCTAATTGAAACATAGAGAACAATACAGTCAACAATAGCAGACTATACATTTTCTTCAGGTACAGATAAAATATTCACCAAGATAGTTCATATCATAGGCCATAAATTCCTCCTCAATAAATTTAAAAGAAGTTGAAATCATTTAGAGTATATTGTCAGACAATAATGGAATCAAACTAGAAATAACAGAAAGACAAGAGAAAAATCTAAACACTTAGATATCAAATGGCATACTTCTAAATAATCTATGGGTCAGGGAGGAAGTCTCAAAGGAAATTAAGAATATATAGAACTGAATTAACATGAAAATAAAACATGAAAATATGGAATACTGTTAATACAGTGTTGTGAGGCAAATTTGTAGCACTAAATGCTCATATAAGCAAAGAGAAAAGATCTCAAATCATTAATCTAATTTTCTGCATCAAAAAACCAGAGAAAGATGAAAAAATATACTCAAAGCAAGCATAAAAATAATAAAAAGCAGAAATCAATACAACTGAAAATAGGAATCACAATAGGAAAGATGAAACAAAAAATGGTTCTTCAAAAAAAAATTAATTAATAAACCTTCTGCAAGATTGTCAAAAATAAAATAAGAGGACACAAACCACCAATATCAGGGATAAAATAGAGTATATCATTACAGATCCTATAATGATCCTGTAGTTATTAAAAGGATAATAAGAGAATACCAACAGCAACTTTACTCTCATAAATTTGACACCCTCGAAGAAATTGATCAATACCTCAAAAAATACAAAGTAACAAAACTTAACTAAAACAGTAGATCATCTCAATAGTATTATAACCACTAAAGAAATTGAATTTGTTATTTAAAATCTCCTGAAGAAAATCTTCAGACTTAGGTAGTTTTACTGGAGAATTCTTGTATTTAAAGAATTAACATTAATTTTATAAAATCTCTTCCAGAAAGTAAAAGAAGAAATATATTCCAAGTTATTTCATGAGGCCATTATAAACCAAGTTAATAATAATAATAAAAAAAAAGAAACTGGACAAAAACAACAGTAAAAACAAAAGAAAAAAAAAATCCCCCAAACTTATATACCATTATCCCTCATAAATATGAGAGCAAAAATCCTCAACAAAATTATGGAAATTGATACCCAACAATGTATAAAAAGAAGGATACACTTTCACCAAGTGGAATTTATTATAGTACTGTAAGGCTGTTTCAATGTTCATTTAAAGAAGAAAATCAAATGAGATCCTATCAATTGACACAGAAAGTGCATTTTATAAAATCTAACACCCATTCACAATAAAAGTACTTAGAAAGTTAGGAATAGAGTAGAAAAACTTCAACTTGAAAAAGAGCATCTATAAAACAAACTACAGTTAATATGTTAATGGGGAAAGACTGAAGGTTTTCTTCCTAAAATCAGGAACAAGTCAAAGATGTCAGTGCTCAGCCTCTTACTCAACATAGTACTGGAAGTTCTAGCCAGTAAAATAAGGCAACAAAGTAAATGCATATTCATATAGATTAGAAAGAAAGAAATAAAACTGTTCATACTTGCAAATGACATGATTAACTACATATAAAATCATAAAGAACCTACAAAAACCTTCTTGAACTATGTATGTGACTTCAGCAAGATCACTGGATACAGATCAATTCACAAAAATTTTTGTAGAGTATCAATGAATATGTGGAAACAGGAATTAAAAACATAATACCATTTGGAATCACTCCAAACAAAATTAAATGCTTAAGTATAAAGTTCACAAAACATATACAGGACCAATATACTGAAAATTACAACACGGTAATAAAAGAAATCAAACATAATTTAAATAAATGTTTGTGGATTTGATGACTCAATCTCGTAAAGATGTCAATTCTCTCTCACTGATTTATAGGTTTAATGCAATTCTTACCAATATCCCAACAAGATTATTTTGTAAACAGCGGCAAGGTTAGTCGAAAAAGTATATGAAATAGCACAGATCCTAGAATAGCTAAAACAACCTTGACAAAAGAGTGTAAAGTGGAATGAATCACTGGACCTGATGTTTAGGCTTACTTTATCGTCACAGTATCAAGATATAGATCAATAAAACAAAATAGGGAATCTAGAAATAGATTCACACAAATAAGTCAACTAACTTTTGCAAAGTATAAATACAATTTGTAGGATAGTGTGTATTTACAACAAATCGTGATGGAACATGTGGACATCTGTTGGCAATAAATGAATCTCAACCTAAACTTCATAGCTTATACAAAAGTTAATTAAAAGTGAATGATGAACTTAAATGTAAAACTTAAAACTATAAAAACTTTTAGAAAAGGACATAGAAGAATCTTCTGGACCTAGGATTAGGCAAAGAATGTTTAGAAAACACCAAAAAAAAAATCCATAAAAGAAAAATTTTATAAATTCGATCTCATCAGAATGAAAAACTTTTGCTCTGCAAAAGATCCATTTGTGAAAATGAGAACAAACTGCAGACTGTGAGAGAATATTTTCAAACTATATGTTCAATAAAGGGCCAGTGCTTGGAATATATATAGAACTCTCAAAACTTAACAGTAAAAAGCAGTCACCTAAGAACATGAACAACATGAGAGATCCTGTAGTAATAGAACTGATCTGTATCAAAAATACAAAAACCTTTACATTTAATAAAATTGGATATCCTTTGATAGGCACACACGTGCACATGGGATAATCGCACACACCTTATTACACATTATTACAAGTAAACCTAGGAAGTCTGAATAAATTCAGTCGATTGTATCAATGTCAATATCCTGATTGTGATGTTGTATTACAGTTTTACAAATCCATAAGGAACTCATAGAACTCAATAACAAAAAAACAAATAATCTGATTTTAAAATGGTCAGAGGACATGATAGACATTTTTCCAGAGAAGACATACAAATGGGCAACACATACATGAAAAGATGCTCAATATCACTAATCGTCAGGAAAATGCATATTAAAACCATGATGAAATATCGCCTCATACTTGTTACAATGATTATCATCAAAGAGACAAGTAATGACAAGCTTGTTGGTGAGAATGTGGAGAAAAAGGAATCCTTGTGCACTGTTGGTGGGAATGTAAATTGGTGCAGCCACTATATGCAAAACGGCGTGGAGGTTCCTCAAAAAATTAAAAATGAAACTACCATAGGATCCCACAACCCTACTTATGGGTATATATCTGAAGGAAATGAAATCACTATCTTGAACAGATATGTGTACCCCCAAGTTCACTGCAGCATTATTCACAATTGCCAAGACATGAAAACAACCAAGGTGTCTGTCCATCAATGAACAAATGGAAAGAAAATGTAATATATATACACAAACATATATATATATATATATGTGTATACATATGTGTGTGTGTGTGTGTGTGTATAATGGAATATTATTCAGATGGAAATCTTGCCATCTGTGACAACATGGATAGACCTTGAGAGTATTATGCTAAATGAAATAAGTCAGAAAGAGAAGGACAAATACTGTATGATCTCACTTACATGTGGAATCTAAAAACAAACACACAGATACAGAGAACATATTAGTGGTCGCCGAGGGGCAGGCCGGTGTTGTTGGCAAAATGGTTGAAGGTGGTCAAAAGATACAAACTTCCAGGTCTTAAAAAAGGAAAAGAACTCTGTTGCCATATTTAGTCCTGGATACCAGTAATGACATGAGACTAAGAGACCAGAGATGACTCTGCTTCTGCATTTAGTTAAGCTGCTTCTCACAGCATTACTCAGCCAAAGCTAGGGAAATGTCTGGCTGGGTTCATAGGAGGACTATGTAGAGTAACACATAGAGAAATGAAGCTGTGGAATGGCAGAAGACAGCCTGGCCCAGGGTCCCATAGCTTTCTAGTAGGGGCACCTCTGAACAGACCTCATCGTTGGTAGCCTGATGCACACTTTACCGGACCTATTTTCTTTTAGGACTCTTACAACTATGGACTTCTAACTCCACTCTTTGTTTCCTTCATCTTGTTCTTTGATGCAATGCATGCGATTCATGACATGTCACACAGAAAAATATGTGCTATACGTGTTCAAAAAAATTAGTGGGATTTGAAATCAAGAAATAGTTTTTTAAAGTTGACATGTGCGATTGATATACCATATAGAAACAAAAACGAACCAAACTTAGTTTCTTTCCTAATAGATAATAGAGTAGGTAGGCTGTTAGCTCACTAACAGTGCAGTGAAAGACAAAATCGAATGATGTGAAATGAGCAGATGACAGAGGGTGATCTCTAGCCAAAGGGATCAGGAAAAATCTTCGTGGAGAAAATGAAATTTAAATTGGACTTTAAATGATGGATAAGACTCCAGGAGGCAGAGAAGGTGAAGGTATTCCCGAAAGACAGGAAAAAGTGAATAGAGCCAGCAATGGAAAGGACAAGTCCAGAAAACCCTTCTTGTAAGTGGATGTGCGTAAGGGGCATGTGCAATAGTCACAAAGAGAAGAAAGACTGAAAAGTGTGTTTGAGATATGGCATTAAGCAGGCTTATCTATCATGCCAAGGAATTTGGCCTTTCAAAGTATGTGATGAGAATCATCAGATGTATAGTTTAGAACACTTAACCTCACAGTGTTGATAGAGATGGTGAAACTAAAAATGACTGGGAGGTTTTCAGTCTGAATGACGAGAAGGCGGCATGATTTTAATGCGGTAAAGAGCAAGTTTGGGACAAATGTGATTTTTGTATAAATAATCAAAATTATCTTTAATTGGCAAAAAATCAAGTTCTCAATACATTACTCTTGTCCATCGTCAGTTAGTCACTCAAGAAGGTATGAACACTTCCTGATGTCCTTGGTTATCCTGTGCTAGGGAACGTGGCCAGATTTTCCTAGCAAGAATGTTGAATGGCCTGTGTCATCACTCTTACCCGCTCTCCCATTCTGCTAGGTGGAACTCCCCCTCTTGCTCATAGTCCTAAGGGTTCTTTGAAACATGGAGTGTGAACTGAGTTAAGAATTGTGGGGCAGAAGTAATCGATTACCTGGCTACCACATCAGCATGGATACATTTACCTAATTACTCTTTGATGAACCCACTGTCACCAGGAGAATCAGGACACCGCAAAATAAAAGCTAAGTAAATGTTTAACTTGAGGATATAGAAAGACTTTTTATGGGCTTCCCGGATTCTGACCAGAATTTGCTGGGTGGCAGGATAAAGTCTGATCCCAGTGTTCTACAGGTGGAAGCTAGAGTTCTGAGCACTAACATGCTTCAGATGTCCTCTGCCCAGCCTTCACTGTCTTTGACTTAAGGCCAGCCTATGCTAGTAAAGGTATGAAATTGCAGAGGATGTCATAAAAAATCTTTGTTCCATGTCGATTTCATATTTATATTTTTAAAAAAGAATAATGATAAGAATTAAGAAGAAAAGAAGAACGCTCGCTTTCCATTTTCCATAAAGGTTTAGAAAGTGCCTTGGCAGGACCTGCCAGTGAGGCAGTTCCTCTTTGGGCTACATTTGCTCACGACGTGACTCAGAGGGGGTCACCTGCAGCAGGAGAGACTCCTGTCTACTCTGGGTTCAGAACCAAATAAACAAATAGCACACCAACTTTGGAGAGACACACGTCAGAGCTAAATATGTAATTTGGAAAATTATATGTGGCTAATTGCCCGGAAAAGACCTCTTAGCTTTTCATAGAGATTCATATGGAAGATACTGGAAGCTTCATCAGGAAGGCTTAGAATATTTATCTTCCCAGGACAAGGGTGGGAAAAAATTATTCTGGGGGACATATGAAAGAGGGGGCACAGAAGTATTTCTATTTGCCCAAGGGGAGCAACACCAAAGAATTAACAAGAAATAAACCCCTAACATAAACTGCATGAACAGCTCACAGGTCTCCTAAGGCAATATTCTTTTTCTAATCTTAGACTTCCCTGATATATATATATATTTATATAAATAACAAAATTCACTTACCTAACTCAAGATTATTATAGAAATAAAACAAAAGTCACTTACCTAAATTGAGATCACTCAGATTTATATCCGTGTACGATAAATGTGGCATTATTCTGGCTGAGAAATTTTCTGTAGGTATCAAATGAGTTCTTATTATAAAATCAAAACATCAGAGTTATAGATTTCAACCCTGAAGCCTGTATCTTCATCTTACCAGGAAGCATGATTCCAGAGGACTTCCTGTTATTTCAATTTCCCTCACCTTAGGTCTGACCCCCTGGGTTAAGGTGATGACACTGTTTTGAGCTTCAAATTAATAATTTGTTGTCCCCGACCTTTTCTGGAATATTTGTTAAATCAAAAGAAAAAGTACTTAACAAATCTCCAAAGGAGATTTGTGTAGCAAGACTGGATGAAATACTGTTCTCTAACTTGATTTCATGAAAGGCAGGTTAAAAAAAAAAAAACTGAAAGTTTTCAGGGGCCTCAAACCAAACCTGAAAAGCCAACCTCAGACAGGCATCAGTTTCTGTGGGCTGCCCACCAGAGTCACTGTTTATAATTCATTTGTCTCATCAGGGTTCAAGCAAAAAATGTAGATGAGAGAGAGAGAGAGAGAGAGAGAGAGAGAGAGAGAGAGAGAGAGAGAGAGAGAGAGAGAGAGAGAGAGAGAGAGATGATAAACAGACAAAACAAAATTATGTATAGCCACTTTCTTATGACAGACCTTGGCAAAAACAAAACAGAACATAACTGTGCAAATAAAATAATGAAGAGACTGCTGGGATGTCAGCCAAAATCGTCTTGGGTGATTTTTTTGCCCCCTCTGTCATCTCAAAAATAAAGAAGAAAATGAATAAAATGCTGTCATCTCCATCCCCTCAGAAGGTCTCCACATCCTAGCTGTTGAGATAGAAGCCAGAAAACATTTATTTATTCTGAGCAGCTGGAGACTGCGAGGGTTTTGGCCCCAATCCCAGCCTTTCCACAGATGTGTTGTGCTTTTAGTCCATCTTAAAAGCACCTCATTGGTAAGCTGGATTCTGACAAAGACTGCTTATGAATCTTGAATCAAAAGATGAAGTTCTGTCCAACAGAACTTTCTGTAATAATGGATATGTCTTCTAAACCATGTTGCCCAATATGGCGACTACTTTCCACCAGCAACTATTGAGCCCGTGGAATGTGGCTGGTCTGTCTGAAAAATTCTTCATGTCATTTAATTTTTTAAACCGAAACTTAAATAGCCACATGTGGCTAAGAGCTACTACACGGGACGGTGCAGCGACATGGAGAATACGAGTTAGTTTTCCTGGCTGGCAGCAACTCCAAAGACACCTGTGCTCATCAGCCCCATTTGAAACACCTTTGGATTGGTATGGTGGCTCTCCAGTAGTGGATGAGAGAGAAGGTGGAATTACGATGGTTTTTTTTTCCTAAACCAACGTAATCATAGTAATTTCAGATGTATGTATGATAACTGACACAAACATAGCCAGTTTGCTAAAGGTTCAGTCCTGTTTTAATAATGGGAGCATTATTATCCGCAATTAGTCTTTTAAACACCCCAAATTAGACCAGCCTTGCTTACTTTGCAGTTTCATTGTTAATGTAAATGGTGTTTTATAGTAATTTTATCTTCTCATAATCCAATTTCTCTTATACTATGCACTTTTCAGGTGAAGGCTTTGCCTAACAATTGCCAAAAAGTCACCTGGGTAACTGCTTGCTTTGTCTACAACACCAAAGAGCCATGGTATTTTTCTTGGTTGGTTTGGCTAAGCTCTTTGTGGTATATAGTATTGTTGGTAACACTTTTTTTTCATTTCTTTTTTTGCTTCCTAAACTTGTAGCAACTTTCTTGATTCTAATCTTTTAAACTAACTTTCTTTACTTCTTACACCTGTTCTTGACCCATATCAGTACAACTTCACCAGATTACCTAGTATGATGGTTCTCAAATTTTAAGGCACATTGGAATTACCTGGAAGGCTTGTTAAACACTGGTTCCTGGATCCTAACCCCAAAATTTCTGATTCAGTAGATCTGGGGTAGGGCAAGAGGATTCACATTTCTGACAAATTTCCAGGTGCTAAGGATGCAGCTTGTCTGGGGACCACACTTTGAAAACCACTAATCTAGACTTTAAGACCTCTTCTTGGTTTCTTTGACTCCCCGCCCACCTACCTGAACTCCACGGTTGGTCATTTCGGCATAAACCTAGCATTGCCCTTTATACAATTTTGTGTGCATATGAACCAGTTGAGATATTGTTCAAATGAAGAGTTGGAATCAGGGAAACTGGAGTGGAGCCTGAAAATCTGCATTTCTAACAAGCATCCCAGGTGATGCCCATGCTGCTGATTCATACTTTGAGTGCCAACACGCTAGACTTCCTCACCTTAACTTCCCCCTCCACCATTTTCAATGCTGTGAGAAACAAAAGTTTTCTGGAATCTGCTAAGGAACTGGAGCTGCCATCCTCCAGTTCCATCATGCTCAAGGCAAACATCGTTGATTCATCAGTGGTAATCTCGAATGCTGAGTCTTGATTACAGCCTCAAAACCTTTCTGAAAACAGTGTGCACCACGCAGCCATAAATAAATCCCAGTACAGTGAGAGAAAACTGGTTGTCTCCCCTTGCTCAAATAAATTTCACCAGGGATTAAATTTTCCTGCCTTTTAATGCCAATAGATACTAATACTTTCTATATACTTGAGAATACTTAGTTCACATATCTACTCAGTTCCTTCTTCCAAATAACCTTGATAATTTTGATATATCATTTCTTCCTGTAGTCCTCAACCATCATCTCCAATTATTTCCCGTCTTGATAACAATCGTATTCTGCTTTATTTATATGAGATCCTTTACCTTTGAAGATGATATACACCCTACTCAGTCTTTAATGTTTTCTTTTTAATTTCCTTCTCTCTTATCTAAAATAAGTTCATGTCTCACCTCAAAAACAAGTACCATTGATGTTATTACATCAAGGTGCCTGTCTTTGCTTTGACTTTCACTCTTCAAAAGTGAAGTCTATATTCATGGCTTCCATGCTCAAAGCAGCTACTCGTTCATTAACCTCCAGAAACTGGTTCGTTTCTCCGTCACTCTAGCTATAGGGTCTCTTAGGCATTTACTTAGGAAATTCAATGACTTTTTCTCAATTCTCAATGCAGTAATTGCTATTGATTAGATGCTTTGAAAAAAAGGTTTGACTTTCTACTGGCTCCTGGCCCACTCCTTGTTTACATCCCCAGCTTTACTTCTCCTTCCACCGCTAGAAACCAAAAGGAGTTCTGTCTCTAGGCCCCAAAGCTTTCTCTCTCTAGGCTGTCTCAGAAATATCATTGAGTTTCATAGATTTAGCAAACCCCTCTCCTGTGGGCGATGACACCCAAATCTATTTTTCTCTTAAGTTTCGATCCTGCTTTTCCAGAGGCCCACCAGGAATCTCCACATGGATTTCCTCAACATATCTAAAACAGATCTCATCTTTTCCTTGCCTAAGTTAATTCCCTCTCTGGGTTTTTTTTTATTTTGCTCTTAAAGTTACCTAAGCTCAAAGTCCCAGATTGGCCCGGACCTGCCCACATGTCACTCTCTACACCCAGGAAGTTCTCAGGTCCTATAAATATTTCTTCAAAATGTTTCTCTAAACATTCCATTCCCTTTTATCACTGCCAATCCAGTGCAGCTCTCTCATTACTTAATCTTCTAATCATACCGTGCATTTTTCAGTTCTCTCCATCCAAGAGGCTACCATAATGGAATTCTGGAAAATCCTTCCTTCTTATGTCACCTGCATGTTCCCAAAGGCCTCATCATACCTCCATTTCCTATAGAAAAAAATCTATGATCAAGTTCCAGACACTGTAATCAGAACCATGCAATCTCTCCACATTCATCTCCTTGCACTCAACTCCATGAACTCCCCACTGCAGCCATGTTGGTCACTTTTTCTCAGAGTATACCATCCATGTGTGTACAGAGCCACCCACCCCACCCTTACACACTGCTGGTTTCCTGTGCTCTACTCTCCTCTGTTATCCATCGCAAACTCCAGCTTCTGGGTATACTTTCCTGACTATTTTTGCTCCTGTATGCTTTGTATACTTGAAGTTTTGTTTATACAACATGGTTAGCGCTTAGCTTTTCTTGCATCAATATTTACCTTTTCCTATAAACCTGAATTCCTGCATAGATTCAAAGCTCCCTATTTAAAAAAGTGCTACCTTACATCTGTTATGCCTAGAATCAGCAATGTCACCAGATAGCTAGGTTTAAAAGTAAAGATTTTATTCTAACTGTGTCCATTTTATGGATTGGCAGTAGAATTGCAGTTCGAACTTAGCATTGCCCTCAGGGTGATAATTTTATACAGTGCCCTGCAAAAGATACACACACCAGAGCAGGTAGCATTTCCTCTAATAATGAGGCCTCCACACAGTCGAAGGCTGGAGTTGAACTACATCTTGTTTCATATTCTAGCTATTAAATGCTCCTAAATATTTTCAAGCTTCCCCACCGTCGCTAAGGCTTAGAGAGGCTATTTGTCATACTTGCAAAGGCTTCAAATGAGGCATGATTTCCAGAAGAAAGCAGCTGTGTAAAATTGGCCTGCAAACAGAAAGACGGCATGGCTGTGGGACACCTAGCCTGCTGTCAACAACCAAAACCTTCGCTGGCACTGGTAAATGTTTTATTGGTTTAATATTAAATTAACTACCCCTGCATACGGAGCGCATTATGTTTAATGGCATTCTGGTATTTGGAACTGCAGTTCGCTCTTGTGCACCTGTAAAATTAGTATTTCATAATATTCCACTAAGTTTGTAAAGCTTCATTTGTTTTATATGCAGTTTTCAAAAGCTTGACATAGGCAGTGGAACCTGGACTTGGAGAAGATCTGATGGATAAACTGTTATTCACCACCAAAGAGGGGCACTTTTTATTCCCTTCTATCTACAACACACACTATTTGAAACAAAGGTTTTTGTTTCTCTTGACTCATCAGAGTGTGATTAATGCACTTCGGTTGCCCTTCACTTTGCTCAGGGATCTAGCTGGGGAGATGAGTAATTGCAGGTTTACTAAGATTAAACCTGAAGAAGAGTCTTCAGGCCTCTCTTGTTTGAATACCTGAAATGTTACTAAACCTTTAGTAGGGAGTCATTTTTGGTTTTACCCAAACATTTTAAGCCTACAATTAGAAAGGATTATTTACAAATAGTATTCATTTAAGGGCAAAATTTCCCCGATTATAAAACAGTTGAGGGAAAAAACAACACCTGAAAACAATGAAGTTTACATCTGTGCTCCTCCTATTTGAAGTTATCGTATGGCTAACCCAGAACTCACCTTTCACATTAATTCAGCTAGTTTACAGAAACCTTTGTCATCCTCTGATTCTGCTTTGGGCACAGAGAGCAGTTTGAACTAAGGTACACAGTGAAAACTAGTCTTAATAAATTCATTTGGCATTGTGGCCACTCTGCCTTTGTCTTTCTTTACAGGACTCACCTTCTAAGGTAACTTGCCTGGAGCCTGACCTCATTCAAAACTGGATCTTCATTCAAGTCGAAGTATTTGTTTGAGTACCTGTTTTCAATTATTTTGGGTACATAATCTAGATAAATCCTTACAGATAGAAAACAGATTGGTAGTTGTCAGGTGCTGGGGCCTGGGAAGAATGAGAATGACTGTTTAATGGGTTTGGGGTTTCCTTTTGGGGTGATGAAAATGTTTTGAAACTAGAAAAAAGTGATGGTTGTACAACATAGTGAATGTGTTAAATAAATGCCACTAAGTTATGCATTTTAAAAAGGTTAGTTTTATGTATATGCATTTCACTTCAGTGAAAAAGAGTAAAAACTGGATCTTCATCAAGAGCTTGCTGAACACATGGCTTGCAAACCCGACTCAGGGTAAGTCTACCAGTAGTACTGAGCCGCCCTGAAAAAATGAACCCCAGAGCCTATCTTCTGAAAGAAACACAGGACTTCCAATAATTTCTTACACTTTGTCATATAATCAAAATTGCATACTTCTATTTAGACCTCTAGCATCTGTCTCTGTTAACAGAACTATTTAGACTCAATGGTCATTCCTCTCTCTTCTTGAAAATCTTTGATTGTCTCCCCACATTATGTTACTTTTCTTCATTTCCTTTCATTTTTCTGAGTATACCTAAGCAGCTGGTGTCCCCTGGGGCTCTGCATTAGATTCTTCCCTTCTCTTCCCTGAAGGATTTCAAAGGACTTCTTTGCCCCTGCCTGGCTGCTAAGGACTCCCAAATTTGGACCTGATGTCTCTCCCGGTTCTGGATCTGTGTCGCACTAGTCACCAGAAGATTATCATTCCCCAAATGGAGCCCATTATAAAAATAGCTGACCTTCATATAGTTTTCAAAAATTTTTTAGAAAGTGCTCTCGCAGACCTTATTCTTTAAATATTCACAACATCTCGGGAGATAAAAAAATACTACTTCCTCCTCTCCACTCTCAATTTTGCATTTAGGCAGGCTGAGACTCATAAGTTGAAGTGCTCCAGATCACTGAGTTGATAAATTGCAAAGACTCTCACTGCTCAGCATCCCAGTTCCTTATCCATCCCACTGTATGATAGAGATGTCTCCACAGCTCTTCGAAAAATCGTTCTCTCTCCTACATTTACAATCTGTCTTTGAAACGTCACTCTCTCCACCCAGGCCCAGGACCGACAAAGTAATTCTGGACTTTTTTTCTCCTTCACAACCGACATCTAACCAAAATCTCTTAGCATGAATCTTTTTTTACAACCAAGGCCACTACTCATTCCCTCTTCTTTCTTGCCAGACTACTTGAAATTTTTTTAACTGACCTCCTAGTTCCCAGTTCTATCTTCTTTCTTGCCAGACTACTTGAAATTTTTTTAACTGACCTCCTAGTTCCCAGTTCTATCCCTACATGGCCCCACATATCCCATCAGTCATCCACAGCCCAAAGAGCCTTGGTTAATGAACACTGTCCATCAGAACACATTAAGGGTATTAGCATGGCATTCAAGGCCTCTTTACATCTTCTCACTTTTCAGGCCCATCAATCAGGATTCCTTTCCATGTCTCTAATCCAGGGACACTAAAGTACCTTCTGCTCCCTGAAGCCACTACATTCTATTCTCCAGTGCCTGTACTTGTGCTGTTTCTTCTTCTTCAATGTCCTTATTTATTTCTAACTGACAAAATCCTTCAAAAGTCAATTCGAACATCACTACCTTTGTGAAATATTTCCTGAGTCCCCATACCTGGTCCAGGGAGAATTAATCAATCTTTATTTGGTATTTGATAGAAAATATTTTGCATATCATGTGTACCAGTTTCCTAGGGCTGCAATAATGAATTACCACAACTTAAAATAGCAGAAATACATTCACTGTTTTGGAGGCCAGAAATACAAAATCGAGGTTTTGGCAGAGCCCCGCTCCCCCCAGAGGTTGTAGTGAAGAATCCATTCCTTGCCTCTTCCAGCTTCTGGTGATTGCCAGCATTCCTTAGCTTGTGACTGCATCTCTCTTTGCTCTGTCTTCACATTGCATGTCTAATAATGACTTTATTCTGTCCTAGCACTTGAATGATAGGAATAGTAGTAGGGTATGAAAATCATTTTCACTCACAATTTTAAAGGCCTTTTCTGTTGCATTCTAGGTTCCATTATTACTGACACCATTCCTATGTCTAATTATTTTATATGCTCTCATTTTTCTACCTCTTGAAGCTTTTACTGTTTTTTCTTTATCTCTAATTTCTTAAAATATTTGATAATGTTGCCTTGGTGTGCCTTTTTATTCATTATGCTCAATAATTGATGGGATACTTCAATGTCCCTAGTTCTGAGAAATGTTCTTATATTATTTGGTTAATAATGTCCTATTTTTTTTCTGTTCTCATTGTCTCAAACACTTATTAGGTGGGTGTTAGATCATCTGGAATAATCGGCTAATACCTGTCCTATCATTCATCACCTTGTCCTTTTATTTCTAAACTCTGAGTATTTTCCTCAATTTTATCTTCCGACATTTCTCCTGAATTTTACAATTTCAGTTATCCTATTTTTAATCTCCATTAGCTCTTTCTTATTCGTGGCATGTTCCATTTTTAGCAACATTTTAAGACACAGTACAATATCTCCATATATCCTTTTGAGATGATTAATAATAATTTTTAAATTTTTTACTTTCATCTGTATTGCCTCTTCTCTCTCTGATTCCTTTGGGTTATCTATCTTTTCTGTAATAGGATTTATGGAAATGGCTGATGTCACTTTGTTACCCATTTACCTTTAATAGCAAAACACTACGTAGTTGAATAGAAGCTTTACATGTATTTATGGGGTTTGTACACTGGTAAGGTTGACTCTGAGTTGATCAGATAAAAAGATGGCCAGATCATGTGGCAGGCCAAATATATGTATCCGCTTGCCTTCTCTCTGGAGATCATTTTGGCTCTTCACATAGAGAATCTTCAATGTTCTGTCTGGGATGGGGTATATCTGAGGCCAGGATTAGAGTCAGGAAGGTTGTTTCTTACCTTTTGGTTGGCAGACTTTTACTTAATCCTGTTGTGGTCAATAGAACACCCTAAACTCATCCTCCTCTAGGCAATTTATCCCTAATCTCTGAGATTTTTCTGGTTCAATTTCTCTAGAGAATAAACTCCCAGGCCCCTGTAAGCATGGGGCATTGAGAGAATTTTACCTTTTTATTGTAAATGGTGGGAGTGAGAACTAAGAAGTTGCCTGTTCATTTAAATGATTTTACAAACAAATCTATTCTTTTCAGCTCCACAATTCACCACTACCCTCTTCACTCCTGCCAATTCCTTAGCCATTTTCTGAATTGAGCGGCATCATTTCCATACCACCACCTCCCATCCCTGGCCCCAGGGTCACCGTGGTTAACTTGCTTCCTTTCTAAGTCATCTCTACCTACTTCATACACTTATTATCTACTACCTACAAATATTTGTCCTTTTCTCTGCCTTCTACATATTTAGAATTCCAGAAGTCTCCCAGCTTATTCGAAGATTGAGGTTTAACTTTTTTTTCTTTTTGAGAACTTCTAGAAAATAAAATGCCAGGAAATGCTTTATTTATTCCATCATTTGGAGAAGAGGAAAAAAAACTCTCATCTCCTATTGAGG
The DNA here is from genome assembly GCF_902729225.1 of Pteropus medius. NCBI lineage: Eukaryota > Metazoa > Chordata > Mammalia > Chiroptera > Pteropodidae > Pteropus > Pteropus medius. Next base: position 1,011,281 of record NW_024342471.1, read on the forward strand.
AGCACACCCTTTATCTCTGATCTTTCAAACTATACTCCTTATTTTATTTCTTCTAAAAAATTAGTCTTTTGTACCACCATCCCCAAACTTTTAGAGGCTGGGTTTCTTTCTCAAAATTCCCTCTTTGAGTTGTATTTCTCATATTGAAATAATATTCAGTTGCTTATTTCCTCAAAGAGGATTAAGTTGCATTTCAACATCTGCTCTAAATTGCCTCATTTCCCCCCGCCTACTTTTAAAATTATGTCTATTCTTTTATTTTGATGATAAATAATTTTTAATATAGAATCAAAATAGGAAGATTAGCAAAACACTACTAACAACAAATTACTCAAAAGAGTAAAAGAAAAGGAGAAATTGCTGAATATCCATGCCTACTAGCCATTCACTAAACATTTTAAACTTTTAAACTTCTAGAAATGCCTAATGGAATATCACAGTATGGATACTCAATGAATTCTAGCAAACCGAGCAGAACTCCATTATCTGAATACAAGTTGCTGGGAACATTTTAAAAATAAAAATAAACTTCATTTCCATCTATCACAATTACGTATTTATCCATTGCTTTAGAAACAGTACAAGGCAAATTATAAATCCCAGAGTGTCAATAACAATATAAAATCAATTAAAACATATTTCATGTTACTAAATAGTTCTGATAGTTGCTTTCATTACTTTGTAGAGTTATAATTAGTCTTCAGAATACTACATTTTGAATAGACAAACTTAAGCACAAGATAAAAAAGTATGTTTGTTTTTTAAAAAAACAAAAAACTGTTTTTAGAAAGAACAAGGAGAATTAAGGGGCTAATCCAGGCTTGGCTTAACCTCTTGTTTATCAGCCATGTAAACTTCCATATAATGTATTCTTCATGGCATTGTTGAAATTAAAATTGTAAGATTTTTTCACATTAAACCAGATATTTAAATATAAAAATTATCTATTTCTTGATATCTATAACTCCCATTCAAAAACATTAAATATATTTTAATTAAAACAAATTTAATTGCAAACTATTCCTGATAGTTTAAATGTTACATGTTTATACCCCTTTGAATTTATTAATCATTGCTGGGATAAATGTAATAAAATTTGGTTACACAGTAAAACAGTGGCCTGGTCATGTACTTACTTTACTTTAAATGCATGCCTATTTTAAATAACACTTATAAGTATAAGGATTCAAATCCAAAGAATAATTTGTCGAATGTAAGACTATACCATGAACTTCATAGTTGGCTAAAAATCACTGGATTCAAAATCATTCAATTGCCTGCACGAGCCAGAATTTGGATCAGATTTTTGGAAATGTGGTCTACTATTAAACCTCTGAACTGAAATTTAGTAAAGAAAAACATAGAGGAACTAAAATCAATGTGAAGAAGAGAGAAAGAATAATATTTTCAAATTATAAAGGAGTTGTGTTCCAATGGAAATGATTATTCCTTAAGTATATGTAGTTCTTGATTGTATCATAAACTACCTTTCTCTAAACCTAACAGCCACACAGTAATGCCTACCCCAGCATGCTGCCAGAAGCATGGAACAACCGTGCTGCCTCAGAAAGACTCTTACACAGAAGATGGGGAAGGCTGATCACAGTACTCTCACATCTGCCTGTCCAGGCCTGAAATCTGAAGACTGCAACATGTTTTACCCAGCCCTTGGTCTCAAGCCAAGAAGAATCCATGGTCATCATGGTATACCAAGAGTCCCTTTCCCCATCAGTGGGAATCTGTCTATGGTGTAACTTTTCCCTGGACTCACATGAGGACCGGAGTGGGGTGGTCTCTTCCCCAGTTCTAGATTCCCCTCTAGAATTTAACAATAGCACCGATTATCCTTTTATCTAGCTCTTTTTAGCCCGATTTCTTTGGAGGTGGGACCCTGATCCCTACACTAGCTGAGTTTTCTTTCTTGATGGATTTCTTGGGCAGTCAACAGAGGTTTCCTTTCAGTCTGAATGGATTCCTTTGGATCACTCCCTTCAACAGAGCACTATCACCTGTCACACGATCAACTACAAAAGTTTGCACACAGCTCCCACCTCTATACTTGCTTCCCTAGTTCACTCTCCACACCACAGCTGGAATGGTCTTAGCCACTCGTCTGCCTAAAATTCCTAAGAGGGTTCATCATTTCTCTCAAGATGAATTCCAACACCTTTACTCCTTCTTTAATTTCACTTCCTGTATTGCCCCCAGCCCAATCTCTATGCTCAACTCCTGTTTGGCTATTTTCACATCCCTGAACACAGGTCCCTCCTTGCTTTGTGGCCTCTGGAATTACCAGAAGCTGTAGAGACCTTAGCCTGAACCACATTCCTCACTGTGGCTCTAAGTTGGTTTTTCTAAAAACCACGTTCCCTAATACAAATTCATCTTTTAGACATTTTTTTTTTTTAAAAAAAACACCCTATTGTTATTAAGCCATATATTTGATACTTTAAGATTTTTCTCCCCACTTGTCTTGGAATTCAAGTGAATTATTTATGCATCTCTATATTTTTAATTGCAGAATTCATGTAATATGAGGTTTTTAAAGATGTCTGTTATTGTTGTGGTTGTATTTACTTTAGAACAGTCAACCTTTAAAGGACTTTTTAAACTAACAACTCAGACTTCTCAGCAGTATACAAGACAAGAATCACAATAACTTATTGTCTTTTGTATTTTTAAGCTTTGCCACTAAAGTCAGATAGCCAATATTTGACCGATATTTTAGTTAATGAATATTTTAGGATGAAACCAAGGAAACACCTTTAGATTTGAGAGTCATGGGAACAGTACTAAAAAAAGAAGTAGAGTGAGTGAGAAATGATTTAACCTATTATGCAAATGTGTAAATACATTAAGTATAAACTACTAAATTCAAGGAAAGTGTATTTATATGAATTGATTGATTAGTATTCTTTTTCTGTGAATGATATATGTATTTCGATTTTCACTATGGAACTACGAGACAGGTCTTTCATTGCCTTCATTTTAGAGAAGATGAAATTAAAATTTCTCTGGGAAATTTTAAAGAGGAGATTCTATTAGACCTAAATCCAGAAAATATGTCACTCAACTACAGTGAGTAGAGGTATGATTTGAACCAATGTCTTTCAAGAAGCTCACTATTTCCATTGTGTAGTCCATGAGCCTTGAACCCGAATGATGTCATGAATCCATGAGTCCAAATGATGGAGCAGAAAATGTCACCACTGATGTCTGCTTCATATTTTCATAGTTGGGTAACTCAGGAAAAAAAAAAAAGGATTTGAGAGATGTCTATCATGGGGACATTGCATCAGGTAAACGACAACAATACTGTGTAACAAACGACCTCAAATCTCAGCAGTTTAAAGCAACGATAATTTACTACAGCTCACACATGACCATAGATCAGCAGAGGCAGTCTAGGCTGGGCTCAGCTGGGGCAGAAATGCTTTTAGTCTGTGGCACCTGGGAAGATACTTCTTCATGGAGTGGGTCAGATGAGATGATTCAACTGCAGGGTAAAAGTCCGGCCTGCTCAGATCTTTTCCCTTTGTTTTCTCCAGCTCAGGATAAAGGGTTATTTGTGACTTGGGGGATGTGCTTCTCATGATGATGGTAAGAAGGCAAGTAAAAACTCATGAGCCTGAAAGCCTAGGCTAGAAATGGCACATTGTCACTTCCACCTGCGTGACACTGGACAAAGCCAGGGCCGAGTCCCAAATCAAAGGGAGAAGAAGTGTATTACTATGTCCTCAGTGAGGAATCACAAGGTGAAAATACTGAAGAGGTAAAGAAATAAAGCCAGCAATTTGTTCTGATTTCTAAGAGGTTGCTTTCTAAGTAGCATCTGATTTAAAAATCTGAGATCAGGTACATTGCTTCGATGGTGAAAATACATTCACCTTTCTTTTTCCCATCTATTCTTCCAATCATCCATCCTTCTTCTGACAAACCTGAGTGTGAACTGTGCCAAACAGCACTACAAGCACTGGAAATGCAAAATGAATTTAAAAAAATGTTCTCTGCCCTCTGGGTAAGATAGAAACATGAACAATACCTTCGTAGTATATGAGAACTTTCATACACTCAAAGGAAAGTAAATTGGAACAACTTTTCTGGATGTTAGTTCAAAATATAAATTGGAATGTTAATTGTATCATTGGATCCAATTCTTCATCTCAACATTTAGCTTAAAAATATAATTGAATAATTATACCCAGGTATACATACAAAGATATCAATCAAATATTGTTTAAAAGAGAAAATACATGAAAACAGCCTAAATTCAAAAGTGTCAGATGGATTTCTGGAAGAAAACACACCAAGTATTGTAAGTAGCTATCTCTGGTAGGATTACGGGTAATACTTTTCTTCTCGTTTCTGCCTAGTTTCTATTTTGTCTAAAGTGAACACAGATTATTTATATAAACATAAATTAAATTAGAAATGTGACTAAAGGAGTAGAACTTGGAAGCATAGTTTAATTACCACTAAAACAGAAAAATGAATCTTGCCAATACCACATGAACAAATAGTTAAAATACAGTATAATTTGGCTCATAATAGTTTGCTATATACCAAGTACAAATAACCTAACTTTGTCCAGGATGGGTAGGTCCCCTGGAAATTTTACAGAGGAGATTCTATTAGATCTAAATCCAAAAGGATGTGTGGGAGGAGAAAGGCAGTGGGAATATGTGTTCCTGGCAGAGGGGAATAATTTGTAGAGATATGAACAGTTAAGAATGTGAAAAGGAGGACAACTCATATTTCCATCATTATTTGGTGAGATTAAGGGACTAAGGAAGACTCGAATACATTTATGAAATTCTCACTAACAAAGACATTACATCAATACATTTCCTTAAAAGAGGTACCAATGAAATAAAGGATGACATGTTTTAAGTGGAAGTAGAGGATCTTAGATTTGTGCTACTGAAGAATAGTTGTAAATCAAGTGTCCTCTTTCTTATAGTTCTTAATTAATATTTGACTCAAGATTAAAAAGCTTAGGTAGCTACTAAAAATACTATTGATTTGAATAATGTTTTTGATTTTTAAATGACAGATCACTCATAATCAAGACTGTCCTTGGGAAAGGCAGTATAGAGTTTTGTAAAATCATTAGGAGGATGTGGTCCATTTACTGATTTCCAGTTCTGGATTTGATTTATAACCAGCTGATTTCATCAGATTCAGGCTTGAGAGGAGAATTTCTGCCAGGCAGATATTTTAGACAGGACCAGATTAATGAATATCATCAAATTCCAGGATCGTTACATTTTCCAGCAACTATCCTATTCATCCATGCTTTGCATGTACCCACTGTAAGGTTTTTTGTTTGTTGTTGTTGTTGTTGTTGTTTTGTTTTTGGTTTTGGTTTTGGTTCTTTTCCTAGAGCTTTTAGAGGTAATTATTTTCTTCTGGTAACATATAAACTTGAACTTCTTAGACTTCTGGTTTTTCAGAGTCAAGCACATTTCGCTTCTCTCCTCAATCAATAACATTAATGGAGAGAATATGAGCTCAAGGTCAAACTTAAAATGGTGCTGTAAATTTTAGCACAAGTTTATTTCTGTTCGAGACAATTTATATTTGATTTATTTCTAATTACTTCAAGTATCTATTTTATCTCCCCTTTGCAAAAAAATGAATCATTTAGTTCAATAAAGTATCTGGAGCACATGTTTATTATGTACTTTTGTCTGTTCCTTACCGTCACTAATAGACATATGTAGCACTATGCTATGTAATTTGGTGAAGTTTGTAATTTAGAGACTCAGGTCTACACTATTCTTCTTGCTCTTTTACAAAGTTTATATCTACATATCTTTTGGCTTCTTAATAAAGTTTTCAACTTCATTTCCGACAAGAAAAATCATTCGGGTACTGTGCACCTAAATCTTACAACGAAAAGTGACTTTTGGGGGAAGGATGTAAAAAGAGGCTAAAATCAAGCACGCACACAAGAAAGTTAAAGCTCTTTTTTTAAAGGGCTTTTAATTACATCTGTATTTCAGTTGTTTCTGATTCTCCACAGAGCTGTAATTTCCAATCTTTGCTGGATATTAGAATCATCTGAGAAGTTATTAAAAAACACTCATACCCAAGCCTCACCCTAAAGTAGCTGAATCTGAATATATGGGAATGGGACCCCAGCATCCCTGCAGGCAATTCTAAAGGGCAATTCTAGGATCAAGTTGTAGTTACTGAATTAGACTTCTCCAAAAATGAAAAAATAAAAGGATTGAATTTATTCAAAGAAACTGAACAGATAGTCACATTAATTTTAGGATCAACTCAATCCAATAAATATGTTAAGATTGCCAGTTAGGCACAAGATATAGAGTCAATCAACAGGAACTTTGTAAGACCCAAGAGTCAAAAATTATCATTCCAAAGAGCCTATCAGTTCAACCATTTCAGTCCACTACTCTTTCAATTTAAGGCCATAACACCCAGACTTCCTCAGCTGTCTGATGTATTTTCTAGCTCCTTTACTTTGGAACAAAATGGCTGCATTCACCAGATGTTCTGCTCTCAGATTAACCAGGTGATCAGGCATCAGATTCAGCCTCCATTTTAAGATGGACACTGGTAGCCTGCCAAAGCATCTCCTCAAGCCAGAGCACTTTTCCAAAGGTTAACCTCCTAGCAGAGCTGAAATGTGCTGCTAACAAACAACACAGGCAAGAAACCTAAGAAAGAAACCAGGTTCCCAACTTCAGATATTGACTTCTATATCATTCTGTTTAGTGTGAACACTTGTATTTTTCCTTCTCAAATCCTCCCTCTTCTGAGACAATATACCCTCTAGCTTCAGATTACAAAAAAACCTTTTTTTTTTCCCCTAACCCCCTGTTTTCTATAAGTTTTATCTATTTCTTTGAACTATTTTAAATTCTATGGTCATTTCAACTAGTAGTTGTGTTTACATCATCTCTGAGGATGGTACATTGTTCAGAGAAAAACGGCCAAGGCAGTTCAGAGTTTTTGGCTTATTGTTTGAATATCTAAAAGCATTGCAGCTGGAAAGAATTCCATTAATTTGTGGCTAGCACTGATACATCAGCCTCAAGAGCTTCCAAGTAAACAGAGGGAAATTGGCATCGCTATCTTGTGGCAAGAAGCAAAGAACAGAGTGGTACAGAGTTCTCCAAGAAGGAAACATTAACCCAGATGTGAACAAGACAATGAATGAATTGTTCATTGGAACTTTTCAACTTTTCAGCTGTGAGCAGCAATTATAATCACCAATGCATCCAAACACTCAAAGAAGACTTAAACCTGAACATTACCCATCGTGGCCCAGGCACAATTATGTCTCCATAGCTCCATGAAGTACAGGCACCCCAATTTAACTTAGAGACTTAAACTTCTCTTTAGGGGGGACCCAGAAAGGCATGTGTCCCTTCACACACACACACACACACACACACACACACACACACACGCACACGCATGCACACGCACAAACACTACATTTAAAAACTGGCATTTATCTTCAAGAGTCAACTCTTCATACTTATTGCACAATACTCCTTTCACTTCCAATCAGAAAGGCAATCTTCTAATATGGTAAATATAATTTATTTGCAAATCTACCAGAAAGGATTACAGCTGGCTATTTTAGGCGTCTGACTTCACAGAGTTGTGGAGTACCATAACTTTTTGTTTTCGCCCTGCCCAGGGACAGAAGTGTTTGTATATTCTTTGCCTAGAATCATGTTTTATTAAGTAGCATAAATTATTTTAAGTGGAGACCAGATAATCAGATCATCTCTATTTTAGGGTGTGCAATTACACTTTTGCTCTCTTAGTTTCTCTAGCATGTAAACCCCAAATGGGGTTGTTTTAATGATCCTCTTCTTAACTAGTTGTATTTATATATTATTGTAGTCCAGCCAAAATGTTCCGTGTGCCATAAGGAAAGTTCCTTCTGGTAGCATGTAGTTTAACCAGCTAATATGAATGAAACCATTTTAATCATTTGTGTGCATATTCCACAGAAATCTCTCTGATGTCACCTTGATATATATATACATATATATGTATATATATAATGCAAAAAAAATCTTGACTATATTATCTATCTGTCCTCTGGAAAATGTTCTACAGTTACTGTTAAAAAAAAAAGAAAAACAAGTGTATACAACATCTTTACTGATTTTGGCAAAATGAAAGTATGTACGAATTATTTTAGTAGTGATTTTAGTTATGTATGAGGACATATGTAAAATGCATTCAAACATATTGATATAGAATGTTCACCTAAAAGAAAGTATTGAGCTTTTAGAAAAGGGAAGAAAATAACTACTAGAAATGGCTTAGGGAACAGCCAATGAATCTTAATGCATGTAAGTCAGAGCATAATGACTGATTTTGATAATAACATCATTGCTTTATTTTTAAAAACAACTTTTTATGCATAAGCTCCTAATTAAAAACATGATATATTGGCTCTCAGACATAAATATTTCTATAAAATTGATCTTTTAAAGAGAATAGAATGAAAATCTGAATAAATTGCATATCTCAAGACATTTTGGTATATTAATTCAAAGTGGGAGGCATAAATGATTCCACCATATTTTTATGAGGGAGAATCTCACTGTGGTAAAAGAATTCTCTGCCCTGTTCCCTAAAAGTTTTGTCTTGGAAAAAAAAAAAAAGCCTCTTGCCCTTAAATGTGACAAGCCCATGTGAATTTGATAGTAAATTAAATAAGTATGTTCCCAGTCCTTTTACACTCAATTAATAAAATGTTAATTTGTAGGAGAGATTTTATGCCTAAGAACTTTTATGGGAGGATTCTTAAATCTGACTTTCTTCCTATACATTTGACATAATACTTTTATCAAAAGAATGCCCAAATAATGGATAGCTACTGTAATTCAAGAATTATGAGCACCATGTGCCTGAGAAAACATTGTGCAAATAGTGGATTTCTTTTTATGATCTTTGTATAAATTATGAATATTAACACATAATATTATAAATTTTCATCTCAAATTTTTAATATGAAATATAGCCTACGATTATTGAAAATTAAGATATTTCTCCTCTTGACATTCACAAGGAGTGAACTCCCCTTATATGTCTCTCCATAAGTGTGTATTCAAAAGTATATTCTAAGGCAATGAATTTCAAACTTTTGACTGGTGGCCAATGCAAAATAAATAAATAAATAAATAAATAAATAAATAAATAAATAAATAAATAAAGCGCTATGTTTTACTTTGAGACTTGGTACACACATATATGTATATGTATGATTAGAACATGAGTTTAACAAAACCAGAACTTCCCCTTACCACAAGTGCTGCTCTTATATTTTCTGTTCCAGTCTATTTATATTTTGTTCTCAGCTATTTTGTTTTAATTTTCCATGCTGGTTATGACCCACTTTATAAATTTTATAAACTATCCATGGTTCCCTATGCAGAGTTTGAAAAACATTTCTCTAACAAGAATCTTGGCCCTGCCTACCTCTATGTTCAAGGTGAAAAGACCTTCTGTATATACGCAGGTCCCCATCAGACTCTCAATTATCTTTGGGACCCTAAAAAAATATAAGTACGATCCAAGTTATTGACAGAAAATACAAGTGAAATCGTTGTCATTTAATATGTCAAATCTTGCCTGTAAGAAGCTGTATTTGTGGAGATTGAATGATGATCAGACCATTCATGTGAATGGACAATGTTTGAAATCTACCTCTGGATTGAGCTAGCCTACCAAAATTCATAAAATGATTTTCACCAAAGATCCATCAGATATGGTGGATTTTTAGAAGGATTTTTCATCCTTCTAAAAGATGCTAAGAATGTCAAGCCTCAAGAAGAAGTATGTCTAATCTAGGGATGCTCTGGTTCAGGACATCTCACACTTTAATGTGCACGAATCCCTAAGGGATCCAGTTAAAGTGCTGATTCTGGTTCAGAGAGCCTGAGATTCTGCAAGTTTGAAAAGCAACAAGGTGAGTACAGTATTGTTGGTACAAGAAGTACATTTTGGGTAACAAGGGTCTATATGAGATGATATTATTCTTAAAACTAGATATTTAAATTTTTTGAGGACCCTTGAGATAATTTTTTTGATATTTAACAGAAAGAACTATTCTTTTCTTGATCAATTGCTTTGCATTTGGGAAAATAGTTCAATTTTATTAAATCAGACTCATTCCTGGGTCTATGTTATATATCTACCATTGATTTTCTACTAATTTATTATTTTTTTGCTTTCTCAATTATTGCTAATTTACATTCTGATTCTATCTCTCATGTGTGTATATTGTTAAAAAATATTTCATAAATTATAAAATAAAATATCAATGAGAGAGCATTGTTCATGCTCCAGGATCTACGGGAGAGTTGAATCTGTCTACAGACCTACACTCTGTGCTCCAATGAAATTCTGAGTGGTGCCTTTCACCAGCACCTAGTCTTTCTGAAGTCTGCATGGATGCCAAATGAGGACCTCCTTTTGACAGAGGCCAGCATTCCATCTGGCCTATACTGAATATTAGAACCATGAGCCTCTAGAGTGAGAGAAAGAGTGTAGAAGGAAAAGCTTCACTCTGCCTTGACTCGAGAAGATTGGGCACACAGTTAAACTAGCTTTAAATCCCCATTTCCCAACCACCATCATGGAAAATACTCCTCCCTCTGCAAGGCTTTTAAACGAATGCATGATTATAGTGAGGCAAAAATTATGCATGCCTTTAGCCTAAAACTCAAAAAAAAGAATCAATTTATTTATTATAGTGGTAAGCACTTTGTTTATAATTCTCTGCTGTCATTAAAATATTATCTACACAAATAATTAAATTTAAAATGACTTTTAAATTGAGTCTGAATTGATGGTAGCATCAAAGGCTCATAAATTTTAATTTTAACAATAAATAAAATGTATAGTGGTAGGGGAAAGAACTAGTTGAAAAGAACAGAGGAAGAAATGATTTCTACACAAAAACTTTGCTGACATCTTAAATTGATGAATCTATCTTTTAGATACAAAATTAAAAATATGTTTCTATTCTTTGAAAAGAGTCAACATGTTAGAATGTGCATATGGGAATTATGAAACAGTCCTTCGAGTGTACTTGGTGTAAGTCAGATTCTTATCTTATTCTTGCTGAGTCCCACCCAGATCAACAATAGATGCTACCAAGGATGCAACTTTAAAGAAGAAAGAATAACATGACCAGTTTGGAGAAGGGAATATCGAAAGGAAACAGAAAAGGTGTGATTACCTGAAGGACTGTCCCCACAGTGATCAGCAAGCACTTGATCTTGTTTTTCATGGAAGAGGAAATAGGAAACAAGAGGAGAAACAAAAAATAATTTATCACAGTGGAAGTGGGTAGAAATTAGAGTTACTGGACTCTGGGATCTTCTGTGAATGGGCAATCTAAGACAAGACTCTCCTTGGTACTATAATGAGACTGTGGCATCAGCAACCAGGATACCCTTGGGAATAACTCTTCATTTTCTTTTTCGCCAAAGAAAGAAGTTAGACTCAATATCCAAGACTTGGCATTCTAAATAGATACTATCTGACGTTCAACAAAATCCAAGGTAGATTAGATCTGCAACTCTCAGAGGATTAGGGTTTTGTTTGTATTTTTTTAATCTAGCAACATCTCATACTTCATCTCTCTCATATATACACACACGTGCAATGTGCACGTGCACCAAAACAGCCAAAATAAAACAACAACACTTTCCACGTGAACTTAAGTAAACTTCATAAATGTTCTGCATCTATTTCCTCATCTGTAAAAGGAGGGTGTTGGATTAGATTAGATCACCTTTATGATCTCTTCGAGCTCTAATGATATATCAAGTGACCTCAGAACAGGAAGCAAGCATGTCGCGAAAGGTGCATGTAGTTCTTAAAGATAGGACTCCATGAACTCTGAAGAAATGTTATCACGGTCCCATTTTGACATCTCTAGAGTCTCTCTGGCCCTTAAACAAAGTGAATACTATATTCTAATACTTCGTTTTGTGAAAGTGTCCAAAGTCTTTCAAGGCCTAGGCTTAGAACTGTAACACATAACTTCTACTTCATTCTTTTGGCCACAATTAAGTCATAAAGTCGATCTAAAATCAAAGGTGATAAAACAGACTTCTGTCTTGATGAGTGGAACTACAAGTGTATATTGCAAAGGGTTTGGACATAGGACAGGGTGGAGACCCAGGGATATTTTTGCAGTCAATCTAACTTAACCATTAGTAAAAGAAATCTGCATGCTGCAAATAAACATCTTCATCTTCATTAGTGAGGCTTCTAGCCTCATTTTCTAAGTCCATGAAGACTCACATTCCATTCTAAATACTGGTATGTATAGTTGTAAAATATGTCCATGGCCAAACTCAAGGACTCACTTCCTTTTATTGTTCAAACTTTGTAAATCAACCATAACACCCGACCTCTGAGTGCTCTTGACTGTTGGAGATGATAAAGTAAAAGTCATTGAATCTTACTGTCCAATACATCTTTCTGAAATCTAGGCAAAGAGATCTCTATCTTTGCCATTTCAAGATCTTCTTTTCCTGTAAAACTAGTGGTGAGTCAAGGGATATGGGAAAGAGTGGTAAGAGAATTGTTCCAAGCCCCACTTTGACTTCTGTAAGGAGTCGTGCTTTCCTTCACCTCATACAGTCACTGATGTCTGTATGAAAAATCTTCCACTTTTCTTTTTGAATTAAAAATTAATTTCCCAGAAGAAATTATGCAATGGGAAATTAGCACTTCAATAAACTTGGCTCACATATTTTATTGATTATGGTAAATCTAATTATTGCAATAAAACCTAGGAAAACCAAAAGAAATTTACTTTTTTCATGTTACAGTGATATGTATTTCTTTCTATTAAGGTAATACTTGCCCAATTAGAATCTAGTACCTCAAAAGTAATAAATAAATTAGGGAGTCATTCCAAATTAAGTTTGCTTCAATTCTCTCAAAAAAATCTTGATGACATTTTAACTACTTATAATAGCTAAATATGATAACAACACAATTAAGTACTCCTTCAAATAAGCATTAAACTTAAAATAAAGTGCATAGATGTTTTAAACCAAAAATCAGAATCAAATTAAACACTTACTGCTATTTGGAACTCTGGATTCTGGCCTCTTTTTCCTTTTATTTTTGTTTTCTTTAATTAAAAATATTTAAATTATACCTGATGTAAACCTTATTTTCTTTGAGGTAATTGCTCTGGGCTCAGTGACCTGTAAAAAGTCAGACCCTTGGACTTAGAAGGCTTCATTTTCCTTCATGTCCTGGGACCTGCTGGTGTGTGATTTCTCTACCCTCTGGCCTGTCTCTCTCCCAAGGCAGGTCATTTTTAGCAGGTCAATCAAGAAGCCATGCCCCAAGGCTGGGAAATGAGGCTGACAAATACTATATACCAGAGGTGAGGAGACCCTTTCCTTCACCAGCATTGAAGGTTTAATCCGCTCTAAGATCCAAGTTCTTCTTTATCTTTGAAATACAAAATTTTACTTTTTGCCCTTTGATTTTGTTTAGGGAATAAAAGAAAACACATTAGAATCCAATTTTATTGACCCTATGACAAATAAAAGCAAGAAAGAAAACCCTCTAAACTACTCTAGATACCTATATGTGAAAGGTCAAAAAAAATTTATGTTCTTAAATTTTGACACTTCTTCCAAGAAAATATGTTTATAATAGGTCATCAATTCAAGATATCGTTAAGATAACTGAATTCAACATGACTTCTTCAGTCTCTCAAACTTTCTACCAAAATAATGTTCTGTTTACCTGTTTCTAAACTGCATTTTCCAATAAGGTGAATAATAAAAAACAAGTGAGAGCAAGCTGAAGCAGAATATAAGATGTGGAATACATGTGTATGATAATGTTAATGCTATTTGAATTTTATATTTCTCTTCCTCTTACGATGTCTTCTCTACCACATTTGTTTTACTACTTCAATAACTGGTCACTTCAACAAATCTCACTGCTCCTCATTGCTTGTTGGCAGAAGAAAAGAAACTAATAAATAATTCCTGCTCCCTCTCAGCAAACCAATGGTTGATGCTGTTCTTGTGACCGGAATACCAGGAATGCAAATCTAAGTGTGGAGAACCAGCATCCCTTCCTTCCCTACCTCAGATATTGTCCCACCTTATAATAAGATGCAATCAAAATCCGTCCACTCATTATTACAAAGTATGTAACCCAGAAATGAGTAGCATGCAAACCTGAACTAAAATATATCATGGCAACTGGGTTATGGAGCCACCAGAAATAACTCTGTGGTCCCTTCGGTGTGAATTCCATTGATTATTTCTTGGAACTAACCAAAGTAAAATGACTTAATAAAACCTTCATAGCAACAACAGACAAAATAAGAGCCAGAGCATTTCAATAAAATTGCCTTAATGTATCAATGACAGAACTTTGTTAAGTCTTCAAATCTAACTTATCTGTTCAAATCCAGTTGCTCCTCTTTATAGAGTTCTTTTTGAAGTTCTTTGTAGGTCTGAGACCAGAAGAAACCAGCAGGATACAAAGGAGTAGCATAATTACTCTTTTAACAAACAACATCTCTGGCATTGTTGAAATAAATTCTTTCCTGGTGAAGACAAAAACCTTTGTGTCAAGTGATGATGCTAATAAGATGTTTCTGTTCCATGAAACCACACATAGCTAGCGGGATCTTGGCACTCAGCTTCAACACCATTTTGGTGGCAGGTTTTCTCTTTCAGTTCTGTTGTTTTGTTTCCACACTAACTCTTTTAGCCATAGAGCAAGCTGAGAAGAGCAAGAGCCATCACACTCCACATAGTAGCATATATGTATATGTGCAGTTAACTGTCTCCAGTTGATAGGTTAGTTTGGCCATAGTCCATTTGGTACACCTCCCAGACCCGAGGCAATGGTGATTTTTCTCAGGAATAGCTTTGGATGATAAAAAAGAGTCTATAACCTCTCCATTCATTAATTCCAAAAATCTTGAAACAATGATCATTTAACTTCTCAGGGTCTTCCTTTCTAACTTGGAAAAATAGAAAGGAAACACATTTCCTCCAGCCCATGTACTGGACTATTCTGAAGTTTGATTGAGTAATATAAAGTGTTTTGGAAATTATTAAGATTTATGTAAATGTAAGATACAGATATATAATCTGGTCATATTTACTTCCTGTCAATATTATATAAGTCTTATCATAAGGGATTAGCCATATTCCATGTGATGCTAAAATCCTATTAGACTTCACTATCTGAAAGAAGCAAGTCCTTTCTGATATGTTAAAATTTCAACTATTATGTATAGTTTACTCACTCTTAAACCAGTCTCTAAAACACACGTTTTTGAATATTTACAAACTAAATATTTCAACCCTGCTTTACCTTTCTGTTCAATGCATCTAGACTAATATTTCTCTTAGTTTAAGAAGCCATTCATTTGCCTCAGATTAGAACTCTTTTCAACTGCTCATTCATATTCTGATGAAATTTCAGTGGATGACATTTCTACATCATATTTCTTTTTATTTATTTGTCATCCTACTTCTCCATTTTCCTTCATATTCTCACATTTGCAGGATGAATTCAGCATTTTCTCACCTACATCTTGAAACTCATTTCCTGGCAAGAGGTTTAGGGTCTTATTTCAAGTTCTCCATGTCAACCTCTTAGCCTCTTAATAGCTCCTGCTCCCAGATGCCTAATTCATCTTTATAGTCAAATGTAATACAGATTATTCATTACTTCATGAATATACAAGGTGCTTTATGTCTCATATTTAACATTTGGTGGACCCCATTTGAGTCATATTCTTCACTTAGTGAAATAAGACAAGGGATCAAGTCTAGATAATTAAAGGACTGAAGTGGAGGGTCAGGTGCAAACATTGCCCTGAATATCAGACAACAGGTATTCATACTTCTCCCTTTACTAAACAAAAGGGTGTGTGTGTGTGTGTGTGTGTGTGTGTGTGTGTGTGTGTGTGTAAAAATAGTTATTTCAGGTGTAAATCTGTCTCTCAGGTTCTCCAACCCATAGAGATATTTGACGTACATGCACTATATTAGTTATCTCAGATACCTCCAATAAGAGACAAATTGTGGAGTGTACTAACAAAACATCCAGGACCTTTTATATACCTTGTATAAGAAATAGAGTATTGAGTCATTCAAGCTGTTTGATTTTGCAATTCAGAGGCATCAGTTACTAAATTGCTGTGATATCAAGCACGTGCACAAGGGAGAACACATTGTTGAGTATTTTTATAAGGAATTAGTCAATGTAATTGCCAGCTGTAAAAAGATTGTTACACAACCTCATTGAATGTTGTAAACACTTTATCACATGACATTGTTCCATGTCATAAATACATCATCAGAGACCATTATGTTCTCTAATGATGACTTCTCACATCCATTCATCATACGAAAATGAATAAATGCCAAAGGAGAGCATAACCTGTGCAGTTTTTCACTACTATGATAACTCTATCTGTAGAATTATTATGATGTGCTGTATATTTACATATGCTGTTACACAACACGAAGATATGTGTGTTTGCTCTTTGTTCTTTATTCTTACGACTACCTTTAGCTAATAAAATCTGACCCAACTTGTATAGTTTGTAAAAGAATATTTAAAGAAAGAGGAAGAAGAGGAAAAGAAGAAAGAAGAGGGGGAAAGAAGGACAAGGAGGATAAGAAAAAGAAAATAGAAAAGAACAATTTAAAACTATTTAAAATAATTGTATAATACAGACCTATTTGTGTATATATGAGTTAATTCTTTCATACGTATTTGCCCTTAGGCATGCTTTGCAATTAATTTACATAAGACAATAGAACTGGTCACTCTCCATGATTAGGGTTTTAACATTAATTTCAATTTATTCTCTAAGGACACATATTGTATAGGGCCATTTATTCATACTTCTACATTTTTACACCATTCATTGCCAATCTCCATTTCTTAAAGTGCGAGATGAAGGAAGACATCTATAAAATAATATAAGAATAAAGCAATGGCTTCTAAACCTGTTCTATAAAACCATGCGTTATTCTTGGACCTTTGAAGTCACATGGAGATGAAGCTGGTGGACCAGGCAGTCTCAACACCCACCATTTACCTTAACCATGGAAACCCACTTTCATCTATTTTCTAATTTGGGTACCAGAGTATAAAATTCATTAAACTAAATAATCATCATGTTTCTCTGAGTCTTAAACTCCCATGATTATTTCTGTATGATTACTAGGGCTTACCATGGGTTAGTGGTAGTAGGCAAGAGGAGCTTTCACGAGGGCAGTTGGCCAGCGCTCCCCTTCATTAAAGCCTGTAAATTTACACTTTGATGTTATCACCAAGTGAAGTCACATGTAGCCATTTTGTTTGTGTGTGCCCATGTGTATGAGTGTTAAGTGATAATTTGTTAAACACAAATATTTAAACATTTATAATTTATGTGACCCTGAATTGGCATTGCCTCATTTTAAAATATACCAGGGGTTTCAAATCATGGAAATTGCTTACCCTTTTCTTGACCTCTGAGAGATTCTAATGATCACCCAGAAGTACACTGATAAAATTCAAGCTATGTCTTCCATGTTCAAGTTTAGGAAATTATCTTTGAACACTGTGAACTTCTTTAGCCAATCAGATCATTCTCCAATACCAACCAGGTTCTTCTTAGGGGTTAAGAACTGTACAGATCATTTCACTTACATTAATTTAATTCTTACAATAGCCTATTATTATCTCTTATTATCCCAATTTTCAGATAAGGAAGTTTAGCTTTAGAAGATTAAACAAGAAGGATAAAGAAGGTTAAAATCACATATAGTCAGTAAGTGACAGTGTCATTTCAGTGCAGGCAGGCCATTTCCAGAGATCAAGAGATTAATTACAAGTTCTATTTGCACTAATGTTAATACATATTATTCCTCTTTTCACTTTGGAACATATTATAAATGAACAAGAATTAAATAACCCATATATTTATGTTTTAGCCCCTCTAATTGAGCATAGTAAAATTCATGAAAATAAACAAGTATTAAAAAATTAAATAAAATCCAGATGATGTTTTTGGTTAAGCTTACAATTATTCAAGCTTAAAACTACATTACTTTTTAAAATTAGATATATGCGTGTATGTTTGTGTATATGTGTATATTTTATGTATACATACATATATGCAAAATATATATATGTATATAAAATAATCCAGCAACATACCAAATTTTTTTAAGGAAACTCACTTAGATGTAGCATGGAAACTTCTGACTAAAAAAGAAAAAGAAAAAACAGTGGTCAAAATATATAAAGAACTCCTACACTTCAAAAACAAACGAATAACTTAATTCAACAATGAATAGACATTTCTCCAAAGATGATACACAAATGGTCAATAAGCCCATGAAAAGATGCTCAACAGCTCTAGTCATTAGGGAAATACAACTCAAAACTATAATAAGATACCATTTTGCAGACATTAGGATAGCTATTATAAAAACAAGAACAGAAAACAGTAAGTATTGGCAAAGATGCAGAGAAATTAGAACACTTGTGCACTGTCAGTGGGTATGTAAATTGGTATAGCTGCTGTGGAAACCAGTTTGGTGGTTATTTAAAAAGTTAAACATAGAATTATCATATGATACAGTAATTTCATTTTAGGTATATAGCCAAAAACATTGAAAGTAGGAACTTAAGATTTCTGGTCAAGATGACTGAGTAGTTAAGTGCTATGCTTAACTATTCTCATGACCACAACAAAATTAAAACTAAACTACAGAAAAATCATCACTGAGAAGCACCTGAAGTCTAGCTTGACAGAAGTCTTATAATTAAGGAAACACAGAAGAAGCCACCCTGAGACTGGTAGGAGAGGCAGCTCTGTGGAATGGACTGGTCCCACACGCATGTGTGGTGGTTAAAATTTGGAGGGGTTATCTCAGCTGTGGAGGTCCCCCAGAGGTGCAAAGGCTAGCACCCACACTAGGCTCACCAGCCCAGGGTTCCAGTGTCAGAAAGAGAAGTACTCACAACTCTGGCTATAAAAACCAGCAGAGATTGTGGCTGAGTGAGACGGAAGGCTCCTGGAGTCGCAGACATTCCTCTTAAGCGGCTCATGTGCAGACTTAGTGACAGACTTACTTGCTCTGAGTTCCAACACTGGGACAGAAGCTTGAAAGACACCAGAAACATTCAGGGAGAAACTGAATTTTCTGGATTCAGGGCTAGGGCTGGAGGGACAGCTTTCTCACAGACAAAAGTGCTGGCCGGTACTGTTTGTTTCTTTGTTGAGCCCTCCCTTCTCCCAGTATGCAGAGGCAGGCAATCACCATATGCGAATCTCCATCAAACTGGCTAACTCTGGTTACCGCACCCTAGTGATTTCCTGAGGCCCCACCTCACCCAACTTTTGGATTAACTCAAGCCACTGCCAGTGACTTTTCCATACAAACAATCTGTTTTGGTTCATGCTGAAGACTTTCCTAAAATCTCTCAAAGGTTCACAAAACCCAAACGAGCGGGATCTGGCCTCAGTATGCCCTGCACCTCTTGCTAAGCAGCTTAAAGCCTAGCACTAGCAGTAGCCAGCCTTGGTTCTCAGCTTGGCCTCTCGAGGCACCTCTAAGCCCAATATGGGTGGCAGCTTTCCTTGGATTACTTGGTTGTTCATGCCAGGTGACTCTGGGCAGGAAACAAGCTGCAGCTGAATTTGGCCTATGGTAGGGCCCCTCCCATGAGGCCCTGGGACTGTCACACTCAGTGGCTAAGTTGGAGCACCACCTAGAGCCACATTCAAGGACAAAACACCCAAAGGGAAGACTAGGCAGGAACCAGAGCCCTGCTAAAGCAAATCCTACTCCATAATGTCAGCCCCTGCACAACAACTCCTCCACTGTAGTCTCTGGCCAGTCCTCACATCAATCAGCCCGAGGGTCAATCCCTCCCATTGATGTGCAAATAGCAACTAAGGTTCAAGTGCAATAGGAGGGCATATACAACCCATACAAAGGACATACTTAGAGCACACAGCTCAGATAACCAGGGAGATTGTGCCACTGGGCCATAAAGAATACCTACTACATAAAGCCACTCTGCCAGGACTGGGGGATGTAGCCGATCTACATAACATAGAAACAAACACAGGGAGGCAGCATGTGAGAATGAAAAGAAACATGTTCCAAATGAAAGAACAGAACAAAACTACAGAAAAAAAAAAAACTAAACCAAATGGAGACAAGCAACCTATGAGATACAGAGTTCAAAACACTTGTTATAAGGATGCTCAATGAACTTAGGGGAAGAATAGATTAACTGAGTGATAACTTACAAAAAGAGATAGAAATTATTAAAAAAAAACAATCAGAAATGAAGAATAATTAAAATAAAGAATACATAAGATGTAATCAACAACAGATTAAATGGAGCAAAGGATCAAATTAGTGAACTGGAAGACAAGGTAGAGGACAACACCCAATTGGAACAGAAAAAAGAAAAAAAGAATTAAAAAAAAATGAGGATAGTTTAAGGGACCTCTGGGGCACTATGAAGCATAACAATATTCACATCATAGGCATACCAGAAGGAAAAGAAAGAGAGCAAGATATTAAAAATCTATTTTAGGTATATAGCCAAATAAATAATGATAGAAAACTTCCCTAGACAAAGAGAGAATCTTAAAAGCAGCGAGAGAATAGCAATTAGTTACCTACAAGGGAGCTCCCATAAAACTGTCAGCTGATTTCTCAACAGAAACTTTGCAGGCCGGAAGGGATTGGCATGAAATATTCAAAGCGATGAAAAGTAAGGACCTACACTCAAGATTATTCTACCCAGCAAAGCTATCATTTAGAATCAAAGGACAGATAAAGAATTTTCCAGACAAGAAAAAGTTAAAAGAGTTCATCACCACCAAACTAGTATTAAGAGAAAAGTTAGAAGAATAAGAACAAAGGAGAAGGAGGAAGAAGTGTAGAAGGAGGAGAAATATCAAAAATATGAATAATAAAATGACAATAACTACATATCTATCAACAATTATTTTCAATGTAAATGGATTAAATGCTCCAATCAAAAGATAGGGTGGCTGAATGGATAAGAAAATAAGACCTTTACATATGTTGCCTACAAGAGACTCACTTCATATTGAAAGACACACAGAGACTGAAAGTAGAGGGATGGAAAAAGATAATTCATGAAAACAGAAATTGAAAATAAAAGCTGGGGTACCAATACTTATACCAGACAAAATAAACTTTAAAACAAAGACTAAAATAAGGAGACAAAGAAAGACCCAGTAATTCCACTTCTAGGTATTTATCCCAAAAATTCAGAACACTACTTGGAAGGGACATGTGAACCCACATGTTCATTGCAGCATTATTTACAATAGCCAAAATATGGAGGCAACCAGAATGTCCATCAATGCATGAATGGATAAAGAAAAGACGGTACATATATACAATGGAATATTATCAGCCGTAAAAAAAAGAATAAAATCATCTGCAACAACATGGATAGTCTAAAGGGTATAGTGCTGAGTGGAATAAGGCAGGCAGAGAAAGACAAATGCCATGTGATTTCACTTACATGTGGAATCTAAAGAACAAAATAAATGAACAAACAAAACAGAAACAAACCCATAGATATAGAGAACATTTTGATAATTGCCAGATGGGAGGGTGGTTGAGTGGCTGGATGAAAAAGGGGAAGAGATTAAAAAGTACAAACTGGTAGTTACAAAATAATCATAAGGATGTAAGTATAGCACAGGGAATATAGTCAATAATATTGTAATAACTACATATGGTGTCAATTGGGTACTAGAGTTATTGGGGTTATCACTTTGTAAGTTATATAAATATCTAATCACTGTTGTACACCCGAAGTTAATATAATATTTTATGTCAACTGTAACCAAAAAATTTAAAAAAAATTTAAAGAATAAATGAAATAATGCAAAAAATAGGGGCTCAAACAGATACCTGCACATCAGTATTCATATAAGCATTATCCACAATAAAGGTAAAAACAACCCAAATGTCCATAAATAAGTAAAAGGATTAAAATATATTATAAAAAAATGCAATGGAATATTATTTAGCCATAAAAAGGAATGAAGTTCTGATACATGGTACAAATGGATGAACCTTGAAAAATTAGAAGTGAACAAGTAAAACATAAAAGGACAAATATTATATGATTTCATTTATAGAAGTATCTGTCCTGGTCAAATTCATAGAGAGAGCAAGTAGAACATTGGTTGCCAGGGGGTGGAGGGATAGGTGTATAAGAAGTTATTATCAATTAATGAATATAGAATCTCCATTTGAAAATGATGAAGAAGTTCTGGAAATAGCAGTGATAATTGCACAACACTATGAATGTACTTTAAGGCTATCAAATATATACTTAAAAATGATTAAAATGGTAAATTTTATTTTATGTATATCTTATCACAATAAAAATTTTTTAAAAAAATCATTGTGAATATTTTTTCCAAAATTCTTTTTGAAATAATCAAAACAATTAATTCATAATCTTGTTATTTTCTTAAATCCTGGCCATATAGATGGCCAAGATATATCCAGTTGAGAAGTTCAACTCTTCACCGAATAATGATATCTTGATTTACCTCACACAGTCTACGTGTTGTTCTCTGTACATTTAAATTGTAACGGTACCAAGAAGATGGAAAATTATACCCTAAAAATAGATTCATCGGTATGCACTGTGTATAATACATTTATAGCTGCGTTTTTCCCTCACAGTATATTGGGGGAGGGGAGAGAGATTGAAAAAAATTAGAAATGAATCACATTGAAAGTTAATAGCCTTTCTTATTTTC
The DNA here is from genome assembly GCF_902729225.1 of Pteropus medius. Taxonomy (NCBI): domain Eukaryota; kingdom Metazoa; phylum Chordata; class Mammalia; order Chiroptera; family Pteropodidae; genus Pteropus; species Pteropus medius. The sequence continues at coordinate 1,034,130 of NW_024342471.1, forward strand.
CATGTATCCTTAAATTTGAAAAGCTAAACCCAAAGGACTATATCATAGCTCTATACTTCCTAGTGGTGACAGACAAAATAAAATTGGACTCAGTCTAACAGGAAAAGCCTGACTCAAAGCCTAATTAACTCTTGCAAAAGATGTTTGGGGACAAAGCCTTGAGATGGTGATCTCTAGAAGAGAACATTAGATGGGAAATAATCTCACATACCTACCATGCAATGAAAGGAAAAGATGAATGAATCCATCACTATGTTAATATTTTAAGGAGATGAAAATATGCATATTGATATGTAAAAAATATATTCTTAATGTTCAACTAGAATTTATAAGACCCAGAGTTGATTCCACTCATATGTAGTTTTATTAAGATGCTCTGTCTAAATAACGCCATGCAAAGGCCTTAAATAACTGCACGTCACCTGACTTAGTTTGGTTGCACAACTTCGACAACAATGGGAGCAAATAATTTACTAAAACTAGTCTAAGTGGCGATTCATCTCCCAGTATAATTTTGTGTTCATAATAAGGGGAACAGTAATTATTTCCGTGGCTTCTCTCACAAAATGGGAAAGAAAAAGAGGGAAGTAGAAAGCTTTGTTCTACGTATATGCAATTTGAGGGGATTCACTTCAGAGAAGTTTTCTCTATGTTAACTGGCGCGCTTTCCACTCTAGAGTGTGGACAGAGGCAATAAACAGCACAAGGCAATGTCCGAGCCCTCCACTCACACGCAAGCACATTCATATTCTCTCTCTCTCCCTTTTCTCTCTCCCCCTTTTCTCTCTCCCTTCTCATCAAGTTTTCCTCTTTCTCCTTGCTTTAGTGTGTAGGAAAATATATCCTCTCAAAGCATTAGGAATTTTCGACAAAGTATTCAGAGGCATATAAAAATGGGAATTATCGCAGAGACTACAGTAAGACAGAATCATCTATTAGCTTCAGTTCCAGGTAAAACAGAAGAGGTTTGCAGGGCCCCAGGCTAACTTTGCACTCTGATTTCCTTTCCATCTACACTCCTAAATTAGAGTGTGGCTGAGGGACCCTCTCTCACTGGGAAGACTGGATGGTGTTGCGATGGGCATTGCTGGAATGTTTCAGAAAGAGGATAGGGTCGGGGACCGGGTGGAGAAACTCTCTGGAGATGTAAGGGGGACTGTGCATGTTTAATGAGTTCAAACCTCTTCCACAAATTAAGTGAAATATTTTAAAAGGAAACAATATTACTTAAGTTTTATTTGTTTCAGCTACTTGGTTACAACTCCACACGGACACAATTAATGGAGGAAATAGAGTATTTTATAAGCCCAGAACGTTCCGTCAATCTGTGACCAAGAGAAATTCTTTGCCTTAATCACCATACATTCTTTCGGATAGCTTGTATATTGCCAAAATAATTATCCCAGGCTTAAGAAAAGATTTTGTCTAGTCACTCCCCCCAAAATTATAATGGTTGAGAAGTAGAACGCTCCAGTGCATAAATTAATACTGAACTTTGTCCTCTTTTGCAATGTGTATTTTTAAGCAACCCTTAATAATGCACTGTTTCACATGTACATGTGTGCACACGCATGCATACACACAGGGGCCATTTAAAGCCAACTTTTCCATAAATCTAATAATTGATGGGTATCCTGGATGCCCTGAAAGAGCTGTTCCAGGAAATGAATCCCCTTGCCCAACCCAGATGCTGTGCTCACCAATAAAAAGTGAACAATTTTTAATAGATCATGCAAATAACAAAATGTCCCGGAAACTAGATATGTTAAAAAGTAAAGAAAGCAAAATAGTAAAACAAAATCACTGCATTTGCCCAAATTGTAAGGGAAAAAAACCTAACTCTAGAAACTACTGAGTGGAGAAAAACATCCAGTTAATGGGGACAGAATGCAGACGATTTCAATTCATAAAGACTTTCCTTTCTGTTCTTTTCCATCAGATGGATTAATGACAGACAACTCACACAATTCCTAAATAATTTTCTCATATTTTTCTAATCTTTGAAAATAAAGCACTTGAATATTTTGTCCTTTCTGAGAAGGATAATCTTAAATACAATATATGTCCTTTATTTTCCTTCATTCATATGCTAAGAGATCTCAATTTATAGCATAATGAAGGTGAAGTATCAGCAACCCCTGAGTGATTCAGACAAGCTAGGGTGTTATTTTGAGTATTACCCTCAAAAATAATTCCATCCTAACATTCTGTTCTGACACCATAAAAGGCAGCCAGTCCAAGTTCATCAGCTAAAGGGTAGACTGTGTGAACATTCCTAATCTCTGAAGAGCATGACAAAATAAATAATCACTCGACCCACTTTGTTTCTGCTTTACCCTTCCTTCCTCACCTATAAATATGGTTTATTGTATACATAGCTTTTAGGGTCAAGTATTAATGGTGAGAACCATTAAGAGGGCAAAGGTCAGTAGCTCCTGACTTTAGTGACCCTTAAATTTAATCTAGCGTGGTAGGAACAGAATTAAAAGTGATGAACTTGCAAAGTGTGTTAAAAACCTACTTTACCCACACAATTGGACAGCAACAGAGGAATGAAAGAAATTTAAACAATAAAAATGAACTTTGTGATTTAATTACAGCCCTAGAGTTAAAGGTGAACTCACGGCGAACTGCCATGCATGAAGGCCGAACTCTGACATCTTTAAAATACCATGTGGTTTCTGGAATCCAGCAGCTGTTTTTCAATTTTATCAAACTAACACTGGTCTTTATTTTCATTTAGCTTCATATCCCTTTAATAAGAGATGCGAAGACAGCATTTTAGAAAATACAGACACTAATTTCTTCAGTCTAGCTGAATTTTATCTTTCAAAATGAATCCTTCATATTTATATCTATTCTTTATCCCATTTCAACTTCAGAACTTCATATTCTGGTCTTTTTTCTTCCTCTCCCATCCTGCGCCTCTTTTCATTTAAATATATTTTATTTTTTCTTGTGATTTGCAAGATAATTTTAATTTATCCATTTTTTAAAAGATCAACAATGCATTCTTTGATTTTACATTATTATTAATTCCCTTCAATAATTCTTTTCCTGAATTTTTAAAACCTATTCTCAGAATCCAACTTCTGAGAGTCTGATTAACTTAAGAGTGGTTTTCAACTTTTTTTTTTTTTTT